>NW_027361881.1:6000000-6560000 GCF_039654945.1 Dendrobates tinctorius | reverse complement strand
GCACGGGTGTGATCTCGCCTCCAATTTGTCGCTGCAGGCCGTGACCCCCGGCCGGAGCGCTCGTCAGTGTGTCTCGCTCAGTCATCCTGTCTCCCCGCACATCATCGAGGCAGTTGTTTAGCAAAACAGTTCATCGCTTCGTGCAGAACTCGAGTGTCATCGCGACGTCTCCGGAAAACTGCTGAGATTTATGTCTCGGCCTTAAATTACCCTTCTCTTCGGCAGAACATGAGCTCTGGCTGCCAGGAGGGAGAGCGGAGCGCCGTGCTTCATCCTTTCTACACACTGGAGTATTTGGGGCCACGACATCCAGACGCCGGCATCAGCGAGGGACGCATCGTTTTCAGGGGGCATTAAAGGGATAGTTTGGCCACCGGCGCTGTGCTCGGCTGTGTCCGTCATTGCCGTGGTCTTGGGCTTGAGATCACTGGGGGGTCTCGGCTGCTATATGGATGTGGCGGCGTATAGCGAGACATATATACATTTCCGTCGGTGGGGGGTCTCGGGTATAGGCTGCTATATGGATGTGGCGGTGTATAGCGAGACATATCTACATTTCCGTCGGTGGGGGGTCTCGGGTGTAGGCTGCTATATGGATGTGGCGGTGTATAGCGAGACGTATCTATATTTCCGTCGGTGGGGGGTCTCGGGTGTAGGCTGCTATATGGATGTGGCGGTGTATAGCCAGAAATATCTACATTTCCGTCGGTGGGGTGTCTCGGGTGTAGGCTGCTATATGGATGTGGCGGTGTATAGCGAGACGTATCTATATTTCTGTCGGTGGGGGGTCTCGGGTATAGGCTGCTATATGGATGTGGCGGTGTATAGCGAGATGTATCTATATTTCAGTCGGTGGGGGGTCTCGGGTATAGGCTGCTATATGGATGTGGCGGTGTATAGCGAGACATGTATACATTTCCGTCGGTGGGGGTCTCGGGTATAGGCTGCTATATGGATGTGGCGGTGTATAGCGAGACGTATCTACTGTATATTTCCGTCGGTGGGGGGTCTCGGGTGTAGGCTGCTAAATGGATGTGGCGGTGTATAGCGAGACGTATCTATATTTCAGTCGGTGGGGGGTCTCGGGTGTAGGCTGCTATATGGATGTGGCGGTGTATAGCGAGACGTATCTATATTTCCGTCGGTGGGGGGTCTCGGGTATAGGCTGCTATATGGATGTGGCGGTGTATAGCGAGACGTATCTATATTTCCGTCGGTGGGGGGTCTCGGGTGTAGGCTGCTGTATGGATGTGGCGGTGTATAGCGAGACGTATCTATATTTCCGTCGGTGGGGGGTCTCGGGTGTAGGCTGCTATATGGATGTGGCGGTGTATAGCGAGACATATCTATATTTCCGTCGGTGGGGGGTCTCTGGTATTGGCTGCTATATGGATGTGGCGGTGTATAGCGAGACGTATCTATATTTCCGTCGGTGGGGGGTCTCGGGTATAGGCTGCTATATGGATGTGGCGGTGTATAGTGAGACGTATCTATATTTTCATCTGTGGGGGGTCTCGGGTATACGCTGCTATATGGATGTGGCGGTGTATAGCAAGACGTATCTATATTTCCGTCGGTGGGGGGTCTCGGGTATAGGCTGCTATATGGATGTGGCGGTGTATAGCGAGACGTATCTATATTTCCGTCAGTGGGGGGGGGGGGGGGGTCTCTGGTATAGGCTGCTATATGGATGTGGCGGTGTATAGTGAGACTTATCTACATTTCCGTTTTCACTTATTTTCCTTTTTCTCCTGGCAGTGGAGGAGTTAATAAGCTCCAAGGACATCGACCCCTTGCACCGTTACGTCCATCGGAGCGACCAGAGGAACATCAGCATGAGATATTCCAACCAGGTGGGTGTCCCCGGCCTCATACCGTGGCCCCCTGATGAGCGGTGCCCGTAGTGCACGGCCCGGCTAGGCAGCAGCCGCGTCCTAATTACCTGATTTTTATGGATTTTGTGCATTTTGGATGCACGGTGACAGGTTGGATTAACCCTTACATACTCGGTCTGGGCCTCGGCGTTTGTGCGATGATGTCCGTCTACTGCAGCCAATGCCTCCTGTCGCCCCCAGATCTCCCCCACATTACAGATAAAGTGCAGGGCCGATGCCTGCCACACGAGGCAGACATGATGCACTTTCTGGCCCTGAAGTTGCGCTTAGTGCGAATCCTTCATCTACCGTCTTCATGACGTGACCCTGGATGTACCCGGCCGTCCTAAAAAGGGGCGACAAATGCAAAACTGCACCACCCCTGACTAATTTTGGATGCAATATTGGAGTCCGCGCAAATCTGCCCTCTGTCCCATCACAAGGTTAGAGTGCGAGTCTGTCTCCATGCTTTACACTGCAGCTCTGCTTGCTCAGTTTGGCTGCCGTCTGTAAGCACAAGCTCAGGAAGAAGTTGGTGTATAGAAAGCAGGACGGAGCGATCATGGCTAAGCCACCAGAAGAAGTTTTCCCGGGTAACTGAGGATTATATACGTTGCTGCTTATATTATTTTCCTTTTTCTGTGCCCTTCTGAGGAGTATCTGACCCGGACCCCGCAGTCTGCCGGCCACAAAGGCTGCAGAGAAGTGGACGGGAAAACGATAGCGCGGCGTCTGATAAACCACTTCATCAGGTGCAGCCGCCCGTGAAATTTCACTGCAGCTTCAGCGGCTCAGAGCGGCGCTGGAAATTCATTTCTTTATCATTTCTCAAGTCTTTTACAAAGTCTCATCCTGGAGTCCAAATGTGAGCGTCATCCGTCCGCAACGGGAAAGGGGCGCCGTGTGTGAAATGTAATAAGAGAGGAGCAGCACCCTGGGTCCGGGGTGTAATGAGAGAGGAGCAGCACCCTGGGTCCGGGGTGTAATGAGAGAGGAGCAGCACCCTGGGTCCGGGATGTAATGAGAGAGGAGCGGCACCCCGGGTCCGGGGTGTAATGAGAGAGGAGCGGCACCCCGGGTCCGGGGTGTAATGAGAGATGAGCGGCACCCCGGGTCCGGGGTGTAATGAGAGATGAGCGGCACCCCGGGTCCGGGGTGTAATGAGAGAGGAGCGGCACCCCGGGTCCGGGATGTAATGAGAGAGGAGCGGCACCCCGGGTCCGGGATGTAACGAGAGAGGAGCGGCACCCCGGGTCCGGGATGTAACGAGAGAGGAGCGGCACCCCGGGTCCGGGATGTAACGAGAGAGGAGCGGCACCCCGGGTCCGGGATGTAACGAGAGAGGAGCGGCACCCCGGGTCCGGGGTGTAACGAGAGATGAGCGGCACCCCGGGTCCGGGGTGTAACGAGAGAGGAGCGGCACCCCGGGTCCGGGATGTAACGAGAGAGGAGCGGCACCCCGGGTCCGGGATGTAACGAGAGAGGAGCGGCACCCCGGGTCCGGGATGTAACGAGAGAGGAGCGGCACCCCGGGTCCGGGATGTAACGAGAGAGGAGCGGCACCCCGGGTCCGGGATGTAACGAGAGAGGAGCGGCACCCCGGGTCCGGGATGTAACGAGAGAGGAGCGGCACCCCGGGTCCGGGATGTAACGAGAGAGGAGCGGCACCCCGGGTCCGGGATGTAACGAGAGAGGAGCGGCACCCCGGGTCCGGGATGTAACGAGAGAGGAGCGGCACCCCGGGTCCGGGATGTAACGAGAGAGGAGCGGCACCCCGGGTCCGGGATGTAACGAGAGAGGAGCGGCACCCCGGGTCCGGGATGTAACGAGAGAGGAGCGGCACCCCGGGTCCGGGATGTAACGAGAGAGGAGCGGCACCCCGGGTCCGGGATGTAACGAGAGAGGAGCGGCACCCCGGGTCCGGGATGTAACGAGAGAGGAGCGGCACCCCGGGTCCGGGATGTAACGAGAGAGGAGCGGCACCCCGGGTCCGGGATGTAACGAGAGAGGAGCGGCACCCCGGGTCCGGGATGTAACGAGAGAGGAGCGGCACCCCGGGTCCGGGATGTAACGAGAGAGGAGCGGCACCCCGGGTCCGGGATGTAACGAGAGAGGAGCGGCACCCCGGGTCCGGGATGTAACGAGAGAGGAGCGGCACCCCGGGTCCGGGATGTAACGAGAGAGGAGCGGCACCCCGGGTCCGGGATGTAACGAGAGAGGAGCGGCACCCCGGGTCCGGGATGTAACGAGAGAGGAGCGGCACCCCGGGTCCGGGATGTAACGAGAGAGGAGCGGCACCCCGGGTCCGGGATGTAACGAGAGAGGAGCGGCACCCCGGGTCGGGGATGTAACGAGAGAGGAGCGGCACCCCGGGTCCGGGATGTAACGAGAGAGGAGCGGCACCCCGGGTCGGGGATGTAACGAGAGAGGAGCGGCACCCCGGGTCGGGGATGTAACGAGAGAGGAGCGGCACCCCGGGTCGGGGATGTAACGAGAGAGGAGCGGCACCCCGGGTCGGGGATGTAACGAGAGAGGAGCGGCACCCCGGGTCGGGGATGTAACGAGAGAGGAGCGGCACCCCGGGTCGGGGATGTAACGAGAGAGGAGCGGCACCCCGGGTCGGGGATGTAACGAGAGAGGAGCGGCACCCCGGGTCGGGGATGTAACGAGAGAGGAGCGGCACCCCGGGTCGGGGATGTAACGAGAGAGGAGCGGCACCCCGGGTCGGGGATGTAACGAGAGAGGAGCGGCACCCCGGGTCGGGGATGTAACGAGAGAGGAGCGGCACCCCGGGTCGGGGATGTAACGAGAGAGGAGCGGCACCCCGGGTCGGGGATGTAACGAGAGAGGAGCGGCACCCCGGGTCGGGGATGTAACGAGAGAGGAGCGGCACCCCGGGTCGGGGATGTAACGAGAGAGGAGCGGCACCCCGGGTCGGGGATGTAACGAGAGAGGAGCGGCACCCCGGGTCGGGGATGTAACGAGAGAGGAGCGGCACCCCGGGTCGGGGATGTAACGAGAGAGGAGCGGCACCCCGGGTCGGGGATGTAACGAGAGAGGAGCGGCACCCCGGGTCGGGGATGTAACGAGAGAGGAGCGGCACCCCGGGTCGGGGATGTAACGAGAGAGGAGCGGCACCCCGGGTCGGGGATGTAACGAGAGAGGAGCGGCACCCCGGGTCGGGGATGTAACGAGAGAGGAGCGGCACCCCGGGTCGGGGATGTAACGAGAGAGGAGCGGCACCCCGGGTCGGGGATGTAACGAGAGAGGAGCGGCACCCCGGGTCGGGGATGTAACGAGAGAGGAGCGGCACCCCGGGTCGGGGATGTAACGAGAGAGGAGCGGCACCCCGGGTCGGGGATGTAACGAGAGAGGAGCGGCACCCCGGGTCGGGGATGTAACGAGAGAGGAGCGGCACCCCGGGTCGGGGATGTAACGAGAGAGGAGCGGCACCCCGGGTCGGGGATGTAACGAGAGAGGAGCGGCACCCCGGGTCGGGGATGTAACGAGAGAGGAGCGGCACCCCGGGTCGGGGATGTAACGAGAGAGGAGCGGCACCCCGGGTCGGGGATGTAACGAGAGAGGAGCGGCACCCCGGGTCGGGGATGTAACGAGAGAGGAGCGGCACCCCGGGTCGGGGATGTAACGAGAGAGGAGCGGCACCCCGGGTCGGGGATGTAACGAGAGAGGAGCGGCACCCCGGGTCGGGGATGTAACGAGAGAGGAGCGGCACCCCGGGTCGGGGATGTAACGAGAGAGGAGCGGCACCCCGGGTCGGGGATGTAACGAGAGAGGAGCGGCACCCCGGGTCGGGGATGTAACGAGAGAGGAGCGGCACCCCGGGTCGGGGATGTAACGAGAGAGGAGCGGCACCCCGGGTCGGGGATGTAACGAGAGAGGAGCGGCACCCCGGGTCGGGGATGTAACGAGAGAGGAGCGGCACCCCGGGTCGGGGATGTAACGAGAGAGGAGCGGCACCCCAGACCTGCGATTTTTATTTTTTTTGGGGGGGGGGTTGGTTGTGGACGGCCAGTCCGCCTCATCCCTGCCTATAATTCGGTCGGCCTCTTCCTTTGCTGAAGTGCCTGATAACAGAGAGCTGTAACTTGCAGGGACATCCTGCAGTGTTGGTGCGCCATTAATCACACCCTCAGGCTTTTGCCTTTGCTCTCACTTCTTCCTCGTCGCTGATTATTAACATAAATACATTTTCTGTCGCTTTTGTTCTCGCTGCAGAAACTAAACTGCTGGAATGAATCGTCCCCCCGCGAGGCGGCTGCTCGGCCCCCAGGAGCCCCGCCGCTGCCTGGGAGATTAATGGCTCCTGGTCGCGGTGTAAAGAAATGCATTAGCAGAGCAGCAGTCTGAGCCGGCGTGCCGCTTTATTTAATTAGGGACGTTGTGACTGTCGCCGACTGGAACGCCGCTCGCCATCCGGCCATTTCACCGCTGCCGCAGATCTCTCCATGATGAAGATGTTACTCGCTCTGTTCCTACATGATTAATAGAAGTCATCACTCTTCATTGTTAGGGCAGAAGCTAATGTGAGCAGAACGACAGCGAAAAATGGCGCATAAATGGCGCCGGCCGCCATATTGGTAGAAGCCTCATTCAGACGCCACATTTGTGCATAAGGATGGCGACCACAAGTCCCAGACTTGCTATCAGTGTCCTGGTGATGGGACCTAATGGCGGTATACTGTATGGCTACACTATTCAACGAGCCTGTCCTGAGTATCCAGCTACCCTGCTTGTTGATGGTTTCCACTTAGCAGCATTAATGATCCAATATTAATTTCCTTCCCTTCAGAAAAGCCACACTTGCTCCTCTGTCTACTCAAACCAATGACCAATATTTATTTTTGTATTTTTAGGGGCCCCTGGACAACGACACAGTGATACACGTGGCCCTAATAGCAGAGAGCCAGCGGTAAGAAAACCCGCACTGTAATTGTAATATATCGCTATAAGGCTTCCATATATCTGTGCCCAACCGTGTGCGGCTCACATCTCAGTAAATCAACAACATGTCTCAGGAAATTGTCTGCAAGGATTTTATCTTCTCGTTGCTAAGAAACCCGTTAAATATCTCTGAAGTCTCCGCCATGATCCTGATGTACGATGCTGAACGCCTGAAAAGGAAATCCGTAACAGGTGTCATACCGGGGACCATCAAAACACTAAGCATATGTCCCCGAAATGTTCTCATCGGCCTCATGTAGAGTAATATAACTATATACTGCCCCTATGTACAAGAATATAACTACTATAATACTGCCCCCTATGTACAAGAATATAACTATAATACTGCCCCCTATGTACAAGAATATAACTACTATAATACTGCCCCCTATGTACAAGAATATAACTACTATAATACTGCTCCTATGTACAAGAATATAACTACTATAATACTGCCCCTATGTACAAGAATATAACTACTATAATACTGCCCCCTATGTACAAGAATGTAACTACTATAATACTGCCCCCTATGTACAAGAATATAACTACTATAATACTGCCCCCTATGTACAAGAATATAATTACTATAATACTGCCCCCTATGTACAAGAATATAACTACTATAATACTGCCCCCTATGTACAAGAATATAACTACTATAATACTGCCCCATATGTACAAGAGTATAACTACTATATTACTGCCCCCTATGTACAAGGATTTAACTACTATAATACTGGCCCTATGTACAAGAATATAGCTACTATAATACTGGCCCTATGTACAAGAATATAACTACTATAATACTGCCCCCATGTACAATATAACTACTATAATACTGCCCCCTATGTACAAGAATATAACTACTATAATACTGCCCCTATGTACAAGAATATAACTACTATAATACTGCCCCTCTGTACAAGAATTTAACTACTATAATACTGCTCCCTATGTACAAGAATATAACTACTATAATACTGCTCCTATGTACAAGAATATAACTACTATAATACTGCCCCTATGTACAAGAATATAACTACTATAATACTGCTCCCTATGTACAAGAATATAACTACTATAATACTGCTCCTATGTACAAGAATATAACTACTATGTAATCGAAGTACATGTATCAAAGTACGAGGCAGTTATAACATCGCAGTTAGACAGGGCAGGAGACATGCAAGACATTTATATAAATATAAAGTGCTGCGGAATATGTCGGCGCTATAGAAATAAAATTTATTATTATTATACATCTATTCCCTGTACATTTGGAGTGCAACAAATATGTACCATATGCATTTGTGTAATTTTTATCCTGGCCGCTGCATTCACACACATCCACCGCCCTGGTATTAACTCTCTACACTCCGTCCATATTGGCCCCTCACTCCTTTCCTCTCCTATGTATAGCACTCACGCTCTTTTCACATTGTTAAATTGCACAGATCCAGTCAGTCCCACCATTTAACATCAGAGACGCTCTCACAAATCACTTAACCATCTGCTCACTCTTTCTATCCTCCTTCTCCTAGTTGCAGGAGACATTGCTCCCGACCCTGGTCCCCCATGTTATAGAAAGTCAAACCCCCCAACTGCTACACTCAGAAACCCCTCTAATCTTATTAATATTCCCTGCATGCCATCTGTCTCTCTTAATTGTGCACTTTGGAATTCTCGCTCAGTGTGTAACAAACTCTCCTTCACTCATTTCTTCCTTTCTAATTCTCTTAACCTCCTGGCTCTTACTGAAACCTGGATCCAGCAGTCAGACACTACCGCTGCTGCTGCTCTTTCATACGGGGGACTACACTTCTCTCATACCCCAAGATCAGACAATAGAGCAGGTGGAGGCGTTGGTCTGCTCCTATTACCCAAATGTACCTTTCAGGTTATCCCTCAAGTACCCTCACTAGTCTTCCCTTCTTTTGAGGTCCATGCCGTCAGACTCTACACCCCCTTCTCCATGCGAGTGGCGGTGGTATATCGTCCTCCCGGCCCCTCCCATCAGTTCCTGGATCATTTTGCCACTTGGCTTCCACATTTTCTCTCCTGTGACATCCCTATCCTCATCATGGGAGATTTCAACATCCCCATTGCTCTTCCCCTCTCCCCATCTGCTACTCACCTTTTATCTCTAACCTCCTCGTTTGGCCTTTCGCAGCTTACTAATTCTCCAACGCATGAAGACGGGAAACTCCCTCGACTTGGTCTTCTCTCGGCTTTGTGCAGTGGATGATTTTGCAAACTCCCCTCTCCCGCTCTCTGACCACAATCTTCTTTCATTCTTTATCAAGAACTGCCAGGCTGCTCAGGTCACCCCCACTGTCCAGACTTATAGAAACATACAGGCCATTAACACCCAGAAACTTATGAAGAACTTGCAGTCATCATTGGCCCCTATCTCCTCCCTCTCATGTCCGGATTCGCATTGAAGCATTACAATGAAACACTTCAAAGTGCCCTGGATGAATTGGCACCCCCTATAAATAGAACACCACAACACAGACGGCGACAACCCTGGCACACCGTGCAAACACATTTCCTGCAGCAGTGCTCCAGGTGCGCCGAACGTCTGTGGAGAAAATCCAATCTACACGAAGATTTCATCCATTATAAGTTTATGCTTCGAACATATAACACTGCCCTTCACCTCTCCAAACAAACCTATTTCAGCACCCTCATCACCTCACTGTCCAATAACCTGAAACGTCTCTTTAACACTTTTCATTCTTTACTCAACCCAAGAGTACAGGCCCCAACCACAGAGCTCCGAGCTGACGATCTGGCCAATTACTTCAAAGAAAAAATTAACCAGATCCGACAGGAAATTATCTCCCAATCCCCTCATACCATGCACTGTCCTCCCTCCCCCACTGCATCTAGCTCACTCTCTGATTTTGCACCAGTCACAGAAGAAGAAGCAGGCTCCTTGCATCTTCTCGCCCAACCACTTGCACGAGTGACCCATTTCCGTCACATCTCCTCCAGTCCCTTTCCCCTACTGTCCACCCCTCACCTAACTAAAATATTTAACCTCTCTCTCTTCTGGTATCTTTCCTTCCTTATTTAAGCATGCCATCATACATCCACTACTTAAAAAACCATCCCTCGACCAAAACTGTACCGCTAAATATAGACCTGTTTCTAATCTTCCCTTCATCTCTAAACTCCTGGAACGCCTGGTCCACTCCCGTCTTATCCGCTATCCCTTTGATAACTCTCTTCTCGACCCTCTCCAATCTGGTTTCCGCTCTTTACACTCCACTGAAACTGCCCTCACTAAAGTCTCTAATGATCTACTAACAGCTAAATCTAATGGTCATTACTCCATGCTAATTCTCTTGGATCTTTCTGCAGCATTCGACACTGTGGATTATCAGCTCCTCCTCACTATGCTCCGTTCCATTGGCCTCAAGGACACCGTTCTCTCCTGGTTCTCCTCCTATCTCTCTGACCGCTCCTTTACTGTATCTTTTGCCGGTTCCTCCTCCTCTCACCTTCCCCTTACTGTTGGGGTTCCTCAAGGATCAGTCCTAGGCCCCCTCCTCTTCTCCTAGTACACTGCCCCTATTGGTCAACAATCAGTAGTTTTGGTTTCCAGTACCATCTCTATGCTGACGACACCCAATTATACGCTTCTTCTCCTGACATCACGCCAGCCTTTCTAGAAAACACCGGCAATTGTCTAAACGCTGTGTCTAACATCATGTCCTCACTATATCTGAAACTGAACCTGTCAATGACTGAACTCCTGGTGTTTCCTCCCTCTACTAATGTACCTATACCCGACATTGCCATTTCTGTGTGTGGTTCCACTATTACTCCCCAGCAACATGCCCGCTATCTTGGGGTCATACTTGACTCCGAGCTTTCCTTTGCCCCCCACATCCGATTACTGGCTCGTTCTTGTCATCTGCACCTCAAAAACATTTCTAGAATTCGATCTTTTCTTACGTTTGAGTCTGCAAAAACTCTTACTGTTTCTCTTATTCATTCTCGTCTCGACTATTGTAACGCTCTTGTAATCAGTCTCCCTCTTACCAAACTTTTCCCCCTCCAATCTATCTTGAATGCTGCTGCCAGGATTATTTTCCTCACCAATCGTTACACCGATGCCTCTACCTTGTGCCAGGCATTACACTGGCTACCCATCCACTCCAGAATTCAGTATAAACTTATTACCCTCACCCACAAAGCCCTCCATGGCTCAGCACCACCCTACATCTCCTCCCTTGTTTCAGTATACCACCCTACCCGCGCCCTCCGTTCTGATGACCTGAGGTTAGCATCCTCAATAATCAGAACCTCCCGTCTCCAAGACTTTACACGTGCTGCGCCAATTCTTTGGAATGCACTTCCCAGGTCAATACGATTAGTCCCCAATCCCCACAATTTTAAGCGTGCCCTGAAAACTCATTTATTCAGACTGGCCTACCGCCTCAACACATTAACCTAATCTATCCCTGTGTGGCACAGCCAAAAGTTTTACCATATCCAGGTTCCCCGCATCATGTTCCCACATGCTTTATGCATCCATTAGCCCTCTGTGTCTGTACTGTTACACACTTAACATTATGGCTGGTCCATACAATCAGGGCAACTGTTACCACCCACCTTTCGTGTCTACCTCTTTCCTCATAGACTGTAAGCTTGCGAGCAGGGCCCTCATTCCTCTTGGTATCTGTTATAATCTACTGTATGTGATTATTGTTATGCTGTAATGTCTATTGTCTGTACAAATCCCCTCTGAAATGTAAAGTGCTGCAGAATATGTCAGCGCTATAGAAATAAAATTTATTATATTATTATTACTATAATACTGCCCCCTATGTACAAGAATATAACTATAATACTGCTCCTATGTACAAGAATATAACTACTATAATAGTGCTCCTATGTAGAAGAATATAACTACTATAATACTGCCCCCTATGTACAAGAATATACTATAATACTGTCCCTATATACAAGAATATAACTACTATAATACTGCCCCCTGTGTACAAGAATATAACTACTATAATACCGCCCCTATGTACAAGAATATAGCTACTATAATACTGCCCCCATGTACAAGAATATACTATAATACTGTCCCTATATACAAGAATATAACTACTATAATACTGCCCCCTGTGTACAAGAATATAACTACTATAATACCGCCCCCTATGTACAAGAATATAACTACTATAATACTGCCCCTTATGTACTAGAATATAACTACTATAATACTGCCCCTATCTACAAGAATATAACTACTATAATACTGCTCCTATGTAGAAGAATATAACTACTATAATACTGCCCCCTATGTACAAGAATATACTATAATACTGTCCCTATATACAAGAATATAACTACTATAATACTGCCCCAATCTACAAGAATATAACTACTATAATACTGCTCCTATGTACAGGACTATATCTACTATAATACCGCCCCTATGTACAAAAATATAGCTACTATAATGCTGCCCCCTATGTTCAAGAATATAACTCTATAATGCTGCCCCCTATGTTCAAGAATATAACTACTATAATACCGCTCCTATGTACAGAAATATAACTACTATAATACCGCCCCCTATGTACAAGAATATAACTACTATAATACTACCCCCTATGTACAAGAATATAACTACTATAATATTGCTCCTATGTACAAGAATATAACTACTATAATACTGCCCCCTATGTACAAGAATATAACTACTATAATACTGCTCCTATGTACAGAAATATAACTACTATAATACCGCCCCCTATGTACAAAAATATAGCTACTATAATACTGCCCCTATGTACAAGAATATAACTACTATAATACTGCCCCTATGTACAAGAATATAACTACTATAATACTGCTCCCTATGTACAACAATATAGCTACTATAATACCGCCCCCTATGTACAAGAATATAACTACTATAATACTGCCCCCTATGTACAAGAATATAACTACTATAATACTGCTCCCTATGTACAAGAATATAACTACTATAATGCTGCCCCCTATGTACAAGAATATAACTACTATAATACTGCTCCCTATGTACAAGAATATAGCTACTATAATACCGCCCCCTATGTACAAGAATATAACTACTATAATACTGCCCCCTATGTACAAGAATATAACTACTATAATACTGCCCCCTATGTACAAGAATATAACTACTATAATACTGCTCCCTATGTACAAGAATATAGCTACTATAATACCGCCCCCTATGTACAAGAATAAAGCTACTATAATACCGCCCCCTATGTACAAGAATATAGCTACTATAATACCGCCCCCTATGTACAAGAATATAGCTACTATAATACCGCCCCTATGTACAAGAATATAGCTACTATAATACTGCCCCCTATATTCAAGAATATAGCTACTATAATACCGCCCCCTATATTCAAGAATATAGCTACTATAATACCGCCCCCTATATACAAGAATATAGCTACTATAATACCGCCCCCTATGTACAAGAATATAACTACTATAATACTGCCCCCATGTACAAGAATATAACTACTATAATACTGCTCCTATGTACAGGAATATAGCTACTATAATACCGCCCCCTGTTGTTGTAGTGACACTCTTTCGCTCTCAGGTTGCAGGTGTTCTTGAACACTTACGGTATTCAGACGCAGACCCCACAGCAGGTGGAGCCCATCCAGATTTGGCCGCAGCAGGAGTTGGTGAAGGTGGGTTACTTCGCAGCTGTCACGTTGTGTCGCTGACCCCCTTTCCGCATCTCCCCCTGGCGGTGCACTGATTTGCGCTCGTTGTGCTGACTTCTCTGAGTGTAATTAGCGGTTGAGTCATTGGTAGATGGGAGACATGATTTGGAGCTTTGTGGTTGGTGGTCAATGAATGGAGGAGACAGCGACACTAATGTGGAGGGGGCACAGGTACGGCGCGGGCACCGCTCCCCGGGGGACGCATCCGTGTTTATCCTCCGCTGCACACAGGAGGTTGTGTACAGACTTACGGCAGCCGTGCCAGTCATAGCTCAGCCTTGTGCCAATACTTGGCTGCTCTCTGTCTGCCAGGCAAAGCAATGGGGATGATGAGATTCAGCGCAGCGGTGCCAAGGTCACCAGTACAACTGGACTGGGGCGTTCTGGTGCCAGCCTCCTCCCACTCTGCACACACCGGGCATCTGCAGAATCCGGCCATATGTCGAGTGGAAGAAAAGCTTCCCATTCCTCTCCAAAGTCCATGTGCCGGCAGTCTGTGCGGCTCTGCGCACCGACACCGTTACCAAGTAAAGTCCATTGTATTAGGGGACAGAAAGCTGCAGGATAGGGCGTAACGGTCAGGAAAGTGCGGATCGGACCCCCCGCCTCCTGTGACGCCATTTTCCGCGCCCCCACCCCCGGGGATTAGTTATAATATGAAGTGTATATTCCGCCATTACAATGTGTCGACATGGAGCAGATTACTTACTGCTCAGTCCTGCGGAACTCCAGCTGTGCAGAAACTACAACTCCCAGCATTCCCTCGTAGCTTCCTGCTGTGAGGGATTGCTGTGACTTGTAGTTTCACCACAGCTGGAGACCAACTGATTCTTCCTGTAGTGTTGGGCTCTAATAATATCCCGCTGATTTGGCTCGTTGCCCCTTCTTGTGCTTCGTTACAGGCTTATCTCCACCTCGGGATCCATGAGAAGCTGGGATTGTCAGGAAGACCGGACCGACCCATCGGGTGTCTGGGGACATCGAAGGTGAGCAGTGTGGTACTGTGGCGGGCTGTGGCTTCGCTGACGCATCTCTCCGGGGTCCTGTCGCACTTTATTGCAGCCCCCTCATTCAGTGTCCGGGGGGGCCGATCACATAATGTATCCTCCAGAATATAATCCTTCCCTTCACGTCGGACCCCAAGAGCTCGCACTCTAATCATCTATTGCTCCAGGGGGCAAAATAGCCGGATGTTTTCATTTATGGAAGCCTTTTGACGTGCCATCTGACGTTGGGTGTTTCTGTGCTGGGTCCTATGCAGATGTAGCAGAGCTGAGGAGATGCGCTGGGATTTGTGATTATCTAGTGGCCAGGGGAACAGGGCTTGTCCAGAGCCGTGACCAACACATCTGCTGACAGATTCTGCTCTGCTACATCTATAAGGAGCACAGCAGCCATCGTCCCCCTCCGGTCCATTCAGCACTGCTACATTTATAAGGAGCGCAGCAGCCATCGTCCCCCTCCGGTCCATTCAGCACTGCTACATCTATAAGGAGCGCAGCAGCCATCGTGCCCCTCCGGTCCATTCAGCACTGCTACATCTATAAGGAGCACAGCAGCCATCGTGCCCCTCCGGTCCATTCAGCATTGCTACATCTATAAAGAGCACAGCAGCCATCGTCCCCCTCCGGTCCATTCAGCATGGCTACATCTATAAGGAGCACAGCAGCCATCGTGCCACTACGATCCATTCAGCACTGCTACATCTATAAGGAGCGCAGCAGCCATCGTGCCCCCTCCGGTCCATTCAGCATTGCTACATCTATAAAGAGCACAGCAGCCATCGTCCCCCTCCGGTCCATTCAGCACTGCTACATTTATAAGGAGCACAGCAGCCATCGTTCCCCTCCGGTCCATTCAGCACTGCTACATCTATAAGGAGCGCAGCAGCCATCGTGCCCCTCCGGTCCATTCAGCACTGCTACATCTATAAGGAGCACAGCAGCCATCGTGCCCCTCCGGTCCATTCAGCATGGCTACATCTATAAGGAGCACAGCAGCCATCGTCCCCCTCCGGTCCATTCAGCATGGCTACATCTATAAGGAGCGCAGCAACCATCGTGCCCCTCCGGTCCATTCAGCATGGCTACATCTATAAGGAGCGCAGCAGCCATCGTGCTGCTACATCTATAAGGAGCGCAGCAGCCATCGTTCCCCTCCAGTCCATTCAGCACTGCTACATCTATAAAGAGCGCAGCAGCCATCGTGCCCCTCCGGTCCATTCAGCATTGCTACATCTATAAGGCGTACAGCAGCCATCGTCCCCCTCCAGTCTATTCAGCATTGCTACATCTATAAGGAGCGCAGCAGCCATCGTCCCCCTCCGGTCCATTCAGCACTGCTACATCTATAAGTAGCGCAGCAGCCATCGTGCCCCTCCGGTCCATTCAGCATTGCTACATCTATAAGGAGCACAGCAGCCATCGTGCTGCTACATCTATAAGGAGCACAGCAGCCATCGTGCCCCTCCGGTCCATTCAGCATTGCTACATCTATAAGGAGCGCAGCAGCCATCGTGCCCCTCCGGTCCATTCAGCATTGCTACATCTATAAGGAGCACAGCAGCCATCGTGCTGCTACATCTATAAGGAGCACAGCAGCCATCGTGCCCCTCCGGTCCATTCAGCACTGCTACATCTATAAGGAGCACAGCAGCCATCGTGCCCCTCCGGTCCATTCAGCATGGCTACATCTATAAGGAGCACAGCAGCCATCGTCCCCCTCCGGTCCATTCAGCATGGCTACATCTATAAGGAGCGCAGCAACCATCGTGCCCCTCCGGTCCATTCAGCATGGCTACATCTATAAGGAGCGCAGCAGCCATCGTGCTGCTACATCTATAAGGAGCGCAGCAGCCATCGTTCCCCTCCGGTCCATTCAGCACTGCTACATCTATAAAGAGCGCAGCAGCCATCGTGCCCCTCCGGTCCATTCAGCATTGCTACATCTATAAGGAGTGCAGCAGCCATCGTCCCCCTCCGGTCCATTCAGCATTGCTACATCTATAAGGAGCGCAGCAGCCATCGTCCCCCTCCGGTCCATTCAGCACTGCTACATCTATAAGTAGCGCAGCAGCCATCGTGCCCCTCCGGTCCATTCAGCATTGCTACATCTATAAGGAGCACAGCAGCCATCGTGCTGCTACATCTATAAGGAGCACAGCAGCCATCGTGCCCCTCCGGTCCATTCAGCATTGCTACATCTATAAGGAGCACAGCAGCCATCGTCCCCCTCCGGTCCATTCAGCATGGCTACATCTATAAGGAGCACAGCAGCCATCGTTCCCCTCCGGTCCATTCAGCATTGCTACATCTATAAGGAGCACAGCAGCCATCGTCCCCCTCCGGTCCATTCAGCATGGCTACATCTATAAGGAGCACAGCAGCCATCGTCCCCCTCCGGTCCATTCAGCATTGCTACATCTATAAGGAGCACAGCAGCCATCGTCCCCCTCCGGTCCATTCAGCATGGCTACATCTATAAGGAGCGCAGCAGCCATCGTGCCCCTCCGGTCCATTCAGCATTGCTACATCTATAAGGAGCACAGCAGCCATCGTGCTGCTACATCTATAAGGAGCACAGCAGCCATCGTGCCCCTCCGGTCCATTCAGCATTGCTACATCTATAAGGAGCACAGCAGCCATCGTCCCCCTCCGGTCCATTCAGCATGGCTACATCTATAAGGAGCACAGCAGCCATCGTTCCCCTCCGGTCCATTCAGCACTGCTACATCTATAAGGAGCGCAGCAGCCATCGTGCTGCTACATCTATAAGGAGCACAGCAGCCATCGTTCCCCTCCGGTCCATTCAGCACTGCTACATCTATAAGGAGCGCAGCAGCCATCGTGCTGCTACATCTATAAGGAGCACAGCAGCCATCGTGCCCCTCTGGTCCATTCAGCATTGCTACATCTATAAGGAGCACAGCAGCCATCGTGCCCCTCCGGTCCATTCAGCATTGCTACATCTATAAGGAGCACAGCAGCCATCGTGCTGCTACATCTATAAGGAGCACAGCAGCCATCGTGCCCCTCTGGTCCATTCAGCACTGCTACATCTATAAGGAGCACAGCAGCCATCGTGCCCCTCTGGTCCATTCAGCACTGCTACATCTATAAGGAGCACAGCAGCCATCGTGCCCCTCCGGTCCATTCAGCACTGCTACATCTATAAGGAGCACAGCAGCCATCGTGCTGCTACATCTATAAGGAGCACAGCAGCCATCGTGCCCCTCTGGTCCATTCAGCACTGCTACATCTATAAGGAGCACAGCAGCCATCGTGCCCCTCTGGTCCATTCAGCACTGCTACATCTATAAGGAGCACAGCAGCCATCGTGCTGCTACATCTATAAGGAGCACAGCAGCCATCGTGTTGCTACATCTATAAGGAGCACAGCAGCCATCGTGCCCCTCTGGTCCATTCAGCATTGCTACATCTATAAGGAGCGCAGCAGCCATCGTGCCCCTCCGGTCCATTCGGCGCCTTCTCCCTTGTACTTGTCACATTTCTATTCCTCCTTCAGATTTATCGCATACTCGGGAAGACGGTCGTGTGTTACCCCATCGTGTTCGACCTGAGCGACTTCTACATGTCCCAGGACGTCATGCTGCTCATAGACGACATACAGGTAAATCCTGCACGGATGATGTCTGCACCACGTGGGCTCTGCTATAACACTGACCCCACAGCTAGGAGGTCTGCACCACGTGGGCTCTGCTATAACACTGACCCCACAGCTAGGATGTCTGTACCACGTGGGCTCTGCTATAGCACTGACCCTACAGCTATGGTGTCTGCACCACGTGGGCTCTGCTATAGCACTGACCCTACAGCTAGGGTGTCTATACCACGTGGGCTCTGCTGTAACACTGACCCTACAGCTAGGGTGTCTATACCACGTGGGCTCTGCTGTAACACTGACCCCACAGCTAGGGTGTCTGTACCACGTGGGCTCTGCTGTAACACTGACCCAACAGCTAGGGTGTCTGTACCACGTGGGCTCTGCTATAACACTGACCCCACAGCTAGGAGGTCTGCACCACGTGGGCTCTGCTATAACACTGACCCTACAGCTAGGGTGTCTGTACCACGTGGGCTCTGCTATAACACTGACCCCACAGCTAGGATGTCTGCACCACGTGGGCTCTGCTGTAGCACTGACCCTACAGCTAGGATGTCTGCACCACGTGGGCTCTGCTGTAACACTGACCCAACAGCTAGGATGTCTGCACCACGTGGGCTCTGTTATTACACTGACCCCACATCTAGGATGTCTGCACCACGTGGGCTCTGCTATAACACTGACCCAACAGCTAGGGTGTCTGTACCACGTGGGCTCTGCTATAACACTGACCCCACAGCTAGGAGGTCTGCACCACGTGGGCTCTGCTATAACACTGACCCCACAGCTAGGAGGTCTGCACCACGTGGGCTCTGCTATAACACTGACCCCACAGCTAGGATGTCTGCACCACGTGGGCTCTGCTGTAACACTGACCCAACAGCTAGGATGTCTGCACCACGTGGGCTCTGTTATAACACTGACCCTACAGCTAGGGTGTCTGTACCACGTGGGCTCTGCTATAACACTGACCCCACAGCTAGGATGTCTGCACCACGTGGGCTCTGCTGTAGCACTGACCCAACAGCTAGGATGTCTGCACCACGTGGGCTCTGTTATTACACTGACCCCACATCTAGGATGTCTGCACCACGTGGGCTCTGCTATAACACTGACCCCCACAGCTAGGAGGTCTGCACCACATCGGCTCTGCTTTAGCACTGACCCCGCAGCTGGGAGGTCTGCACCATGTGGGCTCTGCTATAACACGGGCCCTGTCATCCAAGGCTTGCTGACCAGAGTGCCGCTCAGACGTGGGCTCCATATAGAGGCGCCCTTCTTTCTCCTCGCCCCTCACAGTCCCCTTTATTTCCGCACTTCTTGCCACCTTTCCTCCTGCAATGTAAAATGACGATTTTTGGGGAAATGGAGCCGAGAACGATTTCAATTAACGGGATTAATAAGGTAAATGAGATCGAACTGCAAATCCACCAGGCTGGAAGCCCTGGAATGTGTTTAACCCCTTTCGTGCTGTCTCTTAAAGGGATTTGCAGACTGAGTGGCATTGCTGGGACCTGTAGTTCTAGCAGCTTTATTGACTTTTTGTTTTGCTCCTTTTCTTGCAGAACGCTCTGCAGTTCATTCGTCAGTACTGGAAGATGAAGGGGAGGCCACTGTTCCTGGTCCTGATCCGCGAGGATAACATCCGGTATGGTATGGGGGCCTGAAGATTTAGGGGTCTTACGTTCTTCCTCCGTAACCTCGGCCCCTCGTTCCTTCTCTTAGGGGGAGCCGGTTTAACCCTATCCTGGACATGCTCGCCTCCTTTAAGAATGGGAACGTGGCTGGCGTCAAAGTTCACGTGGACAGGCTGCAGGTGAGCGGCGGTGGCTCGTATCTGGACTCGGGGCCTTTTTTGGGGCTGTTGTTGTTCGGTGCTCGGCCTCACTGCAGACGTAGCAGAGCTGAGTTTGCCATCGTACACCGTCGGGTTATCCGCAGCCCTGTATGAATCCACAGGCGACAGCTCGGCTCTGCTACATCTGCGAGTTGTGACTGGTTGCAGAGGAGCGGAGCCTGAATAATTGAGGGGTTTGTGTTCCTGCGGCCCCACAATCGCTGTGCTTTTAGCTCTCGTTACTTATTCATACAACCTGCGAATTGCTCCGAACTCGTCATCTTCACTTTAATCTCACGCAAGTGACAAGCGGACGGCGGCAAATCCCTCCGCGCCCAAATAACACGCAAAAACATTGGCTGCGTTTTTTATTTTATGTTGATTTTCTGTTTAAAAATAGAAAAGTAACATGACGCGTCGATGGAGGGGAAAGGCGCACGCTGAGCTCTACTATATCCTGGGTGATGGAGGAAGTCCGATCCGAAAAAAGGGCAGCTTTACTTTTTCTGCTTTCGCTCATAAAGACGGTTTTTCCTGCGTCCCCTCCCCCGTCCTCCGCACTTAAATTAATGACGGAGCTTTAAGGAACCATTAAAATAATTGAACATTTCTAAAATTCTCCTGGTGGCGGCCAGTTCTCTGATTTACCTCCGCAGTCTCTGAACTTCTGCCAATTAATTCAGATTTCGGCTCTTTACAAGAAAAGATTCCAAGAAAAGCTTTTATTTTTTTTTCCAGCGCCATAAACTGAACTGGGTGCAGGGCGGAATAAGTTCCCGGGGCGACACCTTCATCCCTCGACTTACACTCTGCACCCCCCAATAGCGCCTCGATTGCTTTTTATGTAATTACATTACTTTTTGCCAGAGCTGCAATCACAATTCTGCCTTCTTCCCGCTTGCAATCTGCAAAGTGTGCAGCACTCGAAAGGGAAAAGCACTACATCTCCCAGAATGCAGCATGGTGCAGCGTATTATGGGATATCTGCAACCGATAAGGGGGCTTCTGTTCACACGTTGCGGACGGATCCTCAGTCGGGAATGCAGCAAGTTTGCAAATGATTTTTCTTGCTGGTTTTGTAGCCATTGTTCCTTGTACTCCAGTCGCCTACAAAGCTGTTCCTGTCGGGCCGCACTTTTGATCTCTGGCTGACCAGTGAACATTACACAGTCCTGCAATGCTCTGCACCACTGTGTATTAGGGACGCTCCTCTAAGCAGATGGATCTCACACAGTAGCTAAAGGAACCGAGAATGCAGCTTTGAATGTGACTGCAGTATAAACAGATTAGTAAAAGTCACTTAGCTGTATGGACGACTTTTATGGAGACAATGATGTTTTGTGCCTTTAATGCCAAAATGTGTCAAATCTGCCCTGATAGGCGTCGGGCGGTGCTGGTCCTTGCTGGATCGTGGCGCGTCACTGATCGTTGCTGGATCGTGGCGCGTCACTGATCGTTGCTGGATCGTGGCGCGTCACTGATCGTTGCTGGATCGTGGCGCGTCACTGATCGTTGCTGGATCGTGGCGCGTCACTGATCGTTGCTGGATCGTGGCGCGTCACTGATCGTTGCTGGATCGTGGCGCGTCACTGATCGTTGCTGGATCGTGGCGCGTCACTGATCGTTGCTGGATCGTGGCGCGTGACTGATCGTTGCTGGATCGTGGCGCGTGACTGATCGGTGCTGGATCGTGGCGCGTCAGTGATCGGTGCTGGATCGTGGCGCGTCAGTGATCGGTGCTGGATCGTGGCGCGTCAGTGATCGGTGCTGGATCGTGGCGCGTCAGTGATCGGTGCTGGATCGTGGCGCGTCAGTGATCGGTGCTGGATCGTGGCGCGTCAGTGATCGGTGCTGGATCGTGGCGCGTCAGTGATCGGTGCTGGATCGTGGCGCGTCAGTGATCGGTGCTGGATCGTGGCGCGTCAGTGATCGGTGCTGGATCGTGGCGCGTCACTGATCGGTGCTGGATCGTGGCGCGTCACTGATCGTTGCTGGATCGTGGCGCGTCACTGATCGTTGCTGGATCGTGGCGCGTCACTGATCGTTGCTGGATCGTGGCGCGTCACTGATCGTTGCTGGATCGTGGCGCGTCACTGATCGTTGCTGGATCGTGGCGCGTCACTGATCGTTGCTGGATCGTGGCGCGTCACTGATCGTTGCTGGATCGTGGCGCGTCACTGATCGTTGCTGGATCGTGGCGCGTCACTGATCGTTGCTGGATCGTGGCGCGTCACTGATCGTTGCTGGATCGTGGCGCGTCACTGATCGTTGCTGGATCGTGGCGCGTCACTGATCGTTGCTGGATCGTGGCGCGTCACTGATCGTTGCTGGATCGTGGCGCGTCACTGATCGTTGCTGGATCGTGGCGCGTCACTGATCGTTGCTGGATCGTGGCGCGTCACTGATCGTTGCTGGATCGTGGCGCGTCACTGATCGTTGCTGGATCGTGGCGCGTCACTGATCGTTGCTGGATCGGGGCGCGTCACTGATCGTTGCTGGATCGGGGCGCGTCACTGATCGTTGCTGGATCGGGGCGCGTCACTGATCGTTGCTGGATCGGGGCGCGTCACTGATCGTTGCTGGATCGGGGCGCGTCACTGATCGTTGCTGGATCGGGGCGCGTCACTGATCGTTGCTGGATCGGGGCGCGTCACTGATCGTTGCTGGATCGGGGCGCGTCACTGATCGTTGCTGGATCGGGGCGCGTCACTGATCGTTGCTGGATCGGGGCGCGTCACTGATCGTTGCTGGATCGGGGCGCGTCACTGATCGTTGCTGGATCGGGGCGCGTCACTGATCGTTGCTGGATCGGGGCGCGTCACTGATCGTTGCTGGATCGGGGCGCGTCACTGATCGTTGCTGGATCGGGGCGCGTCACTGATCGTTGCTGGATCGGGGCGCGTCACTGATCGTTGCTGGATCGGGGCGCGTCACTGATCGTTGCTGGATCGGGGCGCGTCACTGATCGTTGCTGGATCGGGGCGCGTCACTGATCGGTGCTGGATTGTGGGGTCCCCTCCGTGCTGGATTTGGGCCGGTCACTGATTGTTGCAGGATCGAGGGTCCCCCTGTTGTTGGATCTGTATCTGTTAGTAATCATTGGTGGATTGGGGGCTGCTCATTGATGGATTGGGGGGTTCCAGCTTGGGGCCAGTCATGATCAATGTTGGATCATGGGGTCCCCCTATTTGCTGGATTGGTAACGGTCGCTGCTCGTTGCTGGTTTGGGGGTCTCCTTCAGACACTGATTGTGTTTCTTCTTGCAGACGCTAATATCTGGAGCGATGGTGGAACAGCTGGATTTCCTGAGGATCAATGAGTCAGAAGTGTAAGTCGCCCCATGCCCTGTACAGTCCTACAGCAAACACTGCTCAGCTACATCAGAGGTCTTAAAGGGACAGTGTGAACCATCGATGATGACTGCTTTAAAGGGACTGAAATGCAAGACACTCATTCCATACTCAAACCTGAAGTTTTATCGTTACTGCTTTCTGTTGTCAGCCGAACTACATGTACACACAGAGTGCTATAGGGAACCTGTGTCACCATTGTAATCCTAAGTGGGGGAAGAACCTGAAAATTAGCATGGAGCTGTGGGAGATGAGTGTTGCCCTCACTACTGCAGACCCTTTCGCCGGACACTCTCACCGCACCGTCTATCCTTTCTCAGGATGCCGGAGTTCCACAGCTTCGAGGAGCTCGAGGTGCCGAAACACTCCAAAGTCAACAGGCAGTCCAGCATCCCGGTCGCCGACCGAGAGAAGCAGCCGGACATCAACATAGCGGACTGGAAACACCGGCCCACCTACGAGATCCTGCAGAAGCTGAGCGTGAGTCCCCGAGCCGCCAGTTTCCGGCATTGCTCGCAGTTATCAGCCATTAACCTCTTCATCGCCTCTTCCCACAGGACTGCACCTGCCTCGCCTCTCAGGCCATCCTGGTCAGCATCCTGATGAAGAGAGAAGGGCCGAACTTCATCACAAAGGAAGGTGAGTGACACCCAGGTGCATAAGCCACGTAGGGTGGCCACACGGCTCTATTAGGGGACCCCCTGGACAGTAAGGGATAGTGCTAATTACATGGATTGGTTGACGTCTGGATTTTTATTTCACTTTTGGCTTCAGAGTAATTAAATAATGAAAACCTGCGAGATCCGTGCGAGTGCGATCACTGGTAAAGAGTCTGAGCCGCTAATTAAGAGGTGGAATCCACAGTAGTCTCGGGTCATCTTCGGGGACCACTGGGGGGAAAATTAGTTATTAGCAGGAATACTCCATAAACCTTCGGGAGGCTCCTCCTGATTAATAGCCTGACGTCATCGTCCCGCCGCCACCATGATGTCATCTCGGGGCTGATCGATCCGGCGAGGCGCCGGGACCCCGCTATCTGTACACGGCGTGTAATAGTCCGTCACGAGGCTCCCGATAATATAGCCTTCTCTCTGCAGGGGCGACGCTGCTGTCCTGTGCCATTCGCTGCCTCTGTGCCATTCGCCTCCTCCGAGCTGCCCCCCGCCATTCGCCTCCTCCACGCTCCCCCGCCATTCGCCTCCTCCACGCTCGTCACATCATGGCCATCGCCTCTCACGCATTTCGTTTTTTCGGCAGGTACGGTGTCCGACTTCATGGAGCGGATCTATAGGAAAGCGGGCAGCAATAAGCTCTGGTGAGTGCTAGGTCTATCGGGGGGCTACTGAGGATTATAGGCATCAAGTCTGATTATGGGGGACTCTGCTTATACTCCAGTCACATCCAAAGCTGCAGTTGCAGGTCTGTGCGATGTTTGTCAGATTCCAGCAGAATTGTTCTGCCTGCAGCTTTGGTGGTGACTGGAGTATCACATGTGATATATTAGTAGTTACTCCCCATTATATGTAGTGGTCGTCACTTGCGAGTAAGGGTATTACATGGCGGGTGACGTTCTCCTTCATCCAGGTCGGCGGTCTCACCGGTAACACCCCGCTTCACCCCCATCATTCGCACTACTGCACTATAATCCTGCTATAATACACCCTAACCCGGGAGTCCCTGCATGGTGCATTACACGGTCCTGTCCCCTAACACCACAGACATCCCCGCTGATACCAGGTACGGGGGGCAATGTCCCTGACTGATCCCAGCATTTCACCCTCCGTCATCCTACAGGCGAGGAAATCCTCCCCCCGAGGGGAATGGTCACTACTTACAGCTGATGGAGGGAGCGATGCTCTGCAGGAGTTGGTCCATGAGCTAGGAGCAATCTGTGGGGAGCTCCCTGCCATAGAGTAGCATATTTCTAGTGTAGGGGACACAGTCCGTCGTGCTGAATTTTGGGGGCTCTGTCTGGTCCTGCTGATAGTGAAGGGGCGCACTCCATTTTGGTAGGTAGTACAGTCATAGTATGGGGGTCCTGGTTTTGGGGTCCCTCTCCTGTACACACGGCAGCCTTCATATACTGGCTGTTGTCAGTCACGGGAGGATTAGGATTTTGGGGCTTCCTAAAAATTAAAATAAAGCCCATCCCCCGCACCCTCCTTCCACTTCACCGCACTTGTTATCTGTTGTCACTCGCAGGTTTGTGGTCCGTTACACCGCCGCCTTCATGCAGAGGGTGGCCTCGTCTATGGCGCCACATATCACCACGCTTGTGGTACACGGGAAGCAGGTAAAAAGCCGCAAACCACGCCGTCATCGGCTTTTATGGGAGCGGCCATGGATTGCTTTGCACGGCCAGGAGCATAATTCTGCACGCATTTGGATTAACCGGCATGAACTAACCCAGCGCCTCCGATAACGCGGCAGGAGAAGAGGAGGTGCTGTGAGGGTCACATTCAGATGTAGCAGAGCCAAATGTGTGCATCGAGAAAGAAGAATGCACAGGGTTTACTGACAGTCCTATGTAAACCCAGACACCAAACTTGGCTCTGCTACATCTGTACAGCAGATCCGCACCACATTACTGTAAGGTGACCCCGAACTGGAGGTTGTGCCAGATGTCAAACCGGGCTCTGCAGATCAGACAGTCTGGACTAAGAGCTCCATTATGGGTCATTATCAGCGCCCCGCCGCGCGCTTTACACGCAGTGCCGGTGTTTAGCCTCATTACACCGAGTTCTGCAGCATAAAACCTAAGGAGGGAAACAACCTCAGAAACCCAATTAGGTGTCGGACGACCCCGCAGGACACGCACCCGGGCAGACGGCGCAGAATTCCTGCGGCTCGTCAGGACAGAGTATAATGAGGCGATAACACGGCTGACCGATCCCTCGAGGTGGAGCCCCTCATTATTACAGGATAGTCGTCACAGCTTGTGTTACACCAGCAGGGGGCAGAGCTGTAGATGCAGATCGACCCCCCCCCCCCCCCCCCAGGTGGTAAGAGACCCCATTGAGTCTTAAGGGGCAATAGACCCCCCCTTATTTTATGTAGATCTGAGTATTTAGCTTTTCTTGCCACAGCCAGAGCTGCATTAATAATTCTGCAGCGCCTGCTGTCCACTCTCCAGGCCGTGCACAGACGCAGTGCATTGTGGGACATGTAATTTGTTTTTCTGTTGCTCTCCCACAATTCGTGGACTAACAGAAGCTCCCTCGTATGTACGGGGCTGACGGCAGAATTCTCTATGCAGCTCTGGATGTGACTGGAGAAGACACCGTGTAATAAAACGAGATGGTTTAGAATTAGACGGTGTCCTCATGTAGGGGGCAGCCTGAGACTTGTAGTACCACGGACTCTCCTGCAGTGATCGCCGTCTGGGGCTCATTACATTTGATCGATGGTATTAATATTGTTTCCTCGTTAGCGGCCGACGAGTGACAGATCATGTAATACCCAGAGAGGGTCTTAAAGGGGAAGCGTTGGCGCAGCCTGGTGTGCGTGTGTGGCCGTGGAGTGGCACTGCTCTGTTTTCTGCTTGCAGGTCTGTTGTGCGCCTCGCTGCCAGTCTATTAGGTAAAATAGTGGACAGCCTCGCCCCGTCCATAACTAACGCGTTAGTTCAGGGCAAGCAGGTGAGTACTACAACCACCATCATCCTCTCATACAGACACATATATGTATCCAAGCATGGCCCTAGACGATGGTCAGAGGTCCGGCCCCGGATCCTGCAGTGGTACGGGGGCATTAATGCAGGAGCGGCCCTATAGATATAATGGGGGTCAATATGTCTGCTTACGGGGGTTGACTACACCCAGGAGAGAGTCCTGTGCATCGCCGCCTCCATCCGGTCTCTTCCACTTTCAGGGGACCCCATTATAGGAGAGACCCTGACGCTATCAGACATTTGTCTTGGGGGTCTCGCACAAGACCTCGCTGCCGCCTCTTACACAATTTACGTATGTTATGACTACTGCTTCCTGTCAGTGATTGGGGGGGGGAACATTCCTGATCCCCCCCCCCCCCCCAAAAAAAAAAAAAAAATGCATACTTAAAGGGGGTCTCCAGGTTCAGGAAAGTTGTGTCTCCCGGGTACGGATTGTTTTATAAGAAAAAGTCATTACTCACCCTGCCCAGGTCTGGTGCTGAGTATCCGCCGCTCCTGGTGTCTGGTGTTGTCTGCAGCGCTAACGACATGTTGATTAGCGCTGCAGGCAATCGGTGAGCTCATCGGCTCATTCAGTGCAACTGAGCTCAGTGAGTGGCTGCAGCACTGCTGACAATACGAGATCCCAGGAGACTGAGTGTTGGACCAGTGGAGGGTGAGGAAATCCAGGTTTGTTTGTTTTTTAAACCAGAAAAGCCCTTTAATGCTTTTCACAGGTGAGGGTTTGTTACAGTTGCATCCAGTCCAGACAATCCTGATGAAGTAGACACCCAGCATTCGGCTGTCGGGCTCACGGATGTAGACTGGATACAACGGTAGCAAATACTCAAGCTGTGGGGAGTATTAGGTCGGTGGCGGCCCTGCTGGGTGGGTGGCGGCCCTGCTGGGTGGGTGGCGGCCCTGCTGGGTGGGTGGCGGCCCTGCTGGGTGGGTGGCGGCCCTGCTGGGTGGGTGGCGGCCCTGCTGGGTGGGTGGCGGCCCTGCTGGGTGGGTGGCGGCCCTGCTGGGTGGGTGGCGGCCCTGCTGGGTGGGTGGCGGCCCTGCTGGGTGGGTGGCGGCCCTGCTGGGTGGGTGGCGGCCCTGCTGGGTGGGTGGCGGCCCTGCTGGGTGGGTGGCGGCCCTGCTGGGTGGGTGGCGGCCCTGCTGGGTGGGTGGCGGCCCTGCTGGGTCGGTGGTGGCTCTGCTGGGTCGGTGGCGGCTGTGCTTGTGGGTTCCAGCTCTGCTGGGTCGGTGGCGGCTTATGACTGTCTGCATTCACTGACAGCACGCAGGATTCTTGCAGCAGGTGAGGAATTGAATCACAGCATTGACTTTGCTTCGCTAATGGACTAATGAGTTACTTGGGTGAACAGTGGCCGGGGATTTACTGTCTCCAGCTCTGTGACAGGTGGCAGCGGCTCTGCTGATCAGCGGCAGCTCTGCCTGTTCCTCGCCCGCCGTGACCATGATTCATGTCGTCTTAGGTGACTCTCGGCGTTTTCGGCCACGAGGAAGCGGTCATCTCTAACCCGCTGTCACCCGGGGTGATAAAGGATATCATCTACAGCAGGTGCAACCCGTACGATGAGCGCGAGGCCGTCCTGCAGCAGGAGCTGGTCATCCACATCGGGTGGATCATCTCCAACACCCCACAGCTGTTCAGCGGGATGCTAAAGATCCGCGTGGGGTGAGTGCGGCCGCCCCCAACAGGTCCACATTATGTCCCCTGTGCCATCTTTATGAGAGGTAACAAGTCAGGTAATGTAGCCTGAAACTTGACTGCAGCTTTGGCTGTGAATGGAGGAAACAAGAAGAAATAAGATCAGCACCTGTTGCTGTTGTTTCCGGTTCCTGTGTATTTTTGGGCCTTCTGCTAAGGAAAGAAATGAAATCCCCTTTCACCGTCCTTTGTTGCACCTGGTAGCTGTAATTAGCGGCCGCTGCTCCGTAATTAAATGTTAATCCACGAGGGCGACATCTGTTGATTTGCGGAATTAAAGGAATCCACTCCTCGTACTCAGTCTTCTGGAGTGCTCCTTTAATTAGCTATATACAAAGTAGATGGTGTATTATTTTCTCTGCAGCTCCCGGACATTAATGGCGCCGCTCGTCTCCAGGGGAAGAAAATGGTAAAAACTGGGATTTTCCCCAAACATGGATGTGATGTGATACTGGAAATGTCTCCTCTTACAGATGGATAATTCACGCCATGAGATACGAGCTGAAGATCCGCAGCGGGGAGCAGCCAGAAGAGGACATCTACCAGCTCTCACCCAGCAAGATCAAACAGCTCCTGCTCTGTATCCTGCAGCCGCAGGAGTCCGGGAGGTGAGCACTGTCCTCCGGGATGGAAGCGGGGTGAACTTTGTCCTCCGGGATGGAAGCGGGGCGAGGGCCGTCCTCCGGGATGGAAGCGGGGCGAGGGCCGTCCTCCGGGATGGAAGCTGGGACGAGGGCCGTCCTCCGGGGTGGAAGCTGGGACGAGGGCCGTCCTCCGGGGTGGAAGCTGGGACGAGGGCCGTCCTCCAGGATGGAAGCTGGGGCGAGGGCCGTCCTCCGGGATGGAAGCTGGGGCGAGGGCCATCCTCCGGGGTGGAAGCTGGGGCGAGGGCTGTCCTCCGGGGTGGAAGCTGGGGCGAGGGCCGTCCTCCGGGGTGGAAGCCGGGTGGGACAAGGGCCGTCCTCTGGGGGGGATCTGCACGGTCACCTCTGTGAAGGGAGTGTCCTAATTGCTGATGGTTTCCCTATAAGTACTGCTACGTTTCAGCACCCTTCTGCAGCACGTGTCAGTGACCAGACTCCTCCGTTCCTGCGCAGGTGCTGGCTGAACCGCAGGCAGATCGATGGCTCTCTGAACAGAAATCCAGCCGGATTCTATGACCGAGTGTGGCAGATCTTGGAGCGGACGCCCAGCGGGATCATCGTATCCGGGAAGTTCCTCCCTCAGGTATGTACATGGCGGTGTCTGCCCCGGGGAGGACTTTACACCCTGCAGTGTCCTAATATCAGGACGTCGCCCCGTGATCATCAATGAGATACCGGTCCCAGATTTAACCCTTACTCCATTTCACACACAGCAACCCACCCTGTCCGACATGACTATGTACGAGATGAACTTCTCGCTGCTGGTGGAGGACATGCTGCAGAACATCTCACAGCCCGAGTACCGGCAGATCATTGTGGAGGTACCGAGCCCCATCACCGGCCCCACGAGGGCGATCCTTGTGGTCACCCGGAGTTTGTAAAATTTGCGCCACAGATTACAAGCGTCACGTTCTGGGTCACATTCATCCGTAACTAATGCATTTTTTTAGCTAAATTTGCTGTGAAATATCAGGAATGAAATAATTATCCTGACCACTGGCCCCTCCCCTCTGACCTCCGGCCCCTTCACTCCGCTGACCACTGGCCCCTCCCCTCTGACCCCACCCCACTGACATCTTGCCCCTCTGTGCTGCTGACCTCTCGCCCATCCCCTCCACAGCTCCTGATGGTCGTCTCCGTCATCCTGGAGAGAAACCCCGAGTTTGAGTTTCCGGAGAAGGTCGATCTGGACAAACTGATGAAAGAGGCGTTTAGTGATTTCCAGCGCGATCAGAGCCGGCTACAAGGAGCGGAGAAGCAGGTGAGGAGGAGCCTGGCCCCGGGGACAGCACGAGACACGACCAAGGTGACATCCAGAAGAGAGCGCCGTGTCGGGGGGATATAGGATGGAGAAGACGAGCTGTATACAGGGGGGATACATGGGGGGAGCGGTGCCGTATGTACATGCTATAGAAGACACCGCAAGCAGAGGTCCTGAAAATGAGAAATTGCAACAATAATTTATATAAAGTTCTGAAACTTTCTACTAACTGTTGTCAATTCTGCGCCATTTTCGAGACTTCTGCTTGCTGTAAGTGAACACAATCTTGTACGGAGCAGCTGACTAAGCGAGGTGATAAGCAGCAGCTTTGTAATGATCGTTCTGTGATTTCTTCGCTGTCTCCGCTGCTTGCGGTCAGTGAATGAGGTGCACTCGGTCTGTGTAATCTGCGTAGTAACCATGTTGTTCTCATTCACTGACGGCTGCGGAGGTATTGGTAGTCAGGAGTGATCAGTGGGGTCTGTCAGCTGCAGAGCTGTGGCCCCGGCGGCTCTAATTCTGCGCTCTCCCCCCAGGATGACATGTCCACCTTCTACAACACTCCGCCGCTCGGCAAGAGAGGGACCTGCAGCTACCTGACCAAGGCCGTGATGAACATGCTGCTAGAGGCTGAAGTCCGGCCGGGCACCGACGACCCGTGCAGCGTCAGCTAAGGAGCCCCCCGCAGCCGGGGGTCTTACACAAGGCTTGGCTTCTGTTTTGCATTGCGTTGAGTAGGCTGTAATGGCTGCTGTGGGACCGGTCCCCTATGTCGTAGCGGCAGATACCGGACAGAGTCTCTCGACATGAACCGGCATCGATTCTTTACCATAGTTACTTCCTCTGCTTGTTGTCAGCAATTGCAACTTTTCCGGGAGGCTGAAATCTCTCACAACTGAGGGTTTGTTACAATCGCATCCAGTAGCGAAACCTGCGCTGATACATTGCAACAAACCTTCAGGACAGGAGAGATTTGTGTCATCGAGGCTGGATATCAGGAGTCTCCAGTCACTGACAGCAAGCGGAGGTCGTGAAGACTGGAGACACGACATACGGCAAAGCTTGAAGTTCTAAAACTGGGGGGGGGGGGTGGATTTAAGAGGACAGTACACCCCTCCTCTATTGACTGCTGCTCGCTGTTATCAGCCGTCTTATAAGCCGCTAGTGTCACAGATGGCGGCTGTGGAGACGCATTGCTGTGCAGGGGCCCTGTGTACAGTAACGGGGCCGCCCCTGTGGTCCTGCGCGGTCCTATATACCCTCATATATAGATTATATTCTGGACTTGGATTTAGTTATTTTTCCACTCCAGTCACAGCCAAAGCTGCAACGACAATCCTGCTCCTTTTTGCATTCAGAGACCAATGCATTGTGGGTCACATGACTAGTGGAGAAGTAACCGCAGCTCTGGAGGTGAGCGGAGGAGAGAATACCCACAACTCCTCCATATCAGATTTGCATGATGGGATTTTCTGAGTGTTTTTTTTTTTGCAGTTTTTTGGCGCCTGCAGAGTGTGTGTGACCGCTGCCGTCAATCATTTTCCCAGAATCCCTTGCCCCCAGCTGCAGCAGAGACAGTGATTTTTATGGCGTGAGAGAATAAATAAAGGGGCTCCGACGAGTGATTGACATTTGTTGCCGTCTTTTTATTTGTCTTTTATACTAATGGCGAGATTTGTTGTGGATCCACAGAAAACGTTTCCGGCTCCAAGATCTTAAAACAAAAAATAAACTAAGAAATAATTCCCCAAGAGAATTCAGGGGAGTAAAGTGCAGCCATTTCCTCAGAGCAATGACAGAAAGCGCCAAACCCTCTGCATAGATGGAAATGATAAACGTTCTGATGCCGGCCGTCACCACTAGAGGGAGCTGTAGAGAGCCATAGTGCATGAGCTCCCCCTAGTGGTGGCACATAGAATTATATAACGGAACTAGGATTGAAGGATTCACTGAAAGCAAGCAGAAATCATGAAACAGGGCAGGATGGAGGCAGAGGATAGAAAGTCATCCCCTCGTCCTTACAGGAGGCAGATGAGAGGGTGGTGCGCGTTCAGCTCTGCTACATGTGTGCCAGCAAGAGCTGCCGAGGCTTCGGGGCCGGTCCTCTCAGTATTACTCGCATTCTACCTGAGCGGAGCCGTCCGTTATTGACAGGCCCTAAGAGCCGGGCGCAGAAAGGGCGCCAGACGTTCTGCATCCCCCACTAATCTGACAGAAAGCATCCCGCCGGCCCTGATTGATGCGTGGACGCTCTTTATCCCGGCCAGGATGATGTCTCGTGACATCTCGAGTGCCCGCCACCGAGACATTCAGATTTCATGCTTACTAATAGAAGACGACAAGAATTCCTGGAATTGGATGCGACTGCGGCACGGGGAAATCAGAAAACACCATGGTCACCGCACATCACGAAGCGAATACTAAGCAGAGAAATCCTGGAGAAGAGAATAAAGCCGCGTCCTTCACTCGTCCTCCAGGCGCTGATGGGGCTGTGTGCCTCGTCTTCCCAATCGTGGGGCCAGGAGTCGAGATCCGATCCGCTCTGCCGAGATGGCGGCCAGACGGCTTCTAGAAGAGCTGTGGAGATTATGGCGAACAGCCCATCATAATGGCGGCCACATTACTTGCTACCAAGCTTTCCTGAGCGTGCATGACCCACTGCGCGGCCATCCGGGGCGCCAGCGGTCCCACCGCGCGGGCATCCGGGGCGCCAGCGGTCCCACCGCGCGGGCATCCGGGGCGCCAACGGTCCCACCGCGCGGGCAGCTCCTGAAGCCGACGAAACAACAAATCCTGAAGTGATGGACGAAGCACTGAGCGTCCTGGAGGGGCCGAGGATAATGTGCAGCACACAGTCAGCGGGGGTCCTCTCTGCATGTCTCCCTACCACCAGTCTCACATCAGTTAAGGTAGTCTGCCCAGACCCCAGTAACTGCTAGAACCAGTCATTGCACAGAAGGAGGAGGAGGTGAGCTCTGACATCCCCTATTTTGAATGGTGGATCCATTGTTATCTACTGTATATAGAGGTGTTATCAGACATTCTACAGGAGGAGGAGGTGAGCTGTGACATCACCTATTGTGAATGGTAGATCCTGTGTGAACTACTGTATATAGAGGTGTTATCAGTCATTGTATAGGAGGAGGAGGTGAGCTGTGACATCACCTATTGTGAATGGTAGATCCTGTGTGAACTACTGTATATAGAGGTGTTATCAGTCATTGTATAGGAGGAGGAGGTGAGCTGTGACATCACCTATTGTGAATGGTGGATCCTGTGTTATCAGTAATTATAATCCTGTCTGTAATGATAATGATGCAAAACAGAAGCTGCGGAGACACCATCACGTGTTTCTCAACGCAAGCAATGACCAGCCAGGTCTTTGCCCGGGAAGGGCAGTCTCCAATGAAGGAAACCACCTATGCCAAAACATGGTATCCATCCACAGACAGCTGTTTCGGGGTATTGCCCCTCATCAGTGTGGAGTAGGAAACTGGCTAGTAGGAGCAATGCCTAGTAAAAAGACTATGAAGAGGAGGATGAATGAACTCATGGAGATCAACATCCGACACTGCGGAGACACCATCACGTGTTTCTCAACGCAGTGATTCTAGAGCACTGCCCCCATCCCTTATCCCACGGGAAGGGCAGTCTTGGCATAGGTGGTTTCCTTCATTGGAGACTGCCCTTCCCGTGGTTGTTCCTTCCCGGGCAAAGACCTGGCTAGTCATTGCTTGCGTTGAGAAACGTGATGGTGTCTCCGCGGCTTGTGTTTTGCATGTTTTACATATTTCCCATAAGGGCAGGGGGCATTGCTCTAGAATCACTGCGTTGAGGAACGTGATGGTGTCTCCGCAGTGTCGGATGTTGATCTCCATGAGTTCATTCATCCTCCTCTTCATATGTAATGATGATGAGACTGCTGACAAATCTGTACAGAACGGGAAGTGTGAGTCTAAAAAGATTACTAATTATGTTTACTAAAAATTGTGATATGAAAAAAATTGCCAACATTTTTTTTTCTTTTTAAATACATGTGACAAAAGTATGGTAATGAGGTGATGTTCTAACAAAACTTTCCCTTTAACACCTTGTTACAACGAATGGCTTTTCATGCAGATTCCTATATCGTGAAAATCTGCGCCACCCATATCCACAGGTTGTGTGTGGTATTGCTTCAAAAAAGCTAAACACGACCCATGGACAGGTCTGGCGCTGCCGTGGTTTTCTAATTCTGGACAGCCCCTTTAATGGGAAAGCAGCATCCTATACTCCAGTCACAGCCATAGCTGCATTTACGTGATATGATAAGCCTCTTAGTAAATGTCCCTGTCCGGCAGCTGCAGTAAAATCCTGGTTTTCTCCCTTCCTTCCAGGTGAGACTGTACAGAAGCCTAACACGTGGTGGCTTGCAGCCATTAATTCTGAGCTCCCCCCCCGTGGTGGCTTGCAGCCATTAATTCTGAGCTCGCCCCCCATAGTGCCTTGCAGCTATTAGGTCTGTGCTCGCCCCCCATAGTGCCTTGCAGCTATTAGGTCTGTGCTCGCCCCCCATAGTGCCTTGCAGCTATTAGGTCTGTGCTCGCCCCCCATAGTGCCTTGCAGCTATTAGGTCTGTGCTCGCCCCCCATAGTGCCTTGCAGCTATTAGGTCTGTGCTCACCCCCCATAGTGCCTTGCAGCTATTAGGTCTGTGCTCGCCCCCCATAGTGCCTTGCAGCTATTAGGTCTGTGCTCGCCCCCCATAGTGCCTTGCAGCTATTAGGTCTGTGCTCGCCCCCCATAGTGCCTTGCAGCTATTAGGTCTGTGCTCGCCCCCCCGTGGTGGCTTGCAGCTATTAGGTCTGTGCTAGCCCCCCCGTGGTGGCTTGCAGCCATTAGTTCTGTACTCGTCCCCCGTGGTGGCTTGCAGCCATTAGTTCTGTGCTCGCCCCCCGTGGTGGCTTGCAGCCATTAGTTCTGTGCTCGCCCCCCATGCTGTCTTGCAGCCACTAGTTCTGCCCTCACCCCCCATGGTGGCTTGCAGCCATTAGTTCTGCGCCCGCCCCCGTGATGGCTTGCAGCCATTAATTCTGCGCTCGTTTCCCGTGGTGGCTTGCAGCCATTAATTCTGCACTTGCCCCCGTGGTGCCTTGCAGCCATTCTGCGCTAGCCCCTCGTGGTGGCTTGCAGCCATTAGTTCTGCGCTCTCCCCCAGTGGTGGCTTGCCGCCATTAATTCTGCGCTCGCCCCCCGTGGTGCCTTGCAGCCATTAGTTCTGCGCTCGCCCCCCATGGTGCCTTGCAGTCATTAGTTCTGTGCTCGCCCCCCGTGGTGGCTTGCAGCCATTAGTTCTGTGCTCACCCCTCGTGGTGGCTTGCAGCCATTAATTCTGTGCTTTCCCCCCCGTGGTGGCTTGCAGCCATTCTGTGCTTGCCCCCCCCGTGGTGCCTTGCAGCCATTAGTTCTGCGCTCGCCCCCCCCCCCCCCCCATGGTAGCGTGCAGCCATTAGTTCTGCCCTCACCCCCCATGGTGGCTTGCAACCATTAGTTCTGCGCCCGGCCCCCGTGGTGGCTTGCAGCCATTAATTCTGCGCTCGCTTCCCTTGGTGGCTTGCAGCCATTAATTCTGCGCTTGCCCCCGTGGTGCCTTGCAGCCATTAATTCTGCGCTCGCCACTAGTGGCTTGTAGCCATTAGTTCTGCGCTTGCCCCCCGTGGTGGCTTGCAGCTATTAGTTATGCGCTCACCCCCCGTGGTGTTTTGCAGCCATTAATTTTGTGCTCGCCCCCCATGGTGGCTTGCAGCGATTAGTTCTGCGCTCTCCCCCCGTGGTGGCTTGCCGCCATTCTGCGCTCACCTCCCGTGGTGCCTTGCAGCCATTAGTTCTGCGCTCGCCCCCCGTGGTGCCTTGCAGCCATTAGTTCTGTGCTCGCCCCCTGTGGTGGCTTGCATCCATTAGATCTGTGCTCTCCCCCCGTGGTGTCTTGCAGCCATTAGATCTGTGCTCGCCCCCCGTGGTGGCTTGCAGCCATTAGTTCTGCGCTCGCCCCCCCCGTGGTGCCTTGCAGTCATTAGTTCTGTGCTCACCTCCCGGGGTGGCTTGCAGCCATTAATTCTGTGCTTTTCCCTGTGGTGGCTTGCAGCCATTAATTCTGTGCTTTTCCCTGTGGTGGCTTGCAGCCATTAATTCTGTGCTTGCCCCCCCCCCCCGTGGTGCTTTGCAGCCATTAGTTCTGCGCTTGCCCCCCGTGGTGCCTTGTGGCCATTACTTCTGAGCTTGCCCCCCCCCTCCCCCCGTGGTGTCTTGCAGCCATTAGTTCTGCGCTCGCCCCCCGCAGTGGCTTGCAGCCATTAGTTCTGTGCTCGCCCCCCGTGGTGCCTTGCAGCCATTAGTTCTGTGCTCGCCCCCCCCGTGGTTCCTTCTAGCCATTAGTTCTGTGCTCTCCCCCCGTGGTGCCTTGCAGCCATTAGTTCTGTGCTCGCCCCCCCTCGTGGTTCCTTCTAGCCATTAGTTCTGTGCTCGCCCCCCGTGGTGCCTTGCAGCCATTAGTTCTGGGCTCGCTCCCCATAGTGCCTTGCAGCCATTAGTTCTGTACTCGCCCCCTGTGGTGCCTTGCAGCCATTAGTTCTGTGCTCGCCCCCCGTGGTGGCTTGCAGCCATTAGTTCTGTGCTTGCCCCCGTGGTGCCTTTCAGCCATTAGTTCTGCGCTCGCCCCCCGTGGTACCTTGCAGCCATTAGTTTTGTGCTTGCCCCCCGTGGTGCCTTGCAGTCATTAGTTCTGCGCTCGCCCCCCGTGGTGCCTTGCAGCCATTAGTTCTGCGCTTGCCCCCCGAGGTGGCTAGTTCTGTGCTCGCCCCCCCCGTGGTTCCTTCTAGCCATTAGTTCTGTGCTCGCCCCCTGTGGTGCCTTGCAGCCATTAGTTCTGGGCTCGCTCCCCGTAGTGCCTTGCAGCCATTAGTTCTGTGCTCACCCCCCGTGGTGGCTTGCAGCCATTAGTTTTGTGCTTGCCCCCCGTGGTGCCTTGCAGCCATTAGTTCTGCGCTCGCCCCCCGAGGTGGCTAGTTCTGTGCTCGCCCCCCCCGTGGTTCCTTCTAGCCATTAGTTCTGTGCTCTCCCCCTGTGGTGCCTTGCAGCCATTAGTTCTGGGCTCGCTCCCCGTAGTGCCTTGCAGCCATTAGTTCTGTGCTCTCCCCCCGTGGTGCCTTGCAGCCATTAGTTCTGTGCTCGCCCCCCGTGGTGGCTTGCAGCCATTAGTTCTGTGCTCGCCCCCCCCCCGTGGTGCCTTGCAGCCATTAGTTCTGGGCTCGCTCCCCGTAGTGCCTTGCAGCCATTAGTTCTGTACTCGCCCCTCCGTGGTGCCTTGCAGCCATTAGTTCTGTGCTCGCCCCCCGTGGTGGCTTGCAGCCATTAGTTCTGTGCTTGCCCCCGTGGTGGCTTGCAGCCATTAGTTCTGTGCTTGCCCCCGTGGTGCCTTGCAGCCATTAGTTCTGCGCTCGCCCCCCCCGTGGTGCCTTGCAGTCATTAGTTCTGCGCTTGCTCTCCGTTGTGCCTTGCAGCCATTAGTTCTGCGCTCGCCCCCCGAGGTGGCTAGTTCTGTGCTCGCCCCCCCGTGGTTCCTTCTAGCCATTAGTTCTGCGCTCGCCCCCCCGTGGTTCCTTCTAGCCATTAGTTCTGCGCTCGCCCCCTGCATCCGACTGATGGAAGCCAGAACTGCGGCGACTGATTATTTACAGCTCGCTATTTGCCAACCTGTTTTAGAACAAATAATCTTCCCTTTTTTCTGAAAACTCTTGGAAAATATAAATCTAGGAGACGTCTCGCCGTCCTCACAGTCAGCGGTGAATCATGCGGCAGATGTGGGCAGCGCAGGGACCCACGGTCCATTAAAGGGGCCTTAATTACAGCTCCGAGATGAAGAAACTGACATTTGCGCAGGCAGCGCCCGGGTGTCGCAGTAGCTTTGTGTGTAGCCGAGGGATCGGGCGCACGAAATGTCACAATGTGTCACTTCCTGGGCGAGCGCAAATATTCGCCAGATGGGGCTGAGTGGCGGGTCATCGATCCCGAGAACAAGGCGGGGGGGATTACCACCTGCAGCATCTTCATCCACAGCCGCTGTAAGTGCTGCTGACAAAGGGTTAAATCTCACTGATTGGAAGTATGGGGAGGCTGAAAATCTGTACAGCTGAGGTTTTGCTACAATTGTATCCAGTTTAGACATGCCTCTGTGATGGAGAGTCCAGACTGATACATTGTAACAAACAGGAGGAGGGCGCTCCGGTCCAGACAATCATCCGCGATCACATCCTTGTATCACAGCGGATGACGGGGAATCGCTTTTCCTGCAGTTTCCTATATTTAGGTTATAAAACCAACAAGGCCAATGATGGCCCAGGAGATGAGCTCGAGGGGCACAAAGACCCCGCCGGTCAGAGCGCAGCTCCGGGGGTGACGCGCTATCTGCATGTGACAGCAGCAGGGCTGTCGCCACGATGTGATGGGAGCAGTGTGGACGCCTGCCACATCCCTGACAGCTCCGCTCTGCGAATCTATGCGAGCTGTCACCGAGCTGACGCAGACCTGAGCACCTGGAGACCACCAGAACTCTGCTCCGGGGTGATAAGTATTATTACTACTGGCACAATGTCATCACACAAGTAACATGGAGACGGAGGAAAATGTATGTGCACAGTGAGTGCAGCTCTGGAGTATAATACAGGAGGTAACTCAGGATCAGTAATGTATGTACACAGTGACTGCACCAGCAGAATAGTGAGTGCAGCTCTGGGGTATAATACAGGAGGTAACTCAGGATCAGTAATGTAATGTATGTACACAGTGACTGCACCAGCAGAATAGTAAGTGCAGCTCTGGGGTATAATACAGGAGGTAACTCAGGATCAGTAATGTAATGTATGTACACAGTGACTCCACCAGCAGAATAGTGAGTGCAGCTCTGGAGTATAATACAGGAGGTAACTCAGGATCAGTAATGTTATGTATCTACACAGTGACTGCATCAGCAGAATAGTGAGTGCAGCGCTGGAGTATAATACAGGAGATAACTCAGGATCAGTAATGTAATGTATGTACACAGTGACTGCACCAGCAGAATAGTGAGTGCAGCTCTGGGGTATAATACAGGATGCAACTCAGGATCATTAATGTAATGCATGTACAGTGACTGCACCAGCAGAATATTGAGTACAGCTCTGGGGAATAATACAGGATGTAACTCAGGATCAGTAATGTAATGTATGTACACAGTGACTGCACCAGCAGAATAGTGAGTGCAGCTCTGGGGTATAATACAGGATGTAACTCAGGATCAGTAATGTAATGTATGTACACAGTGACTGCACCAGCAGAATAGTGAGTGCAGCTCTGGGGTATAATACAGGATGCAACTCAGGATCAGAAATGTAATGTATGTACACAGTGACTGCACCAGCAGAATAGTGAGTGCAGCTCTGGAGTATAATACAGGATGTAACTCCGGATCAGTAATGTAATGCATGTACAGTGACTGCACCAGCAGAATATTGAGTACAGCTCTGGGGAATAATACAGGATGTAACTCAGGATCAGTAATGTAATGTATGTACACAGTGACTGCACCAGCAGAATAGTGAGTGCAGCTCTGGGGTATAATACAGGATGTAACTCAGGATCAGTAATGTATGTACACAGTGACTGCACCAGCAGAATAGTGAGTGCATCTCTGGTGTATAATACAGGATGTAACTCCGGATCAGTAATGTAATGCATGTACAGTGACTGCACCAGCAGAATATTGAGTACAGCTCTGGGGAATAATACAGGATGTAACTCAGGATCAGTAATGTAATGTATGTACACAGTGACTGCACCAGCAGAATAGTGAGTGCAGCTCTGGGGTATAATACAGGATGTAACTCAGGATCAGTAATGTATGTACACAGTGACTGCACCAGCAGAATAGTGAGTGCAGCTCTGGAGTATAATACAGGATGTAACTCATGTACATGCATTACATTACTGATCCTATTTGGGGCCCCTAGGATCCAGAGCCTGGGGTGACTGTAACCCCTGCACCCATTATATTTGAGCCCCTGGGTCCTGTATATACATGGGTTGTCCATGTGCCGTTAAGTGGGATTGTGATGCCATGTGTTCTCACCCCTCCATCAATCCTAGAGATCGCCGGACCCTCTCGGATGTTGGGGGTTATCCGCACACCGAGGTCGCTACATTGGCATCCACACATCGTCATTTATCAAACCCTTCAGCTAAGTTTCCCGATTCTCCGTGGAGCGGCTCCGCACTTCTCGCAGCGAACAGCAACTCAGACGATTTCAACTTTAATCCTCATTAAAATCCTATTTCTTGAGCCGATGAAATGAGCGGCGCACAAATCTGAGCACGGCAAGTTCTGCCGGGTGCAAAGCTCAGCTCGTTATGTGAAGATCAGACACTTTTAATGGATGTAAATGAGGCTTTATGGCAGGACTCGCTCATCTGAGAAGACGCCAGAACGTGGTTATCATTCATATCCATCATCCCCGATGAAGCCCCGAGTGCAGGTCTATGGCAGCGGCCTCCACCCACGGGTCACAAACTACAACTCCCAGCAGCCATAGGTTTGTTAAGGCATATTGGGAGCTGTAGTTTTGGAGAAATCTGATCAGGTTACACTTGCTCTTGGGCGTCGATACAGTTTCCCCTACTGAGTGGTCGGTTCCACTTTAGAGTCCCACGCGCGTGGTTGGCGGCCGGCACTTTTCGAGACTCCGTCACGATTCCTTAGAACTTTTTCAATTACCTGCTCCATTACACATTAACCAAGTCCGCTCCCCGGAGGAGCCGCGCGCCGGTGTCCCAGAAACGTGTAAACTGAACATGAAATGCGTCGCCGGAGGAGAGAAAAGAGCGTGAAAATGGGAGAATTCACAACATGGAGCCCAAGGAGCTGACTGTTTCATGGACATTACGTGAGGATCTTCATCTCCTTCACGGCTGTGCAGCGATCGGCTGCGGTCATCAACGGGGTCTGTGCCTTTAAAGGGACAGTTCAGTCCGTGAACAGGTGGCGCTCGGTGCATCACGGCCAAATATAATCCACCTTCCCGTCTCTGTCCGTCTCCTTTCCTCTTTGATTGTCAGCTCTGACTTCATAGAGGCAGAGAAGGGCGGAGAGATGGAAAACAAGCAGGTGGGACAGTGCACTTAAATAATAGGCCCCGCCCTAGTGCACCGAGTGCCTGTGCTTGGTCTGAACAGTCATTCTGTGCCGACAGTCACTTTATCGCTCATTTGGTTCATCCTGTATAGACGAGCAGCAGCCGGAGACCTCGTCCTCACGGCTTCAGCTCTGCAGACAACTGTGCAATCCGCTGTAGATCTGACTACTCCACCGGGTGGGAGAAGCGGGATCACGTCCTTCCAATGCCCCCATCTGGCCTCTTTAGCCATTGCAAAACTACAGCTCCTATCACGCTCTCTCCCTCCTAGAACTAATGCAAAACTATCACGACCAGTGCGCTCTCTTCCACTACCGAAAAACCACCACTACCATCACGCCATCTCCAATTATGGGTCACCCAGCTGTTGCAAAACTACACCTCCCAGCATGCTTTATCCAACCCATGACTCTCCAACTGTTGCAAAACTACAACTCTCAGCATGCCTTTTCCAATCTGTGACTCTTCTGCTCTTGCAAAACTACAACTCCCAGCATGTTTTATAGAGCATGTGACTCACTGACTGTTGCAAAACTACAACTCCCAGCATGCTTTATTATCCAACCTGTGACTAATGCTGTTGCAAAACTACAAATCCCAGCATGCTCTCGATTTTTGAGCATGTGTAAAACTATTATGACCAGATCGGTGGGGTTACCAGACCCTCCTCACAATATAATTTCCCATAAATGGATTTGCACCATTGCTGCAAGGCTCCCAAATCGATAGATTGGTGAGATCCAGCATGGAAGCCACGAGTTCCCAGGCCGCAAAGGCCAGCAGTCCTGCAGGCAGAAGTGATGGCGGACGAGCTCTGCAAACCCCTGAAGTCAGTCTGCAAAGTCAATCCAATAAAAAGTCATGTTGAGATTTATCGAGAATGGAATTGTTCTTTAAATTGGATGGAAATGTAAGTGCAGCAGCGACACACGGGTCCTGGAAGGTCGTATCTGCAGCCCTGAAGGTCGCCGTTCACACCGTCCTTCCCGCATAGAAATAAGCCAATATAAAGAACACTCCGCAGATGGTAAGAGAAAATGACGGCTTCACGAACGCAGCGGGACACGTGCTACTTTCCAGCGTTCACAAGCCATTGATGCTGTTGGTGTAGGACGCAGACCTCGCTGTCCTGCCGTGGACCCAGAGATCCTCCCTCGGCCCCTAATTGTCTCGTTTGAAGGCTGTTATCCTGCCTCGTATTGTGAGCTCCTCCATTATTCATCTCTCGCAGCTGTCCACAATTTCTATTCCTGGAAAAACAAAATCCCACGGATGAGAGCCCGGGCCGCTCGCTCCTGACAGACAGATGTTCATGTCGGAGCAGTGATAAATTCAGGCTAATTCTGTTTCCGCAATATGTCATGTTGGGGAAGCCTCAGTGCCCAGACGCGAGGAACATTATCGAGGAGTAATTAAATAAAGGTACGATGGTGCAGAGGTTTATAAATTCTGCACTAAGCACCACATGCTTGGTGGAACATGATCGACGTGGCCCTGGGCTTCCTCCACGTACGGGATGCACAGAACCAACCGGCGCATTAAACATTCATGTGTTCTTACTGGCGGTCATGAAGAGAAGCTCTTTTTCTAGCAAATACATTGACCACCATTGTGGAGCCACAGATCAGAGATGCCACGAACAAATGTAGAGTTTCTTTGAGGATCCCTAAAGACAATCAACATATTCAGTTTATTCTGCGAAGATCCTTCTCTTCACCTCCAAACCCTAAGGGCATCTCTGGTAGAGGTCTACCTCATCATGATGGTCCACTCATAGTTCCCCCTCTAAAGGCCCACCTCATCTTGTGTTCTACACTCTCCTAAGTCTTACGGAACATCATTCATGTTCATAAAGTCATCATAGAGGTCTTTCTTGAGGACATTTATGGTTCTTCTTCTAAAGAACGACCTCCTCCTGACTCATTCCTTCTTTAAATATGCCATTATACTAGGTCTTACTGATCATTGTTCAAAGTCATGGTTATTCAAGCTTCTAAAGAAACACCTCGTCCTTATTGCCTTTTTCCACATGTCAAATCCACATCATTGCCTCGTTCTTTATTGTTCATGTTCTCAGAGTCACGATGATCCATGGTATCGTTCTCGAAAACACTCATCTAAAGAACCACTACATCCTGGCTCGCCTGAGATGCCCCATTTCACAAGGTTTTACTCATCATCGTTCATGTTGTTGACGTGATTGTTCAAGTTCCTTGTCCTCAAGGTGGAATTTCTTGAAGACACTCATGGTTCCTCTTCTAAAGAACCTTCTCATCTTTTATCTTTCCTTCTATCAATGTCCTATTCATCACTATCCAAATTCTGAAAGTCAAAATTATTCCAATTTCAGACCATCTTGGTTTTACTCTTTAAAGAACTCCTGTTTCCTTCTCTAGAGACAATGTTTTCTTTCTCGTTGTCTATATCTTTGTGGTCGCTCTTCAGAAGGCCTTTTCTTGCTATTGTTGGTCTTCTACTCAATTTCCAAGACCAGGTCCAGTATATTGTGATTCTTTTCCTATGATATTCTTTCCAAGATCCATCAACTGTTTCTTCTCCGATATTACAATATTTGCCATTCTCCTCATTTCATCATTGTTGATAGCTGAAGACCACATCGATGTTCAGTATTGGCAATGAATGCAGTAAGGTTGGATTGCACTATAGTTTGGTCAGTTCAATGGCAGATCAGCCGACCACACAGCAAGACATGGCTGTGAGCGTCCCGTTAATGACAGTGGCCAGAATGTCTATGTAATGTGTACTTAGCCAATGTCCCTCAGGACCTGCTTCATACAGTTATCAATGCCAGGTACCAAGAAGCCAAATATATTGAGGACCTTGCTCACTAAAACCGTACCCAAATAAATTTTTTGGACATATACTGTATGTTCAATCCTACAACGATATGCCATAAACTGGTATGAGATGACCTTCTCCTGGTGACCCTATGGACATCCAATAATGAATCCAAGATGAAAGGACCAAAACCAGTCCATATACTATATGGTAATATTCCCATTTAGGACACCTGGTTATGATCCCAGTTAGAGCAACGGGTTGTGGTCCCATTTAGGACGTCAGGTTGTGGTCCCAGTTAAGGCACCTGGTTATAGTCCTAGGTGGGGCGCCTGGTTACGGTCTCAGTTGGGGTGCCTAGTTACGGTCCCGGTTGGGGCGCCTGGTTACTAAGTTGGGGCGCCCAGTAGGGTGCGGTCCCATTCGTGCATTGCCGCATGCAGCTGAAAGCCAGCGCCACCTGCAGGTGTGAAAAAGAACACCACTTTGCTAGTAATACCTCACTTCATTGTAAAGTTTGCGTGTGGAAGTAATTTACAAAAGTAAAAGCACATTTAGAAACTCCATGAACGACGTCCCTCTCCGTGGTCGCTTTTCCAATCTTCGCCATCACGGTCTCATGCTGTTTGATAAGCGTTCGCTTTTCTCCTGGTGGGTCCCAGTTAATGCAGTGTGACTCTGGGTAACGTATGGTTAATGAAGCTGCAAAAACAATTCACACACACTGTTCCCTGGACCATTACTCGTGTATTAACCCGGCTTGGTGCATGATGTTACCCCCGAGCCCACCCTCACCACTCCGTCTGCTCCAAGAAATGTGAAAATTATTCAGAGCAGAGAAAAGTAACCAGAGAGGGTCCCTACAGCGGATCATTCCTAAATATCCGGATGTTTCCTTATCACTGCCAGAAATATGGCGTCCTCCCCTTCAGATCTCATATTGTCATAGTTATTAGACAGCACAGAGCAAGAGGCAGGCACAGAGCAAGTGACAGTCATGGACGTAGAGCAAGCAATACGCACAGAGCAAGTGACAGTCATGGACGTAGAGCAAGCGACATTCATGGACGTAGAGCAAGTAACAGGCGCAGAGCAAGTAACACCATGGATGCAGAGCAAGTGACAGTCATGGACGTAGAGCAAGTAACAGGCGCAGAGCAAGCGACACCATGGATAGAGAGCAAGTGAAAGTCATGGACGCAGAGCAAGCAACAGGCACAGAGCATGCACCAGTCATGGACATAGAGCGACACTACAAACGCAGAGCAAATGACACTTGGGTTATGGGACAATGACACTGACTCTCAGGGTCCGGGATGGTGACACTGACTCTCAGGGTCCAAGATAATGACGCCGACCCTCGGGGTACGGGATAACGACGCTGATACACGGGGTAAAGGACTATGGCAGCGATAGTTGGGTGACTGGCATGCGATATGGGTCATGATTTGCTTCCTATATGACATTTATCAGGTTCTTATTTTTGCCCCAATCTTGAGTTATTTTTTGCCGTTTCCTGAATTCGAATAAAACGCTGCATTTTTTATTCTGAGAGTCCGATATGAGACCACACATCTGAGCCCCAACTAGGAAGCCTTCACTATTGGGCCTGCAGCTTTGGATGTGACTGGAGTAGGAGACAATGTATCTGAATGCTAGTACACAGATTCGCTGCAGGTGGCGTTTCCCTTGGGGTTGAGCCCCTCTTCCTGCAGATTACGGGTCTCTGGCAGACGCGATGTCCGGGCAATGGCGGCCAGTAATTTATGAATGTGATTAGAGAGCTGCGGGAGCGCGGGCGGCAAATCATCTCAATTATATGGAATATTAATCCCATTTGGAGGGAAGGAATCAATAGTGGCGTCTCTGGGGAGCGGTTGAGTAATTAATGTTCCTCTGATGATGAAACATTATTGGGGGGGAATTCGTCCTCTGCTCAGATTAACCTTTGCATTACCCCATTACCGGAATATTTGAAGACTCGTTTTTTTTAATTACAGGCGACTTTTATATACAGTTTTGATGCATGAACTTGTCTGGGTTTAATGATGTGATAGAAGCATAAACTCCTAATAAATGTACCAGATATTACAGCGTCGCCTCATTAGGAGAAACGGTGGCAGAAAAGCCAGAACTGGGGCTGTCAGCCACCACTGCTGCGCTCAGCACCCAACGCGCCAAACTAAGCTCCACCAGCAAAAACAGCAGGTACGGAGGGCAAGTGAGAAGACACAAGGTGGAAAATAACCCCAAAATGTGAGCAAAGGGCAGGGGAGCATGGTACACAGCAGACAGGGTGGCAATGAGGCCACTATTGGATGCCAGCCGCTCCTCTCCATCACAGGCGATGAGGTCACTATCGGATGACAGCCGCTCCTCTCCATCACAGGGGACGAGGCCACTATCGGATGACGGCCGCTCCTCTCCATCACAGGGGACGAGGCCACTATCGGATGACGGCCGCTCCTCTCCATCACAGGGGACGAGGCCACTATCGGATGACGGCCGCTCCTCTCCATCACAGGCGATGAGGCCACTATCGGATGACGGCCGCTCCTCTCCATCACAGGGGACGAGGCCACTATCTAATGACAGCCGCTCCTCTCCATCACAGGCAATGAGGCCACTATCGGATGACGGCCGCTCCTCTCCATCACAGGGGACGAGGCCACTATCGGATGACGGCCGCTCCTCTCCATCACAGGGGACGAGGCCACTATCGGATGACGGCCGCTCCTCTCCATCACAGGGGATGAGGCCACTATCGGAAGACGGCCGCTCCTCTCCATCACAGGGGACGAGGCCACTATCGGATGACGGCCGCTCCTCTCCATCACAGGGGACGAGGCCACTATCGGATGACGGCCGCTCCTCTCCATCACAGGCGATGAGGCCACTATCTAATGACAGCCGCTCCTCTCCATCACAGGGGACGAGGCCACTATCGGATGCCGGCCGCTCCTCTCCATTACAGGCGATGAGGCCACTATCGGATGACGGCCGCTCCTCTCCATCACAGGGGATCAGGCCACTATCAGATGACGGCCGCTCCTCTCCATCACAGGGGACGAGGCCACTATCGGATGACGGCCGCTCCTCTCCATCACAGGCGATGAGGCCACTATCTAATGACAGCCGCTCCTCTCCATCACAGGCAATGAGGCCACTATCTAATGACGGCCGCTCCTCTCCATCACAGGCAATGAGGCCACTATCAGATGACGGCCGCTCCTCTCCATCACAGGCGATGAGGTCACTATCGGATGACGGCCGCTCCTCTCCATCACAGGCGATGAGGCCACTATCGGATGACGGCCGCTCCTCTCCATCACAGGCGATGAGGCCACTATTGGATGACGGCCGCTCCTCTCCATCACAGGCGATGAGGCCACTATTGGATGACGGCCGCTCCTCTCCATCACAGGGGACGAGGCCACTATCGGATGACGGCCGCTCCTCTCCATCACAGGCGATGAGGCCACTATCTAATGACAGCCGCTCCTCTCCATCACAGGGGACGAGGTCACTATCTAATGACGGCCGCTCCTCTCCATCACAGGGGATCAGGCCACTATCTGATGACGGCCGCTCCTCTCCATCACAGGGGACGAGGCCACTATCAGATGACGGCCGCTCCTCTCCATCACAGGGGACGAGGCCACTATCGGATGACGGCCGCTCCTCTCCATCACAGGCGATGAGGCCACTATCTAATGACAGCCACTCCTCTCCATCACAGGGGACGAGGCCACTATCGGATGACGGCCGCTCCTCTCCATCACAGGCAATGAGGCCACTATCGGATGACAGCCGCTCCTCTCCATCACAGGGGATCAGGCCACTATCAGATGACGGCCGCTCCTCTCCATCACAGGCAATGAGGCCACTATCTAATGACGGCCGCTCCTCTCCATCACAGGCAATGAGGCCACTATCTAATGACGGCCGCTCCTCTCCATCACAGGGGATCAGGCCACTATCAGATGACGGCCGCTCCTCTCCATCACAGGGGACGAGGCCACTATCGGATGACGGCCGCTCCTCTCCATCACAGGGGACGAGGCCACTATCGGACGCCGGCCGCTCCTCTCCATCACAGGGGACGAGGTCACTATCGGATGACGGCCGCTCCTCTCCATCACAGGCAATGAGGCCACTATCTGATGACGGCCGCTCCTCTCCATCACAGGCAATGAGGCCACTATCTAATGACGGCCGCTCCTCTCCATCACAGGCGATGAGGCCACTATCAGATGCCGGCCGCTCCTCTCCATCACAGGGGACGAGGCCACTATCAGATGCCGGCCGCTCCTCTCCACAGGGGATGAGGCCACTATCAGATGCCGGCCGCTCCTCTCCATCACAGGGGACGAGGCCACTATCAGATGACGGCCGCTCCTCTCCATCACAGGCGATGAGGCCACTATCAGATGCCGGCCACTCCTCTCCATCACAGGGGACGAGGCCACTATCGGATGACGGCCGCTCCTCTCCATCACAGGGGACGAGGCCACTATCTGATGACGGCCGCTCCTCTCCATCACAGGCAATGAGGCCACTATCGGATGACGGCCGCTCCTCTCCATCACAGGGGACGAGGCCACTATCGGATGACGGCCGCTCCTCTCCATCACAGGGGACGAGGCCACTATCTGATGACGGCCGCTCCTCTCCATCACAGGCGATGAGGCCACTATCTGATGACGGCCGCTCCTCTCCATCACAGGCGATGAGGCCACTATCTGATGACGGCCGCTCCTCTCCATCACAGGCGATGAGGCCACTATCGGATGACGGCCGCTCCTCTCCATCACAGGCGATGAGGCCACTATCTAATGACGGCCGCTCCTCTCCATCACAGGGGACGAGGTCACTATCTAATGACGGCCGCTCCTCTCCATCACAGGGGATCAGGCCACTAACTGATGACGGCCGCTCCTCTCCATCACAGGGGACGAGGCCACTATCAGATGACGGCCGCTCCTCTCCATCACAGGGGACGAGGCCACTATCGGATGACGGCCGCTCCTCTCCATCACAGGCGATGAGGCCACTATCTAATGACAGCCACTCCTCTCCATCACAGGGGACGAGGCCACTATCGGATGACGGCCGCTCCTCTCCATCACAGGCAATGAGGCCACTATCGGATGACAGCCGCTCCTCTCCATCACAGGGGATCAGGCCACTATCAGATGACGGCCGCTCCTCTCCATCACAGGCAATGAGGCCACTATCTAATGACAGCCGCTCCTCTCCATCACAGGCAATGAGGCCACTATCTAATGACGGCCGCTCCTCTCCATCACAGGGGATCAGGCCACTATCAGATGACGGCCGCTCCTCTCCATCACAGGGGACGAGGCCACTATCGGATGACGGCCGCTCCTCTCCATCACAGGGGACGAGGCCACTATCGGACGCCGGCCGCTCCTCTCCATCACAGGGGACGAGGTCACTATCGGATGACGGCCGCTCCTCTCCATCACAGGCAATGAGGCCACTATCTGATGACGGCCGCTCCTCTCCATCACAGGCAATGAGGCCACTATCTAATGACGGCCGCTCCTCTCCATCACAGGCGATGAGGCCACTATCAGATGCCGGCCGCTCCTCTCCATCACAGGGGACGAGGCCACTATCAGATGCCGGCCGCTCCTCTCCACAGGGGATGAGGCCACTATCAGATGCCGGCCGCTCCTCTCCATCACAGGGGACGAGGCCACTATCAGATGACGGCCGCTCCTCTCCATCACAGGCGATGAGGCCACTATCAGATGCCGGCCGCTCCTCTCCATCACAGGGGACGAGGCCACTATCGGATGACGGCCGCTCCTCTCCATCACAGGGGACGAGGCCACTATCTGATGACGGCCGCTCCTCTCCATCACAGGCAATGAGGCCACTATCGGATGACGGCCGCTCCTCTCCATCACAGGGGACGAGGCCACTATCGGATGACGGCCGCTCCTCTCCATCACAGGGGACGAGGCCACTATCTGATGACGGCCGCTCCTCTCCATCACAGGCGATGAGGCCACTATCTGATGACGGCCGCTCCTCTCCATCACAGGCGATGAGGCCACTATCTGATGACGGCCGCTCCTCTCCATCACAGGCGATGAGGCCACTATCGGCCGCCGGCCGCTCCTCTCCATCACAGGGGACGAGGCCACTATCGGACGCCGGACGCTCCTCTCCATCAAAGGGGACGAGGCCACTATCGGACGCCGGCCGCTCCTCTCCATCACAGGGGACGAGGCCACTATCGGATGCCGGCCGCTCCTCTCCATCACGGGACGAGGCCACTATCGGACGCCGGACGCTCCTCTCCATCAAAGGGGACGAGGCCACTATCGGACGCCGGCCGCTCCTCTCCATCACAGGGGACGAGGCCACTATCGGACGCCGGCCGCTCCTCTCCATCACAGGGGACGAGGCCACTATCGGACGCCGGACGCTCCTCTCCATCACAGGGGACGAGGCCACTATCGGACGCCGGCCGCTCCTCTCCATCACAGGGGACGAGGCCACTATCGGACGCCGGCCGCTCCTCTCCATCACAGGGGACGAGGCCACTATCGGACACCGGCCGCTCCTCTCCATCACAGGGGACGAGGCCACTATCGGACGCCGGCCGCTCCTCTCCATCACAGGGGACGAGGCCACTATCGGATGCCGGCCGCTCCTCTCCATCACAGGGGACGAGGCCACTATCGGACGCCGGACGCTCCTCTCCATCAAAGGGGACGAGGCCACTATCGGACGCCGGCCGCTCCTCTCCATCACAGGGGACGAGGCCACTATCGGACGCCGGCCGCTCCTCCATCACAGGCGATGAGGCCACTATCGGATGCCGGACGCTCCTCTCCATCACAGGGGACGAGGCCACTATCGGACGCCGGCCGCTCCTCTCCATCACAGGGGACGAGGCCACTATCGGACGCCGGCCGCTCCTCTCCATCACAGGGGACGAGGCCACTATCGGACGCCGGCCGCTCCTCTCCATCACAGGGGACGAGGCCACTATCGGACGCCGGCCGCTCCTCTCCATCACAGGGGACGAGGCCACTATCGGACGCCGGCCGCTCCTCTCCATCACAGGGGACGAGGCCGCTATCGGACGCCGGCCGCTCCTCTCCATCACAGGGGACGAGGCCGCTATCGGACGCCGGCCGCTCCTCTCCATCACAGGGGACGAGGCCGCTATCGGATGCCGGCCGCTCCTCTCCATCACAGGAGACGAGGCCACTATCGGATATCGGCCGCTCCTCTCCATCACAGGGGATGAGGCCACTATCTGATGCCAGCCGGCTTCTCCCTGCTCCAAATATACAGCAGAATATATGTATGGCCCAGAATATGGACAATTACCACTTTATAAATCTGGCAGTATATTTTTGGAAAGCTCAGGTAAAATCAAGTAATTATTTGCCTTTATTGGCGGTCACCTTCGAGCTTAGTGTTGGATCAGACACGTTTTGGCCGGACCGCAGGTGATGAGACGACTGCAGCTTCCTGCGATGTCTGACGGATTCGCCAGCTCAGCTAAAGTTAGGGAAACGCGGCCTTCAGACTTTAATTAGCGGTTGCCGTCCGGGTTTATTGATCCCGGAGACCATTTCAGGTGCTATATTTGACTCCCGAGCTCTCGGCCGCATTGCTGCTGTGCATTTCATCGGTGGCTTGCTGAGATATCACCATTCGGCATGAAAGCTGCGATATCTCGCACGTCCTTGAAATATATCTCAAAGCAATTTACTGAGCCAAAATTGATTTCACAAATTCTGTTTTAAATGCAATCCACATCTCCGAGCCCCAACCCAGAGGACGCGTGCAAGCCACGTGGCGCCTCCCCCACACTTACAATATCTGACTACGGCTTGGAAAGTATTTACAGGACACAACCAAATCAGAGGAAGGCCACGAGGATGGGGCGAAACGGCGGGGAACAGAGGGGGCGGGGTGAAACAAGCCCCCTCCGTCACCCTGCAAACATAATAGCCCCTGAAATTCCCCTGCAAATAGCCCACTGTATAGTATAGTCCCCTGCGTAGTCCTCCATATAGTATTACAAGAATAGATACACGGCTCGGCAGTCAGTATCACACAGGAGAGGATTAGATACACGGCTCGGCAGTCAGTATTACACAGGATAGGATCAGATACACGGCTCGGCAGTCAGTATCACACAGGAGAGGATTAGATACACGGCTCGGCAGTCAGTATCACACAGGATAGGATCAGATACACGGCTCGGCAGTCAGTATCACAAGGAGAGGATTAGATGCAGGGCTCGGCAGTCAGTATCACACAGGATAGGATTAGATGCACGGTTCGGCAGTCAGTATCACACGGGAGGATTAGATGCACGGCTCGGCAGTCAGTATCACACGGGCGGATTAGATGCACGGCTCGGCAGTCAGTATCACACGGGAGGATCAGATGCACGGCTCGGCAGTCAGTATCACACAGGATAGGATTAGATACACGGCTCGGCAGTCAGTATCACACAGGAGAGGATTAAATACACGGCTTGGCAGGCAGGATCACACAGGAGAGGATTAGATAGACGGCTCAGCAGTCAGTATCACACAGGAGAGGATTAGATACACGGCTCAGCAGCCAGTATCACACAGGATAGGATTAGATACACAGCTCGGCAGCCAGTATCACACAGGATAGGATTAGATACACGGCTCGGCAGTCAGTATCACACAGGAGAGGATTAGAGACACGGCTCGGCAGTCAGTATCACACAGGAGAGGATTAGATACACGGCTCGGCAGTCAGTATCACACAGGATAGGATTAGATACACGGCTCGGCAGTCAGTATCACACAGGAGAGGATTAGATACACTTAGATACATTTCCTCTGTCCCATTATGGATGATTTCTGAGGTTTTCCTCCTCACACTGGGGTGAGGATGGCTCGGCCACTGGACATTACAAAAAAACTGATCCACATCTGCTAACAGAAGAAAGCAAGTGTGAACAGGAGCGAGCGGCTCTGACTGCATAGTCTGCATACAGCCGAGCTCACATCCTGCCTGAACCAGGCGTCAACTGGGAGCCAAATGTAGGGGTCAGCTGCTGGAAACCCCTCATACAGCACCGTGGCCCTTTTAGAAAACCTTGGGGCCCCGGCTTACAGATCCTGTGGAGCTCAGCTACTAAAGCTAAACCCCTGCAGATCCGTCATGTATCTCCAATGTAAAACCTGGAATGAGCCCCCACACCATTCTACTACTGGACTTTCTGTATGGACCCTGATGCTGAGAGTTGCAGTCGCCGCACAATGCTGGGAAATGACTGCGCCTCGGATTATAAATCATCACGAGGAGTGAAGTAAACTCTGCCATTTACAGGGTATGATAAATGATGCGATCACCAAGCCCCCACTAACTCCTAAGGACAGGGCAGCACCCCTGGTGGTGGCAGCGCCTGTGGCAGCTGATGTACCGTCACTCAATCTCTTATCACTGACCCTTCCCAATTAAATTTCCGTGGAAAGCCCAGACTTATTGCTCCTTGCGCCTCCACCCGGGGCTATTCCTCGTGCGCAGAAGACTAGAGAGACATTTGTATTCCTTGGAAGCGATAAGATTTTTCTAGAAATGTGCTGCACAGCGGGCGCCCGGAGCTGCCGGGAACGGCACCTGTCACTTCTTAATATTAAAAGCTTTGAGTTTCCGCTCGGAAGGACGTCGCCCGGAATGTAAGACAGAACTGACGGGGAGAACGCAGACAAGACATAAGTGTAAGATGAGGCGAGCGCGCGTCGGGGCTGCGGTCTTATGCGGGGCCCTGATGGCTGATGAGGCGCCTCGATGGGGAAAAGGCTCCTGATGGAAAACGCTCCAAACTAAGGATGATCCAAGCAATAGACTGAAAAAAAATTAAAACCTCCTCGAAAAACTTTCCAAAAATGCAGCATTTCTTGAAGTAGTTGCCAGTAAAATCTTTCAGTTTTCAAATGCCTAAAAAAAAAAAAAAAACCCTGTTGCATGTAACCTAAAGAAACCAACAGAATTGTGAATACAGCTCTGGATGTGATTAGAGAAGAAAAGCAAGGTGAGGACTTTGCAAAGTTTCTGAATGTTACTATTGGACCAACCTGAATTTTCCAGATCAGGATTTCAGTTCTTGCCAGAAGCAGCCTGTGACTAATCAGCCGTTCATGGTGCCGCTTACTGAGTGATTCCCTGTAGACTCCCAGTGGGGAAAGTTTCAGATTCTCTCTGAATTACAACACCAAAATGCCTGAGGATCCCAAACACAAGGGCTGTCCAATATTAGAAAAACACAGCTGCTGTTCTCCAGAAACAGCACCAACCCTGACTATGGGTCGTGTCTGGTATTGCAGCTAAACTCTATTGAAATGAGCTGTAATACCAGACACAGCCTGTGGGCGGAGGTGGCGCTGTTTGTGAAGGAATGCAGCCATGTTTTTCTAATTTTGTACAAACCCCTTCTATAGGAGTCTGCAACCTTTTCAGCTGGGACTCCACATATAAAGTGATCCTCTCAGGGACATGGACCCTTCATGATCAATTATTGGGGGTCTGATTTCAGGGAGGACATATGAGTCTATAGGACATAAAGGACCATAGGAGGAGCTCCCCTTTATAGGAGCTGCTCAGAATCCCAACATTATCTTGGTTGTCTTTGCAAAGCCCTTCCTCATAGGACAAAGGGGTCAGAGGAGGAGACCGATCCTAATATCTCCTCATCGGGTTCTCATTGATCAGACCCGACACAATTGGACACCAGCCTCATCGACATCAATGGCGAGTTCAATGAGATTAAATGAAAAAAAAAGCCCCCGGTGGAGAGCAGCGCGCGTCGGGGGCATGGAGGGGGTCCTGTGCCGAGGAGCCGCCATTATCTCCAATGTTTTAATTAACAGGCAGCGATCGCTAATTAATTTCCTTTTGTTCCTCGGCACAAATACAGAATTAAGAGACAAAAAAACATCTTTCCAAGGAAAGTTCTGGGAGCCCGGAGTGTGCGAGACGTGAGCGGAGGATCTCACAGCGCTCCTACATGAAAGCCTTCTACAGCGTCAAGTAATTACTGAGCAAAAGACTCTGAACCTTCTGCCGCCTCGCTACAATACCGTAATTAAAATCCAACGTGTAATGTCGCCCGGTTCTGCTATTAATATTTTAAGCAATCGTCTTGTTCTCCTAGAATCTCAGGAGCGGAATATTCCAGAACCGGATGAGCAGGGATAATGCACACAGTGATGTCAGAGTACAGGGATAATACACAAAGTGATGTCACAGTATAGGGATAATGCTCACAGTGATGTCACAGTATGGGGATAATGCACACAGTGATGTCACAGTATAGGGATAATGCACACAGTGATGTCACAGTACAGGGATAATGCACACAGTGATGTCACAGTACGGGGATAATGCTCACAGTGATGTCACAGTATGGGGATAATGCTCACAGTGATGTCACAGTACAGGGATAATGCTCACAGTGATGTCAGACTACAGGGATAATGCACACAGTGATGTCAGACTACAGGGATAATGCACACAATGATGTCAGTACAGGGATAATACACACAATGATGTCACAGTACAGGGATAATACACACAATGATGTCACAGTACAGGGATAATGCACACAGTGATGTCACAGTGCAGGGATAACGCACACAATGATGTCACAGTGCAGGTATAACGCTCACAGTGATGTCGCAGTACAGGGATAACGCACACAGTGATGTCACCACATCTGAGTGTAATGCTGCGGCCATACCGCCCCCAGTGTTTTTGCCTTTGCGGTTTTCCATCTCTCAGGAAGCGCCGTTCTTGTTTCTGTTCTCCGCACGGCGGCAGCGTTTGACCCCGGACCCCTCCAGCGTCGCGGTTATTATGGGGCATTCGGGACTTCGTGCTCCGAGCAAAGACCTCCAGATTGCCATCATTATGTCCTCCCTGCCCTGATTTCATTGTTACCACGGTGACGCCTTATGTGCCCCCGGGTCTCTGTTTAGCTCTCAAATGCTCCAATCAGATCCTGGCGGCCGGTCCTAAACAACAATCAATATCTGATAGATAGACCTAGGAAAGAGAGGGGTCTGCAGCGCTCACTAGTGGCAGCATGGGGCACTGCAGCTCATCCCCTTATTGTCTGCTGGAGATCTGTCAAATATTGGTGACCGATCCCCTAAAAATCTGCGAGCAGAGATCATCATCCAGAGGGGTCCGATGTACCCTACTATCCTGCAGTCAGTAAATAATCCAAAGCTTACAAGACCAGGGTATGCTGGAAGTTGTAGTCCTGCTGCAGACACACAGAAGTTCCTGTTCTTTTCACACACAACAGTCAATATGAGCCAAGCAGAGCTGCAGTGTAAAGCATGGAGTCCCAGCTGATCAGCAACCTGAGCCTAAAATTATAGGGCATGATGAGAAATGTAGTTTAGTACAGCCGCAGGCACACAAGCTGGCGAACATTGGAAGGGAAGGGTAGGACGCAGGACTCCAAGTGACTCCAAAATTGGGCCTTTAAAACCCCAAAATGAATGGAGATGGGGTGCACATGCTCAGCGTCTGCTTCACTCACCGTCTATGGAGATTCGGAGCTGGTACGCTTCCAGTAAGCAAAATGAGCAAAGCAGAGCTGCAGTGTAAAGCATGGAGTGACAGGCTGGGGAGCCCCTTAGCTAGAGGTTCCTAGATGGTGCGGGAAAGATGTATATCTTTGTACTGTGTTAGCCAGTAGATAGAAGAATATTCAGAATTGAGAGTCCTCAGTGGTTGATACCTTTTAATGGCTAACTGAAAAGATGGTAACACATTGCAGCTTTCCAGACTACTCAGGTCTCTTCATCAGGCAAAGACTAATACAACATCTGAAGAGTCACATATTTATGCACAATACAGCACAGAAAAAATGCAATAGAGGAGACAAGTGACATGAAGCAGAACTATCAATATGGGAGAGGGAGAAACATAAATATTGGACCAGTTCATAGATAAGGAGTCCGGATGTTTTATTGTCCTCTGATTGGGGTCTCCTAATGTGTTGTGATGCCCCCACAAGGTCTTAGGAGCAAATTCCTTAGATACTTTCAGCTGCATTACATCTAATGGGGTGTACTTAATTATTTGTACTAAATGTCCAACTGGGGGTCTGTATGTGGGGGAGACCGGGCAAAAGCTTAGAACAAGGATGAATGCTCATCGTCACACAATAAGAAAAAAAAGAATGGATCTACCTGTGGCAAAACATTTTTGTATGATGGACCACAACACCAGGGATATGAAATTACTGGTATTGAAAGGTAACTTCACATCTCAGAGAGAGAGGAGGGTCTGTGAGTATAAATTTATGACGACCTTTGACACTCTCAATGCTGGAATGAATGTGTCGCATTGATTTATGTCTTTTTACATCAATTAAGGAATTTGCTCCTAAGACCTTGTGGGGGCAACACAACACATTAGGAGACCCCAATCAGAGGACAATAAAACATCCGGACTCCTTATCTATGAACTGGTCCAATATTTATGTTTCTCCCTCTCCCATAATGACAATTCTGCTTCATGTCACTTGTCTCATCTATTGCATTTTTTCTGTGCTGTATTGTGCATAAATATGTGACTCTTCAGATGTTGTATTAGTCTTTGCCTGATGAAGAGACCTGAGGAGTCTGGAAAGCTGCAATGTGTTACCTTTTAATGGCTAACTGAAAAGATGGTATCAACCACTGAGGACTCTCAATCCTGAATATTCTTCTAGATGGTGCGGGTGAGTTACTGATTATACGCAGCATCCAAAATAGGAAAAGCAGAGCTGTCCACCTCACTTTAGACATTGAAATCAATGAATAGATTGGTTAGACGTGTCGGGCAGCTATGTCTATTTTTCCAGACATTCCCATAGGTGCAGGGAGTCATATAGATGACTTACCCAGAGTTTAGTTCTCAGACAGCATGGTGGCCCAGTGATTAGCATCGCCTCTGTCTAATGCTGGGGTCCTGGGTTCATCTCTGACCAAGATCAATGAGATTCCTCTTCTCAGACCCATCTCAGATAATGATATCAGTGACCACAAGGGAACCTGCTCTTCCTTTTCATGACCAGTCGGTGGGCACTGATAGACATATTGATGACCTAGCCATCAGGTAATGCTATGGTGGCCCAGTGGTTAGCTCCATTACCTTTCAGTGCTTGGGTCCTTAGTTCTATTCTGACTGAGGTCGGAGTAATTCCTCCTCTCAGGTCTTCTTTAGAGATTGCACATGGAGCTGCTCTAGTTTTTCCTGATCTTCCCATTGGTGCTGCGAGTCATCAATGATTTTGCGGGTGGTTCTCTTGTGAGCAGCACGGTGGCTCAGTGGAAAGTGCTGGTGATCTGCAGCTTGGGAGTCCAGGGTTCAAATCCCACCATGGATGACATCTGCAAGGAGCTTGTATGTTCTCCAAAAACTGGTAGGGGCCAGTGATTGCAGTGTTACCTACCTGTATTTCTGAGGTCATAAGAACATTTTCATCTAGGGACTAAAATTTTACTAACTCCTTTTCACAGCTCAGGGAAAGGGGGCAGGCAAGCAGCCCTCCTGGATGCTGCACAGGTAACACCACCATTGTATGTCTTTGGAGCATGGGTGGCAGCTCAGTCAGAACATACAAGCTCCTTGCAGATGTCATCCATGGTGGGATTTGAACCCTGGACTCCCATACTGCAGATCACCAGCACTTTCCACTGAGCCACCGTGCTGCTCACAAAAGAACCACCGGCAAAATCATTGATGACTCGCAGCTCCAATAGGAAGATCAGGAAAAACTAGAGCAGCTCCATGTGCAATCTCTAAAGAAGACCTGAGAGGAGGAATTACTCTGATCTCAGTCAGAGTAGAACTAAGGACCCAAGCGTTGAAAGGTAAGGGAGCTAACCACTGAGCCACCATAGCATTACCTGATGGCTAGGTCATCAATAGCCAGGATAGAACTAAGGACCCACTCAGCTCAGTGGTTAGCTCCCTTACCGTTCAATGCTTGGCTCCTTAGTTCTACTGTGACTGAGGTCGGAGTAATTCCTCCTCTCAGTTGTATGTTAGAAATTGCACATGGAGCTGCTCTAGTTTTTCCTGATCTTCCCATTGGAGCTGCGAGTCATCAATGATTTTGTCGGTGGTTCTCTTGTGAGCAGCACGGTGGCTCAGTGGAAAGTGCTGGTGATCTGCAGCATGGGAGTCCAGGGTTCAAATCCCACCATGGATGACATCTGCAAGGAGCTTGTATGTTCTGACTGAGCTGCCACCCAAAGACATACAGTGGTGGTGTTACCTGTGAGCATCCAGGAGGGCTGCTTGCCTGCCCCCTTCATTGGGCAAGTAGCCTGAGTGGTGTCAGTCCTTATTGGATGAATGTCCTGATACAAGAAATTGTCTTGTATATATGCGGCTCAGCGGTGCCTGAGCTGTGAAAAGGAGTTTTTGGACTTAGTAAAATTTTAGCCCCCTCATGTCCACAGATGCAAATGTTCCTCCAACCCTCCAGAATACAGGGCCTACCTGTAGCAGCTCAGTCAGGACATACAAGCTCCTTGCAGATGTCATCCATGGTGGGATTTGAACCCTGGACTCCCATACTGCAGATCACCAGCACTTTCCACTGAGCCACACGCTGCTCGGAAGAAACCCTTTGGTAAAGTCATTGATATGACTACCAGCACCAATGGGAAGATGAGGAAAAACTAGAGCAGCTCCATGTGCAATTTCTAAAGGACAACTGAGAGGAAGAATTACTCCGACCTCAGTAAGACTAGAACTAAGGACCCAAGCATTGGAAGGTAATCGAGCTAACCACTGAGCCACCATAGCATTACCTGATGGCCAGGTCATCAATATGTCTATCAGTGCCCACCGACAGGTCAGGAGAAGGAAGAGCAGGATCCCTTGTGGTCACTGATATCATTTTCAGAGATGGGTCTGAGAGGAGGAATCTCATTGTTCTTGGTCAGAGCTGAACCAATGAAAACAGCAACAAGACAAAGAAAGTCTCAGTGTCACCATGCTGCCCCACGGGAGCTTCCTGGGAACAAAAGGCTTTTAGTCTCTGTGTCCTCAGACAAGAGACCGGCGAGGGCGGCCGTTCACTGTGGGACATTTCTGACCCGTCCACGTACTAGAAAACATCACGTAATAATCTTCATGACACAGTCTCCAGAGCTCAGTGCACAAGCGTCCTAGATCCATCCCATTCTTGAATGGAGCAGAGGTGCACGGGCTTATCCTCCACTGCATTCATTGTCTACGGGACTGTCTGGAAATATCGGAGCTCTGTGTTCTCAGAGGGTCCCATAAACAATGAATGGAGCAGATTATGAGCAGCTCCACTTCCAAAGACATACTGAGGGTATGTGCACATGCTGCGGATTTTTCCGCGGGTTACAATCCGCAGCATGTCAATTCTTTGTGTGGTTTCCGCTGCGGTTTCACACCTTATCATTATGAGGTGTGAAACCGCAGGCTAATCTGCAGATAAATGTCCTGCGGATTTTTCATCAAAATCCGCACAACCAGAAAACTAGGTGTGCACTTACCCTGACGGGGTAATAATGTTTGCAAAGTGAGACGCTTCTTATGAAGCATAATAACTAAGCCTATTGATTGTGCAGCACTTTACAGACATCACTGCACCCATCAGGGGTCATATCTCCTACAGGTCTGTCTTCAGAACATGGGAGGAAACCCGCACAGTCACACAAAATCAGGGCTGTGGAGTCGGTAAGCCAAACCTCCGACTCCACGACTCCGACTCCCTCATACAGGGCTCATAAGTGATAAATTCCCTGTAGTGAAATGGTGACATCAGGCTGTTAATCATTATTATGATGCAATAATGAAGCCGTTTAGATAGAACATAAAATACATTTATTGGAATACAACTTTAGAACAAAAAACTTTTGCATATTTACAATTTATTATACACTATGCAGTAAGTGGGAAAAAAGTTTTCAACATTAACGTCCTGAATTTGTTCTGAGGAATAGTATCGCCTCCATCAGATCCTCCTCCATAGATGACCTCACATCGGACCTCAGTATTTTAAGGCCAGAGAACAACCTCTCTACAGTAACTTGTGCTGGTGGTAAAGCCGTGACCACAGGGGACATCTCTAACAATGTCAGGGTGTAGAGGAATCGCCTCGCGCACAGTCAGTTGTGATGAACGATTGAACTCTTCTACTTCTTTGAGAGTAAGTGAAACATGTTGCTGAAATCTGGTCAATCTGTTTCTATGGGAGTGGAATCTTTTTCCTTGCGGCAACGCTTTGCCTGCTCCATGTCATCCAAATACTTGTGGAAATCAAACTCCTCATCTGATGAGGATGAAGGAACTGCAGCAGCAGCACTGGCAGGACCCGAGTCCTCCTGCTCTTGGCCGTCCTGTAGCCCAGTGGTCCTAAACCTTTTTTGCACCAGGTACCGGCTTCAAGCAAGACCATTCTTCCATGGCCTGGCAGGGCGGGGATGGAGGTGTGGTAGGGGCGGGGCTTTGGCCATAAGGGGGAGGGGCTATGGACGGGGTTGTAGTTTAGCAGTGCATACTTATCATTTATTTATAATGTGAATGTGACTCAACTCACCATAGGTTTTGAATGAGTGGGAGCACCGGGCTTGTTTTCCTGCAACAAGGCAGTCCCATCTAGGGGTGATGGGAGACAGCGACACCCTTGTATGCACGGCTCCGCTCCCACACTTGTATGCACGGCTCCGCTCCCACCCTTGTATGCACGACTCCGCTCCCACCCTTGTATGCACGGCTCCGCTCCCACCCTTGTATGCACGGCTCCGCTCCCACCCTTGTATGCACGGCTCCGCTCCCACCCTTGTATGCACGGCTCCGCTCCCACCCTTGTATGCACGGCTCCGCTCCCACCCTTGTATGCACGGCTCCGCTCCCACCCTTGTATGCACGGCTCCGTTCCCACCCTTGTATGCACGGCTCCGCTCCCACCCTTGTATGCACGGCTGGGCTCCCACCCTTGTATGCATAGCTCCGCTCCCACCCTTGTATGCATAGCTCCGCTCCCACCCTTGTATACATGGCTTTGCTCCCACCCTTGTATGCATGGCTCCGCTCCCACCCTTGTATGCATAGCTCCGCTCCCACCCTTGTATACATGGCTTTGCTCCCACCCTTGTATGCATGGCTCCGCTCCCACCCTTGTATGCACGGCTCCGCTCCCACCCTTGTATGCACGGCTGGGCTCCCACCCTTGTATGCATAGCTCCGCTCCCACCCTTGTATGCATAGCTCCGCTCCCACCCTTGTATACATGGCTTTGCTCCCACCCTTGTATGCATGGCTCCGCTCCCACCCTTGTATGCATAGCTCCGCTCCCACCCTTGTATACATGGCTTTGCTCCCACCCTTGTATGCATGGCTCCACTCCCACCCTTGTATGCATGGCTTTGCTCCCACCCTTGTATGCATGGCTCCGCTACCACCCTTGTATGCATGGCTCCGCTCCCACCCTTGTATGCATGGCTTTGCTCCCACCCATGTATACATGGCTCCGCTCCCACCCTTGTATGCATAGCTCCGCTCCCACCCTTGTATGCATAGCTCCGCTCCCACCCTTGTATGCATAGCTCCGCTCCCACCCTTGTATGCATGGCTCCGCTCCCACCCTTGTATGCATGGCTCCGCTCCCACCCTTGTATGCATGGCTCCGCTCCCACCCTTGTATGCATGGCTTTGCTCCCACCCTTGTATGCATGGCTCCGCTCCCACCCTTGTATGCATGGCTCCGCTCCCACCCTTGTATACATGGCTCCGCTCCCACCCTTGTATGCATGGCTCCGCTCCCACCCTTGTATGCATGACTCCGCTCCCACCCTTGTATGCATGGCTCCGCTCCCACCCTTGTATGCATGGCTCCGCTCCCACCCTTGTATGCATGACTCTGCTCCCACCCTTGTATGCATGGCTGGGCTCCCACCCTTGTATACATGGCTCCGCTCCCACCCTTGTATGCATGGCTGGGCTCCCACCCTTGTATACATGGCTTCGCTCCCACCCTTGTATGCATGTCTGGGCTCTCACCCTTGTATACATAGCTTTGCTCCCACCCTTGTATACATGGCTCCGCTCCCACCCTTGTATACATGGCTCCGCTCCCACCCTTGTATACATGGCTTTGCTCCCACCCTTCTATGCATGGCTCCGCTCCCACCCTTGTATACACGGCTCCGCTCCCACCCTTGTATGCATGGCTGGGCTCCCCCGTCCTCCCCCATCATACTTACCATCATACCGTCGCGGAACTTCCCTGCATCTCTATCCTGGCACGTCAGCTTCTTCCTGTGCGGAGCGGTCAAGTAGTACTGCTCATTAAAGTCATGAAAATGGATGCCACGCCTATGGGAGTGGAGTCGCGTCCATATTCATGACCTTAATGAGCAGTACAACATGACTGCTCAGCACTGGATGAAGCTGCCGTGCCCAACAGGGATGCAGGAACTGAGGGTGAATATCAATGTCTTCTGGAAGCCGGCGGTTGCAGCTGTCACTACAGTTCTACAGCCGCCGGCTTCCCTTTTGTCCAGCATTCTGAGCCGTGGCTCCGCGGATCAGCAACAGAACTGCAACGGCCCCGTCCTGGGCCGCGGACCGGTGGTTGGGGACCCCTGCTGTAGCCCACTCATCCTAACTGCTCCCTCAGTCAGAGCTTCTTTTCCTTTAGTAAGCTGTTGATCATCCTGCAATATACGATGACTCGGGTCCACATAAACAGCTGCCAGAAGAATTTTATTTTCTAATAGCCGTGTCTCTCTCCGTTTCATTGAAGCAGCAATGCCATCTGCGATTAAACCTCTTTGGGACGGGCAAAACAACAAGTTCTTCCACTCCCTTCTAAAAATGCCAGGAGTTAAATCCTCAGCTTGTAACTTTTTAGTCGCTGTAAATGGGTGATGAAGCAATCCCTTCAGTTCAGCCACCTGTGCCCATTGACCTTCATGCAGTGTTACCTGAGGGTCGGCCATACAAGGAAGGGTTTCAGCTCAAGCAATCGCTCAATCATTCAATAGGTGCTGCCCCACCGAGTGGCTTGATCCACAATTGCCCCTTTTCCAGCACGTCTCTTCAAGATGGAATCAATTTTATGGGTTCTGGCAGCAATAGCCAATTTCCTCACTTTGCTAATCAGAGTTCCAGCATGTCACCCTTGCAGACTGTCTCTTATTGCCAGGCCAGCTGCAGCGTGTGCACAACACCGCGCATATAATGAATAGGAAAGAGGTGTGAAGCAGCTTCAACAAGATCATCTCCATCAGTCGTGTTCATGCCCAGCGATGCCAAGAGAAGCAAAGAGAAACTGGTATAAATGTATATGGGAGAAAGAGGGACGAAACGGGCCCGAGAGACGACAGTCAGGTCCTCTACAGCCGCACTGGGCTCCGTAAGATGGATGGCTGATAGATGATGTAGATGGGTGATGGAAGGATTATGGACAGATAGAAATGAAGCAGAGGTCACATAAGAAAGCTACAGAATTTTGATATCACAACAATGAAACAAGTAAATGGGTATTCCTTCCCAGTTTACCATTTTTGACATATTTATGTCAAGCAATCCAGTCCTGCAAATGCATATGTATGATGCCATATACAAAGTGCTGTGCCCTGCGGCCGCCTGTCATGATATGTAGCGACACCATAGGGAGTAGCTCAATGAAAGGCACGACACACACACAACGGGATGGGAATGGGGAGAGGAAGGCCCTACTGATAGGGAAATGAGGGATGGACACCTCCTGCTCAAACCTATGACTGACCCTGCACTCCCCTAACGCCCTACGCGGGTCCTTCCCCCCCACCGCCATCAGGAACCTCGTCCCTCGCTGTCACCTAGCACTGCCCTGTCTAGTGCACTGGCCGGCAAGGGTGCTAGCATCATCCCTGCAGATGGAATGTCACAGGAGACAGAGACAAATGAGCACAAAAACACCAAACTTAGCTTAATAGCCTTCTCTGCTGCAAAGCACCGCGCAGCAGAAGAAAGGCACCCAGACCACAAAACCAGCTGTAACACCACAGCAGCCAGAGCGCTCCTTCCTCCAGGCTTGGTCACTATAGAATGCTCTATCACCAACAGTCAGCTGATGCATCAGGTGACTATGTAAAGGATGGTGGGAGTGGTGACCACCAATATCAGCTGACCCAGCCACTCCGCAGTTGCAGCAGGGTTCCAGCAAGGGAAACTGACATTAACCCACGCTGGTCCTGAAAGGAAAAAAGCTCCATATAAATCAAAGTGGAACCAGAGCTGCCACGAATCCAAAACTGGATGGTGACACCGCCTTATCCTGGCACTGGGTCAGTGGACGGTTCACCACCGTGTCCGGCCGGTCCCATATCTTTATTCTCCGGTCCAGGTTTGTATGTGAGCTGCGGTTATATACTATATATTGTTATAGTAGATAATTTTCTGGACTGCAGGACAGTATAGATCTCGACCTAATATAAATATCACACCTCAAAAAAAAAAATTGTCTACATTTAGATTGTTGATAATTATCATTGTGCAAAGAGGAGAAGATCACATCATCAGCATGACCAGCTCCAGGATGAGCATAAACTACAGAGAAGAAAAATCAGAAGATCCACCATGCTCAACCAGTAAGGGGAGGTACAAACAACGAGATGCAATGTAGCTTCATTCTTCACTCAGGGTTATTGTCACTAATGGGTGATGAGATCTAGATGAACATCCAGCCAGAAAGAGGAGAACCCCAAATGTCAGTGTCATTATATATCCCAGGAATCAGTGTGTAATTATTCTGTTCTGTAATTGTCAGCATCATTACTCCCTATTCAAGGTATCAAAGTCACTACCCTGTGCCCAAAGTGTTAGTGTCATTATGCTGTAACCCAAGTGTCAGTGTCCTTATTTACTATTTGGAGGAGGGAAAATGAAGCATGCACTGAAAGGAACACCCTGCCTACAGTGAAGCATGGCGGGGGGCTTGTGGATGTCTACAGTAAAGCATAGTGGGAGCTTATGGATTCCTACAGTGATGCATGGTGGTGGCTTGGTGATGCTTATAGTGTAGCACAGTGGCTGTTGGCAGATAATACAGAGGCTCAGTGGTTAGCACTGGAGTAATTGGTTCAACTCTGATCAACAATAATGAGATTCCACCTCTCAGGTACACTTCAGAAATTAAAATCAATTAACTGATTTGTTGCCTTGGGCATCTAGCTTTCTCTTTCATGATTTTACCATTGCTGCTGGTAGTCATATTGATAGCCTAACTATAAATAATCTCCTGGGCAGCATGGTGGCTCAGTGGTTAGTAGTGTTGTTGAAGTCATGGGTTTAACTTGGACAGAGCACGCTGAGATTCCACCTCTCAGGCACACTAATAATTGAAGTGAGCGGCTGCAATGGGAACTAGTTTCTCTCCTCACACCCTTCTCATAGGTGTTGGAAGACATTTTCATCACTTAGCCAGTAAACAGCTCTTGGACAGCACGGTGGCTGGGTGGTTATGTTGGCAGTGGATTCATCTGTGTACAGTCCAGCTGTTCAACAGTGAAGATATATTTATTCATGGACACAGATAACGCAGCTTACAACTGGTATTTCTTACAGCTCGGGATCTTAGCATCTCGTCTGCTGCCAGCTTGTAAAGTGAGAGCAGAATGTGCTCCAGCTACACACAGTGTGAACAGTGAGCGGGAACGTCCTGGGGCGCTTATTTTTAGACACTGTATTATTGATGATATAACACTATTGTTGGAGACAGAGACTCCTGCACCAATAAACAGTAGCACATAGTAGCTGTAATATATGCAATAATAAACATTATCCCGACAGGTTAGCATTGTAGGTTTCCACTGCTCGGGTTATTGGTTCAGTCTAACCAAGGACAATCATTTTCCTGTAGTGTAAAGCATGGAGTAACAGCAGATCAGCAACCTGAGCTACAACTACATCGGTCTCATCTATCATATATAATGATATCTCCCCATCATGGCAGCACAGGGCCCGGATACACCGAGGCGTCACAATCTAATGGGAAGATAATCCATCATGTATACACAAATGAGTTTTGCTAACGTAGCTCCCGCTGCTAAATTAATGAAGCGACGTGGCAGGCTACGGTGGCAGCGACTGGTGGCAGATGTCAGGGGTCCTGTGTGGCGCAGGCGGAACATCCATCCGTCTCTTCTTCACATCACAGCCATTTCTGCTCCTCGCCGGTGATTGATACGAGTTACTGCAGCCGGAGGTTTGAGCTTTAACCCCATGGCTTTTATATCAGAAACCTAATGAGGTCTGAGCGGTATTATTTATGGAGACACCAGGCGGCTTTTTTTCATTTTTACGCCAATATATATATAAAAAAACTTTCATCTCAGTTTCTTTTTCTTACTTTTAAGTCATTTTTTCCTAATTTTCTATTTATGTAAATAAACAAATAAATAAATATAAGACTTGTGAGAGTTTGTAACAATTGAAGATTTGGTCTCCAGGGAGATACAATGTATCAGGGATCGGTGCTGCTGATTGGCTGAGCTCACAGCATTGTCCACACTGGATACATTGTATCAAATAGCAGCAGGAAGGTTTCTATTCGCTGATACAAAGCAGAGATCTATAAAAGGGGACAGGGAGGGAGATTTATGAAATATGAGGTCATCATGCATGATGGTGATGTCACTGACCAGGTAAGGGGGAGAATGATCGGGGGGCCGCTACCTCGGAGAGTCACAGCCCCCCAGGCCACAACAGAGCGGTACTATATGGATATGGCTGCACCACCGCTATGATGGCATGCAGTGATGACCTAGGCACTCAAGGAGTTAAAAATTGCCGTTTTTCGCGTGCCGTAATTGCTTGTGTATCGTTCTAACGCCAACAAGATATTTCCCGGAGTCAATTTGATTAATCCATCAGCCATATTTCCACTTATTTAAAACATAATCAAAGAGCCATCTGGCGCCAATGAAATTTATTAGGAGCGAGAACGCCGATCTGACGGAGCGCCTCACTCCCCTTCCCCCTCCTCTCCGGAGACACAACGCTGCGGAAAGCACCAGAAACAAGAGCGCAACATATGGGAGGTTTATAGCAACAGGAGAAAAAAAAGGGGAAAAAAAGGAATCCAGAAGATTCTCATTAGTAACAGCAACAATCTGTCACAGACGGAGGAAGAGAGTCTGTGATGGTAACAGAAACGTCATTAACAAATCACATGACGGAAAACAGCGGGAGAAACGAGAGGCCTGCGCCACATGCAACAAAGCCTCCAGGCAGGGAAGTGTTACAGTGGTTATATCCCTGTACATAGGGACAGTATTATAGTAGTCATATTCTTGTACATAGGGGCAGTATTATAGTAGTTATATTCTTGTACATAGGAGCAGTATTATAGTAGTTATATTCCTGTACATAGGAGCAGTATTATAGTAGTTATATTCCTGTACATAGGGGGCAGTATTATAGTAGTTATATTCTTGTACATAGGAGCAGTATTATAGTAGTTATATTCTTGTATATAGGGGCAGTATTATAGTAGTTATATTCTTGTATATAGGGGCAGTATTATAGTAGTTATATTCCTGTACATAGGGGCAGTATTATAGTAGTTATATTCTTGTATATAGGAGGCAGTATTATAGTAGTTATATTCTTGTACATAGGAGCAGTATTATAGTAGTTATATTCTTGTATATAGGGGCAGTATTATAGTAGTTATATTCTTGTATATAGGGGCAGTATTATAGTAGTTATATTCCTGTACATAGGGGCAGTATTATAGTAGTTATATTCTTGTATATAGGAGGCAGTATTATAGTAGTTATATTCTTGTACATAGGAGCAGTATTATAGTAGTTATATTCTTGTATATAGGGGCAGTATTATAGTAGTTATATTCTTGTACATAGGGGCAGTATTATAGTAGTTATATTCTTGTACATAGGGGCAGTATTATAGTAGTTATATTCTTGTACATAGGGGCAGTATTATAGTAGTTATATTCCTGTACATAGGGGCAGTATTATAGTAGTTATATTCTTGTATATAGGAGGCAGTATTATAGTAGTTATATTCTTGTATATAGGAGGCAGTATTATAGTAGTTATATTCTTGTACATAGGGGCAGTATTATAGTAGTTATATTCTTGTACATAGGGGCAGTATTATAGTAGTTATATTCCTGTACATAGGGGCAGTATTATAGTAGTTATATTCTTGTATATAGGAGGCAGTATTATAGTAGTTATATTCTTGTACATAGGGGCAGTATTATAGTAGTTATATTCTTGTATATAGGAGGCAGTATTATAGTAGTTATATTCTTGTACATAGGGGCAGTATTATAGTAGTTATATTCTTGTACAGAGGAGCAGTATTATAGTAGTTATATTCTTGTACATAGGGGCAGTATTATAGTAGTTATATTCTTGTACATAGGGGCAGTATTATAGTAGTTATATTCTTGTACATAGGGGCAGTATTATAGTAGTTATATTCTTGTACATAGGAGCAGTATTATAGTAGTTATATTCTTGTACAGAGGAGCAGTATTATAGTAGTTATATTCTTGTACATAGGAGCAGTATTATAGTAGTTATATTCTTGTACATAGGAGCAGTATTATAGTAGTTATATTCTTGTACATAGGGGGCAGTATTATAGTAGCTATATTCTTGTACAGAGGAGCAGTATTATAGTAGTTATATTCTTGTACATAGGAGCAGTATTATAGTAGTTATATTCCTGTACATAGGGGCAGTATTATAGTAGTTATATTCTTGTATATAGGAGGCAGTATTATAGTAGTTATATTCTTGTACATAGGAGCAGTATTATAGTAGTTATATTCTTGTATATAGGGGCAGTATTATAGTAGTTATATTCTTGTATATAGGGGCAGTATTATAGTAGTTATATTCCTGTACATAGGGGCAGTATTATAGTAGTTATATTCTTGTATATAGGAGGCAGTATTATAGTAGTTATATTCTTGTACATAGGAGCAGTATTATAGTAGTTATATTCTTGTATATAGGGGCAGTATTATAGTAGTTATATTCTTGTACATAGGGGCAGTATTATAGTAGTTATATTCTTGTACATAGGGGCAGTATTATAGTAGTTATATTCTTGTACATAGGGGCAGTATTATAGTAGTTATATTCCTGTACATAGGGGCAGTATTATAGTAGTTATATTCTTGTATATAGGAGGCAGTATTATAGTAGTTATATTCTTGTATATAGGAGGCAGTATTATAGTAGTTATATTCTTGTACATAGGGGCAGTATTATAGTAGTTATATTCTTGTACATAGGGGCAGTATTATAGTAGTTATATTCCTGTACATAGGGGCAGTATTATAGTAGTTATATTCTTGTATATAGGAGGCAGTATTATAGTAGTTATATTCTTGTACATAGGGGCAGTATTATAGTAGTCATATTCTTGTACATAGGGGCAGTATTATAGTAGTTATATTCTTGTATATAGGAGGCAGTATTATAGTAGTTATATTCTTGTACATAGGGGCAGTATTATAGTAGTTATATTCTTGTACAGAGGAGCAGTATTATAGTAGTTATATTCTTGTACATAGGGGCAGTATTATAGTAGTTATATTCTTGTACATAGGGGCAGTATTATAGTAGTTATATTCTTGTACATAGGGGCAGTATTATAGTAGTTATATTCTTGTACATAGGAGCAGTATTATAGTAGTTATATTCTTGTACAGAGGAGCAGTATTATAGTAGTTATATTCTTGTACATAGGAGCAGTATTATAGTAGTTATATTCTTGTACATAGGAGCAGTATTGTAGTAGTTATATTCTTGTACATAGGGGGCAGTATTATAGTAGCTATATTCTTGTACATAGGGGCAGTATTATAGTAGTTATATTCTTGTACAGAGGAGCAGTATTATAGTAGTTATATTCTTGTACATAGGGGGCAGTATTATAGTAGCTATATTCTTGTACATAGGGGCAGTATTATAGTAGTTATATTCTTGTACAGAGGAGCAGTATTATAGTAGTTATATTCTTGTACAGAGGAGCAGTATTATAGTAGTTATATTCTTGTACAGAGGAGCAGTATTATAGTAGTTTTATTCTTGTACATAGGGGCAGTATTATAGTAGTTATATTCTTGTACATAGGAGCAGTATTATAGTAGTTTTATTCTTGTACATAGGGGCAGTATTATAGTAGTTATATTCTTGTACATAGGAGCAGTATTATAGTAGTTATATTCTTGTACAGAGGAGCAGTATTATAGTAGTTATATTCTTGTACATAGGAGGCAGTATTATAGTAGCTATATTCTTGTACATAGGGGCAGTATTATAGTAGTTATATTCTTGTACATAGGAGCAGTATTATAGTAGTTATATTCTTGTACATAGGGGCAGTATTATAGTAGTTATATTCTTGTACATAGGAGCAGTATTATAGTAGTTATATTCTTGTATATAGGAGGCAGTATTATAGTAGTTATATTCTTGTATATAGGAGGCAGTATTATAGTAGTTATATTCTTGTACATAGGGGCAGTATTATAGTAGTTATATTCTTGTACATAGGGGCAGTATTATAGTAGTTATATTCCTGTACATAGGGGCAGTATTATAGTAGTTATATTCTTGTATATAGGAGGCAGTATTATAGTAGTTATATTCTTGTACATAGGGGCAGTATTATAGTAGTCATATTCTTGTACATAGGGGCAGTATTATAGTAGTTATATTCTTGTATATAGGAGGCAGTATTATAGTAGTTATATTCTTGTACATAGGGGCAGTATTATAGTAGTTATATTCTTGTACAGAGGAGCAGTATTATAGTAGTTATATTCTTGTACATAGGGGCAGTATTATAGTAGTTATATTCTTGTACATAGGGGCAGTATTATAGTAGTTATATTCTTGTACATAGGGGCAGTATTATAGTAGTTATATTCTTGTACATAGGAGCAGTATTATAGTAGTTATATTCTTGTACAGAGGAGCAGTATTATAGTAGTTATATTCTTGTACATAGGAGCAGTATTATAGTAGTTATATTCTTGTACATAGGAGCAGTATTATAGTAGTTATATTCTTGTACATAGGGGGCAGTATTATAGTAGCTATATTCTTGTACATAGGGGCAGTATTATAGTAGTTATATTCTTGTACAGAGGAGCAGTATTATAGTAGTTATATTCTTGTACATAGGGGGCAGTATTATAGTAGCTATATTCTTGTACATAGGGGCAGTATTATAGTAGTTATATTCTTGTACAGAGGAGCAGTATTATAGTAGTTATATTCTTGTACAGAGGAGCAGTATTATAGTAGTTATATTCTTGTACAGAGGAGCAGTATTATAGTAGTTTTATTCTTGTACATAGGGGCAGTATTATAGTAGTTATATTCTTGTACATAGGAGCAGTATTATAGTAGTTTTATTCTTGTACATAGGGGCAGTATTATAGTAGTTATATTCTTGTACATAGGAGCAGTATTATAGTAGTTATATTCTTGTACAGAGGAGCAGTATTATAGTAGTTATATTCTTGTACATAGGAGGCAGTATTATAGTAGTTTTATTCTTGTACATAGGGGCAGTATTATAGTAGTTTTATTCTTGTACATAGGGGCAGTATTATAGTAGTTATATTCTTGTACATAGGAGCAGTATTATAGTAGTTTTATTCTTGTACATAGGGGCAGTATTATAGTAGTTATATTCTTGTACATAGGAGCAGTATTATAGTAGTTATATTCTTGTACAGAGGAGCAGTATTATAGTAGTTATATTCTTGTACATAGGAGCAGTATTATAGTAGTTTTATTCTTGTACATAGGGGCAGTATTATAGTAGTTATATTCTTGTACATAGGAGCAGTATTATAGTAGTTATATTCTTGTACAGAGGAGCAGTATTATAGTAGTTATATTCTTGTACATAGGGGCAGTATTATAGTAGTTATATTCTTGTACAGAGGAGCAGTATTATAGTAGCTATATTCTTGTACATAGGGGCAGTATTATAGTAGTTATATTCTTGTACATAGGAGCAGTATTATAGTAGTTATATTCTTGTACATAGGGGGCAGTATTATAGTAGCTATATTCTTGTACATAGGGGCAGTATTATAGTAGTTATATTCGTGTACATAGGGAGCAGTATTATAGTAGTTATATTCTTGTACAGAGGAGCAGTATTATAGTAGTTATATTCTTGTACATAGGGGGCAGTATTATAGTAGCTATATTCTTGTACATAGGGGCAGTATTATAGTAGTTATATTCTTGTACAGAGGAGCAGTATTATAGTAGTTATATTCTTGTACAGAGGAGCAGTATTATAGTAGTTTTATTCTTGTACATAGGGGCAGTATTATAGTAGTTATATTCTTGTACATAGGGGCAGTATTATAGTAGTTATATTCTTGTACATAGGGGCAGTATTATAGTAGTTATATTCTTGTACATAGGGAGCAGTATTATAGTAGTTATATTCTTGTACAGAGGAGCAGTATTATAGTAGTTATATTCTTGTACATAGGGGGCAGTATTATAGTAGCTATATTCTTGTACATAGGGGCAGTATTATAGTAGTTATATTCTTGTACAGAGGAGCAGTATTATAGTAGTTATATTCTTGTACAGAGGAGCAGTATTATAGTAGTTTTATTCTTGTACATAGGGGCAGTATTATAGTAGTTATATTCTTGTACATAGGGGCAGTATTATAGTAGTTATATTCTTGTACATAGGGAGCAGTATTATATTAGTTATATTCTTGTACAGAGGAGCAGTATTATAGTAGTTATATTCTTGTACATAGGGGGCAGTATTATAGTAGCTATATTCTTGTACATAGGGGCAGTATTATAGTAGTTATATTCTTGTACAGAGGAGCAGTATTATAGTAGTTATATTCTTGTACATAGGAGCAGTATTATAGTAGTTTTATTCTTGTACATAGGGGCAGTATTATAGTAGTTATATTCTTGTACATAGGGGACAGTATTATAGTAGTTATATTCTTGTACATAGGGAGCAGTATTATAGTAGTTATATTCTTGTACATAGGAGCAGTATTATAGTAGTTTTATTCTTGTACATAGGGGCAGTATTATAGTAGTTATATTCTTGTACATAGGGGACAGTATTATAGTAGTTATATTCTTGTACATAGGGGCAGTATTATAGTAGTTATATTCTTGTACATAGGGGGCAGTATTATAGTAGTTATATTCTTGTACATAGGGGGCAGTATTATAGTAGTTATATTCTTGTACATAGGAGCAGTATTATAGTAGTTATATTCTTGTACATAGGGGCAGTATTATAGTAGTTATATTCTTGTATATAGGGGCAGTAATATAGTAGTTATATTCTTATACATAGGGGCAGTATTATAGTAGTTATATTCTTATACATAGGGGCAGTATTATAGTAGTTATATATTTGTACATAGGAGCAGTATTATAGTAGTTATATGCTTGTACATAGGGGGCAGTATTATAGTAGTTATATTCTTGTACATAGGGGGCGGTATTATAGTAGTTATATTCTTGTACATAGGGACAGTATTATAGTAGTTATATTCTTGTACATAGGATCAGTATTATAGTAGTTATATTCTTGTACATAGGGGCAATTTTAATTATAAACCAAACATAAATACAATTATACTAAAACAAAAATCATCCAGTATTACAAAACACAAACCACTTAGGTAATATATACACAGCATTACATAATCAGATCATATTCATAAATAAATTAAAGTGTCCACACCTGGGGATGGAAAAAGAAAGTTAGAAGAAAAAAAAAAAAAATTATCATATTTTCTAACTGAATTTTACGTTTCTCCATAACGTTGTGTTTCTCGGACTCCTTCCAACTTCCAGTGATTTTATCCACCGGAGTTCTGACATAACCTGATTGGCTGCAGCGGTGTGATCGAACAGCTCATTGTGCAGTGACACCCGGGTTCTCATGTGCCAGTGATAGTATTTGATGACACTGATTATAATGTACATCGTCTCTCTGTTGATGTTACTAACAGTGGAGGGGACACCATAGATTATGTCAGGATACTTTAGAGTCCGCAGTCTGGGGATTTTTAGATTATCTGACACTTACTCCCAGATCTTCCTCCCTCCCCAGCAATCACATATAAAGTGCTCCATAGTCTCCTCCTGCTGACAACCAAGGGGACAATTCCGATCAGAGACACACAGATGTTTCAGGTTCCCTCTGACAAAGAGCCGACTATGCAGTGAAAGCCAAGTGACATCAAACAGTTTAGGAGGTAGCCGTTTCCCGTTTAGGAACCTAAGGCTTTCCTGCAGGGTGGTGGTGACACAATCTCTCAGGGCCAGTGGAGAGTAGAAGAAAGTCCTACATACACGAGCATACAGGTCTCTTCTCGTACTGCTCTCAATGTAAGACCTCTCCAGTCCCCACCTCCTAACACACTTCAGACCATAGTCCAGATACTGGGGGAGGTGGTCACCTGTCCATCTCCTCCTCTTGAGACTGCCGCCCCGCACCCAAGATTCTGCAAAAGGCAATATCCAGTACCTGATACTATTTACCCACAGGAAGCTACTGTTTAAGTCCATGTTCCCAAAATTCACCTTTAGAAACAAGGAGTCAAAGAAAACCCTTGGATTCAACATATCCAGCCCACCCTCTCTCCGCCGTAGGTATGTTATTCCCCTCTTTATCAGGTTCATCCTATTCCCCCACAAGAGCTGGAAGAACAGGCTGAAGAGCCTCGCTAAGAAAGATTCTGGTAAAGGGAAAGCGACAGAGACATACAAGAAAACGGGGACCAGGTAAGTCTTCAACATTGTGACCCTTTCTCTGTAGGTCAGCCTCCAGTTCTTCCATCGCTGAACCTTTGCATTTCCGGTTTCCAATTTCTCCTCCCAATTTAGCGTGGCATTATCATCCCTCCCAAATTTAACTCCTAGGATCTTAATATGGGTGGAGGCTTTGGAAAACTGCGGCAGATCAAAGCTGGGATCAGTATCTAATGTCCACAGAGCTTGACTCTTTTCAAGGTTGACCAGAGACCCGGAGGCCTCTGAGTAGCTTCTGATGGACGCAGATAACATCTGCACCTCACAAGGATTGGAGATCACCAGTGTCACATCGTCCGAATAGGCAACAACATTCAGAGGCGGGCAGTGGGGGACCGGCACCCCCTGAAAATCGCACTCCTGCAGTGACCTCAGAAACGGGTCTAGGGCAAAAACATACAGGAGTGGACTCATTGGGCAGCCCTGTCTCACCTCCGCCCCAACTCCAAAAGTGTCACCCTGCCAACCATTAATCAGAGGAAAGCTCACCGCCTCTCTGTACAACGTCTTCAACCAATCCACAAATTGTCCCGGAATACCGTACTTTGACAAAGTGGCCCACAGATAGTCATGATCAACCCTGTCAAAGGCTTTAGCCTGGTCCAGACTAACAACATATCTCCCACACCGCAGAGCTTTACATCTCTCAAACATCTCTCGTATCGAGATGACTGCTCCAGAGATGTTCCGCCCTTTTACTGTGCCAAACTGAGAGCCTGCCAACAGTGCCGGGGACAAACAGACTAATCTAGAAAATAGGATCTTTGCTAGAATCTTCCTGTCCACATTCAAGAGGGCAATCGGCCTCCAGTTCTTGATGTCGCTCGGCTCTTTACCTTTAGACAGCAGAATTAACGAGGACACCCTCATGGATGGAGGCATCAGGTGATTTTCTAGACAATTTCTATACACATCCACGAGAATTGGAGACAGGAGGTCTCTGAATTTCTTATAAAATTCTGCCGTTATACCATCTGGACCTGGTGCCTTCTTCAGATATAACTTATCAATGGCCTCCTTAACTTCTTCCACCGTTAAATCTGCTGTCAAAGGAGAAAAGTCCAGATCATTAGTATCAGGCACTGGAGTTGCCTCCAAGAATTGAGCCATCTTATCTTTATCCAAAACTTTCCTCTGAAACAAGTCAGCATAGTAAGATCTCACCACCTCCAGGATACCCTCCCGTGAATCCTGCAATACACCCTGGGAGTCAATGAGACCCGTGACCATTTTTTTGGCCACCCTCTCCCTGCAATTCTCAAAGGGATCAGGGGCCCCTAAGGACCCATAATCCCGTTCAAGAACCAGGGAGGTATACCTGCTATACTGATACTGCTTTATCTCAGATTTCAGCCGGTCGATCTTCACTTTGTCATCCCCGCCCGCCGAATACAGTGACTCCAATTCTTTGCGCAGCTTTAGGTACTGGCTGTACATATTCCTCCCTTTATTAACTGACAGTCTCTTTAAGAGGGATCTGATATCCTCCTTGACGTCCTCCCACCAGTCGGTCATGTTGTCATAGAAGTCAACCCTGTCTAGATGAAGCTGGATAAGGGAGTGAACACGGCTCTGAACATAGGCATCATCCAGGAGACTGGAATTGAGCTTCCACAACCCTCTACCAATGTCCGGACGGTTAGAGGAACCCAAAGAGAAGCACAAGGCGAGGTGATCAGAGTAAGGGACGACCTTCTCACTCAGGGCGCCGACAGCCTCAGTAGGACTGACAAAAGCAAAATCTATCCTACTGCTCCTGTTGGAACATGAATGCGTGAATTTTGGCTGTCGCCCACCCTGTGTGAAAACGTCGGTCAGTCCTGCCTGCATTATAACGTTATGTAGGACCTTACCGTCCCTGGTCACTGCCCTGCCCGAGGAGCTGTCACCTGATGTCATTATGGCATTAAAGTCCCCCGCCATCACCACTGGAAGAGAAGTGAAGAGGTAAGGCTTGACGTCATTAAACAGCTGGATCCTGTCCGTCACTGTCTGTGGCCCATAGATGTTAATAAGCCGGAGTCGCCTCCCATGGACAGTGACTTCCAGGACCAGACATCTTCCCATGACCACCTCCGTCATCCTATGCACAGTCACATCATTGGTGTTAAACAGGACAGCGACCCCGGCGTAAGGCTCCACAGCCAGTGACCAGAAAGAAGGACCGGACCGCCATTCCCTCTCAGCCTCTCTCATAAGCCCCAGAGATGTCAGTCGTGTCTCCTGCAGGAAGATGACATCTGTGTCCAGATATTTGAGATGTTCATACACCGTGTGTCTAGTTCTCCTCAGCTTAATGCTATTCACATTGCTCGAGGTCACTGTCAATGAGAACCCCGCCATCACAACACAATATAGAAGGAGCAGAGTAACAGCCATCATCATGAGTCAGAGATGTTCTGTCCACCACTAGTGTCCATGTCAGACTCTACCTGAGGGACCACAGATAAGGGCTTCCGCTTTGGCGGGGGATGGTCCTCTATGTCCCTGTCACACTCAGCATCAACTTTCCTCAACTCTTCCTCATAATCGTCACCATTGGACTCAGATAAAACTCCATACTTGTTGGACACGACCATCACTCCTGCAGAATTCTGAACCTTCTTACTAGCAGTCTGACCAGTGTCATATTCTGCCTCAGGTTTACGGGAGGATGTGTTCTTTTTCTTCCTTTTATTATTATTAATGCTCCAGTCATCAGATACAGACAGCGATGCTGAAGGGGGGGCTATCTGAGGCTGCTGGACCTGATGGACAACCTCCATGTTCCCCTCTGCACCCTGCTTCTCTGGTGCTGCCTGAGTGGACTCCTGGTGGCCATCTGAGCTGGTCAGCATCTCTCCTGACATTAAATACTCCTCCTCATGTGTCCCTGCCACCACATCCTCATCCTCCTGAGCCTCTGACTCTGCCATAACTATCTCATCAGGGAAGACTCTGCAGATGTTGTGCCAGGCGTCTGGACAGTCCCTGTGAGGGTGGCCCATCCTACCACAGAGGTTGCACCTGACATCCCGGCAGTCTGCAGCGACATGGCCGATTGCCCCACACAGACTGCACTTCACCACAGTACAGGCGTTAGCCAGATGACCTTTCCCACCACATTTGAAGCACTTTCTGGGTTGCCCGGGATAATAACACCTTCCCTTCTCCCTCCCAATGAAGAAGGAGTTGGGTAAGTGGGCAGTGATGTTATCACATTGCCGCAATTTTACCAAGACCCGCCACCCCATTGTCCAGATACCATCCTCATCTCTGACCTTGGTGAGTCCAGAGACGAGGTCACAGTGTCTCCGGAGCCACACCTCGATGTCCTGTGGAGGAACGGCCTCATTCCAGAACATGATATTCACTGTGACAGTGTCCGGCCTAGAGATAGGAACCAATACAAACTTATTCCAGCCCTCAGCATCTCTGAACTTGGGGTAATTGGCCCAGAATCTATCCAGGTCAGACATGAGCTTGAAGCTGACCTCGTAGCCCTGCCTGTCCTGAAGATTAGACACCGCCAGTATCTCATTTGCCACAAACCCCATCTGGCCGCAGAGCAGCTCTCTCACCACATACCTGCGTTGTGGCAGATCCTCCTTGGCACCTATGTATTTAAACCGCACCACATTAATGCGCTTGAATGTCTGGCCGGTGTACCTGGCGCTGGAAGTGAAGGATGGGGCGCCGCGGCTCCAGGCATTCCTGGGGGGCACCTGCCGGGTCACACTGGGCTGACTGACAGGGAGAGGGCCTGCAGCAGGGGGGGCTGTCACACCCTGTGGACTAGATGGCAAAGGGGGATAATCACACATATCATGCACATTATCATAAGCAGCATCATCATCATCAGACAGTGCGACGTCCATTACAGAATGTGAAACCCCTCCAACCCCCGACCCCATGGGCACAGCATCCCCAGCCACAGTCTGTGCCTCAGCCTCATCAGCACAAACAGTCTCAGAAATACTGTCCTGCTCCTGTGTGGGGCATTCTGGGACCTGTGGTGCCTCTGCTGGAGTCTGCAGTGTGTGCTCCTGTTCACACTCGGCTGCCTCAGCCTCATCAACACAAATAGTCTCACATACACTGTCCTGCTCCTGTGTGGGGCATTCTGGGACCTGTGGTGCCTCTGCTGCAGTCTGAAGTGTATGCTCCTGTTCACACTGAGCTGCCTGCTGCTGCAGTTGTTTACCCTCCTGGAAGCAGAAGCGGGCAGCCTGTAACACTGGCCGTGTCCGCTGCTGGGGGGTCCCGTCCTGAACATCAGGGGTCCTGGCCTCTACAGCACAGTCCTGCTTATAGGAGGCGAACCGCTCCCGGTTCCTGTAGGTCTCTGCCAGGGGCCCCATGCTCTCCAGCACAGATTCAGTGTCCTGCACAACACTCGCCAGCTGTACTCCCAGTGTGTTCAGTCTCAGGTCATACGCCTCATTACTGGCAGGATTAGTGGTCTTTAGGCTATAGATGAAGTCTACCTCCATTTGCAGCGCTTTTTTTTGCTGCTGTAACTCACCCAGTTTTCGGACAAGTCCCGGTATCTCATCCGCTAGCTGCAGCTCGGGTGCACGCGCGGGCCCCACAGGTTTAGTCTTGACCACGGGTACAGGGGTTTTGAACACAGTCTTGTGCGGGTCCACCACGGATGGTTTTGTGGCCCCTTGGCTGGATGCAGGCTCCGCAGCAGGTTTATCGCTGCCACCTGACTGTGACCGTGTGCGTCCTGACCGCGCCATACCGCCATGCTGCTGTAGGTTCTCCTGCATTGTCTGTCTTTCCAAAGACGTCCGTCTCTGCCTGGAAGCAGGAGAGGTGATCTGCACAGCTGGGGCCGATCTCACCTGTGCACCTGGCAGGAGCTGCTTACTGACTGGGGAGCTACAAGACTTCACATTCTGCTGGTTTCCATCACTCACTGACACATTGCCTTCTTGTTTCTTTGTTGGAACTGGAGAAGGTTTTCCTCCCAAAACTTTACTCACAACTGTTTCCTTCTTCATAGAACTGCTGCAGCTTTGACTCGCTGCATTCACTGGACTCACAGCGGCTTTGGGATTAACATTCCCATTAGTAGAAGCCTGGGAGGCTAGTCCCAGTGTAGGCCGGGAAGCCTGGGCCTTGCCAGGGGAGCTTCCCCGCCCAGGGTGGCCCCTCCCTGGGCTTGCTCCAGACATCAGGAGAACCACTGACACACAACCTCACAGCTAGGAGGCAGTATTATAGTAGTTATATTCTTGTACATAGGAGCAGTATTATAGTAGTTATATTCTTGTACATAGGAGCAGTATTATAGTAGTTATATTCTTGTACATAGGAGCAGTATTATAGTAGATATATTCTTGTACATAGGGGCAGTATTATAGTAGTTATATTCTTGTACATAGGGGGCAGTATTATAGTAGTTATATTCTTGTACATAGGGGGCAGTATTATAGTAGTTATATTCTTGTATATAGGAGCAGTATTACAATAGTTATGTTCTTGTACATAGGGGGCAGTATTATAGTAGTTATATTCTTGTACATAGGGGCAGTATTATAGTAGTTATATTCTTGTACATAGGGGCAGTATTATAGTAGTTATATTCTTGTACATAGGGGGCAGTATTATAGTAGTTATATTCTTGTACATAGGGGGCAGTATTATAGTAGTTATATTCTTGTATATAGGAGCAGTATTACAATAGTTATGTTCTTGTACATAGGGGGCAGTATTATAGTAGATATATTCTTGTACATAGGGGGCAGTATTATAGTAGTTATATTCTTGTACATATGGGGCAGTATTATAGTAGTTATATTCCTGTACATAGGAGCAGTATTATAGTAGTTATATTCTTGTACATAGGAGCAGTATTATAGTAATTATATTCTTGTACATAGGAGCAGTATTATAGTAGTTATATTCTTGTACATATGGGGCAGTATTATAGTAGTTATATTCCTGTACATAGGAGCAGTATTATAGTAGTTATATTCCTGTACATAGGAGCAGTATTATAGTAGTTATATTCTTGTACATAGGAGCAGTATTATAGTAATTATATTCTTGTACATAGGAGCAGTATTATAGTAGTTATATTCTTGTACATAGGGGCAGTATTATAGTAGTTATATTCCTGTACATAGGAGCAGTATTATAGTAGCTATATTCTTGTACATTGGGGCAGTATTATAGTAATTATATTCTTGTACATAGGAGCAGTATTATAGTAGTTATATTCTTGTACATAGGAGGCAGTATTATAGTAGTTACTGTATATCCTTGTACATAGGGGCAGTATTATTGTAGTTATATTCTTGTACATAGGAGCAGTATTATAGTAGTTATATTCTTGTATATCGGAGCAGTATTATAGTAGTTATATTCTTGTATATCGGAGCAGTATTATAGTAGTTATATTCTTGTACATAGGATCAGTATTATAGTAGTTATATTCTTGTACATAGGAGCAGTATTATAGTAGTTATATTCTTGTACATAGGAGCAGTATTATAGTAGTTATATTCTTGTACATAGGAGCAGTATTATAGTAGTTATATTCTTGTACATAGGAGCAGTATTATAGTAGTTATATTCTGGTACATGGGGCAGTATTATAGTAGTTATATTCTTGTACATAGGAGCAGTATTATAGTAGTTATATTCTTGTACATAGGAGCAGTATTATAGTAGTTATATTCTTGTACACGGGGCAGTATTATAGTAGTTATATTCTTGTACATAGGGGCAGTATTATAGTAGTTATATTCTTGTACATAGGAGCAGTATTATAGTAGTTATATTCTGGTACATGGGGCAGTATTATAGTAGTTATATTCTTGTACATAGGAGCAGTATTATAGTAGTTATATTCTGGTACATGGGGCAGTATTATAGTAGTTATATTCTTGTACATAGGAGCAGTATTATAGTAGTTATATTCTTGTACATAGGAGCAGTATTATAGTAGTTATATTCTGGTACATGGGGCAGTATTATAGTAGTTATATTCTTGTACATAGGGGCAGTATTATAGTAGTTATATTCTTGTACATAGGAGCAGTATTATAGTAGTTATATTCTTGTACATAGGGGCAGTATTATAGTAGTTATATTCTTGTACATAGGAGCAGTATCATAGTAGTTATATTCTTGTACATAGGAGCAGTATTATAGTAGATATATTCTTGTACATAGGGGGTAGTATTATAGTAGTTATATTCTTGTACATATGGGGCAGTATTATAGTAGTTATATTCTTGTATATAGGAGCAGTATTACAGTAGTTATGTTCTTGTACATAGGGGGCAGTATTATAGTAGTTATATTCTTGTACATAGGAGCAGTATTATAGTAGCTATATTCTTGTACATAGGAGCTGTATTATAGTAGTTATTTTCTTGTACATAGTAGCAGTATTATAGTAGTTATAGTCTTGTATATAGGGGGCAGTATTATAGTAGTTATATTCTTGTACATAGGGGGCAGTATTATAGTAGTTATATTCTTGTACATAGGGGGCAGTATTATAGTAGTTATATTCTTGTACATAGGAGCAGTATTATAGTAGTTATATTCTTGTACATAGGAGCAGTATTATAGTAGTTATATTCTTGTACATAGGGGCAGTATTATAGTAGTTATATTCCTGCACATAGGGAGCAGTATTATAGTAGATATATTCTTGTACATAGAGGAAGTATTCTAGTAGTTATATTCTTGTACATAGGGGGTGTGATGGTGTGATATGTTATGTGGATGTCATTTTTTGTATATTCTTATTTTTAACAATTCCAGTTATTTTCATAGTGTTTTTCTTATTACATTGTAAGTCTACAGCCTCACTGTATCTGTCTCTTGATGACCCCCTGTAGTGCATTAATCCCTAAGGCCCTTTGTTCTCCTCTGGGGGGCCTGGAAACCGCCTCAACTTGTTTGACTTTCCCTGGACAAGTAAGGGGGTCGGGGGAGAACAGGAGCTGGGCAAGTCAGTTCCGGAGTGGACAGGATCGTGGTCAGACAGCACTTCAGAGAGAGAAGGACCCATTTTATCCTCTGGTGCTAGAGTTTTGGAATCTCGTTTCCCTGGACATTTTATCCTGTTACTGGACTATCTTATCCTTTGTGTGGTGGACTGAATATGGACCTTATCGTATTTTTTCTTGAATAAAGGTCTTGGAATTGTTCACTCTTCGCTTGCTCTGTTGATTGTGTGATACCAGAGAAGGACCCCGTGACGGGGCAGTATTATAGTAGTTATATTCTTGTACATAGGGGGCAGTATTATAGTAGTTATATTCTTGTACATAGGGGCAGTATTATAGTAGTTATATTCTTGTACATAGGGGCAGTATTATAGTCGTTATAGTCTTGTACATAGGGGCAGTATTATAGTAGTTATATTCTTGTACATAGGAGCAGTATTATAGTAGTTATATTCTTGTACATAGGGGCAGTATTATAGTAGTTATATTCCTGTACATAGGGACAGTATTATAGTAGTTATATTTTTGTACATAGGGGCAGTATTATAGTAGTTATATTCTTGTACATAGGGGCAGTATTATAGTAGTTATATTCCTGTACATAGGGGGCAGTATTATAGTAGTTATATTCTTGTACATAGGGGCAGTATTATAGTAGTTATATTCTTGTACATAGGGGCAGTATTACAGTAGTTATATTCTTGTACATAGGAGCAGTATTATAGTAGTTATATTCTTGTACATAGGGGCAATTTTTATTGTATAAAACCCACAAATACAATTAAAATAAACATAATTCTTCCTTAATACAAAACATAAATTCTCATGAATGCATCAGACAATAATTATAGAACTAAATTAATACATTAGGAATAAAGGTAACTTAGAGTTCACTCCTGTGGAAGGAAGAATATGAAATAAACACTTTTAGTAACACGATCATGTTATTATCCCACAGACACATTCCTCCATAGTTTCCCATTACTCTGACTTTTCTTTATCTCTATCGCTCTTATCCATCTGAGCTCTGACAGTATCTTTGTGGCTGCGGTGACGGGATGGAAGGGCTCGCTGTGGAGGGACACTCGGGTTCTCATGTGCCAGTGGTAATACTTAATGGTGGTAATGATCAGGTACATTGTCCCCCTGTCGATGGTACCGTCAGTGGATGGGACTCCATAGATAATGTCAGGGTATTTCAGGGACAGCAGTCTGGGGATTTTCAGCTTGGTCGATACTTCCATCCATATTTCCCTACCTCCCCAGCAATCACAAATAAAATGCTCCATGGTTTCCTCCTGCTGACAACCAAGGGGACAGTTCCGTTCCGATCCAAAACACTTAAATATTTTAAGTTCCCCCTCACAAAGAGCTTCCCATGTAGCGACAGCCAAGCAATGTCAAAAAACTTTGCTGGAAGTCGCCTCCCATTGAGGAATCGGAGACTGTCCTGAAGGGTCTTGGTGGCACAATCTCTTAGGGCCAGTGGAGAGTAGAAGAAAGTCCTACATATATGAGCACACAGATCTTTCCTCGTATTACTCTCAATGTAGGACGTCTCCAGTCCCCACTTCCTGACACACTTCAGACCATAGTCCAGATACTGGGGGAGGTGGTCACCTGTCCATCTCCTCCTCTTGAGACTGCCGCCTCGCACCCAAGATTCCGCAAAAGGCAATATCCAATACCTGATACTATTCGCCCACAGGGAGCTACTGTTTGAATCCATGCTCCCAAAATTTACTTTCAGAAACAAGGAGTCAAAGAAAACCCTTGGATTTAACATATCCAGCCCGCCCTCACTCGGCCGTAGGTACGTTATTCCCCTCTTTATCAGGTTCATCCTGTTCCCCCACAAGAGCTGGAAGAACAGGCTGAGGAGCCTCGCCGAGAAGGATTCTGGCAAAGGAAAAACGACAGAGACATACAAGAAGACGGGGACCAGGTAAGTCTTCAACATAGCAACCCTTTCTCTGTAAGTCAGCCTCCAGTTCTTCCATCGCTGAACCTTTGCATTTCCGGTCTCCAATTTTTCCTCCCAATTTAGGCTGGCATTATCTTGCCTCCCAAATTTAACCCCTAAGATCTTAATATGGGTGGAGGCCTTAACAAACTGCGGCAGATCAAAGTCTGGGTCAGATTGCAATGTCCACAGAGCTTGACTCTTCTCAAGGTTGACCAGAGACCCGGAGGCCTCTGAGTAACTTCTGATGGCCGCAGACAACATCTGCACCTCATGAGGATTATCACCAGCGTCACATCATCCGCGTAGGCAACCACCTCCAGAGGCAAGCAGTGGGGGACCGGCACCCCCCAAAAGTTACACTCCTGCAGTGACCTCAAAAACGGGTCTATGGCAAAAACATACAGGAGTGGACTCAGCGGGCAGCCCTGTCTCACCCCCACCTCAACTCCAAAAGTGTCACCCTGCCAACCATTAGTCAGAGGAAAGCTCACCGCCTCTCTGTACAAAGTCTTCAGCCAATCCACAAATTGTCCTGGAATACCGTACTTTGACAAAGTGGCCCACAGATAATCATGATCAACTCTGTCAAAGGCTTTAGCCTGGTCCAGACTGACAACATATCTCCCACACCATAGAGCTTTACATCTCTCAAACATCTCCCGTATCGAGATGACTGCTCCAGAGATATTCCGCCCTTTTACTGTGCCAAACTGAGAGCCTACCAACAGTGCCGGGGACAAACAGACTAACCTAGAAAACAGGATCTTCGCCAGAATCTTCCTGTCAACATTCAAGAGGGCAATTGGCCTCCAGTTCTTGATGTCGCTCGGCTCCTTACCTTTAGACAGCAGAATTAATGAGGACACTCTCATGGATGGAGGCATCAGGTGATTTTCTAGACAATTTTTGTAAACATCCACAAGAATTGGAGCCAGGAGGTCTCTGAATTTCTTATAAAATTCTGCTGTTATATCATCCGGACCTGGTGCCTTCTTCAGATGTAACTTATCAATGGCCTCCTTAACCTCCTCCACCGTTAATTCTGCTGTCAAAGGAGAAAAGTCCAGATCATTAGTATCAGGCGTTGGAGTTGCCTCCAAGAATTGAGTCATTTTATGTTTATCCAAAGCCTTCCTCTGAAACAAGTCAGTATAATAAGATTTCACAACCCCCAGGATACCCTCCCGAGATTCCTGCAATACACCCTGGGAGTCAATGAGACCTGTGACCAATTTATTGGCCACCCGCTCCCGGCAATTCTCAAAGGGATCAGGTGCCCCTAAGACCCCATAATCCCGTTCAAGAACCAAGGAGGTATACCTGCTGTACTGATACTGCCTTATCTCAGATTTCAGCCGGTCGATCTTCTCTTTGTTACCCCCGGCCTCCGAATAGAGTGACTCCAATTCTTTGCGCAGCCTTAGGTACTGGCTATACTTACTCCTGCCCTTCTTAACTGACAGTCTCTTCAAGAGGTATCTGATATCATCCTTGACGTTCTCCCACCAGTCAGCCATGTTGTCATAGAAGTCCACTCTCTGTTGATGACCCTGCAAAAGGGAGTGGACACAACTCTGGACAGAGACATCATGGAGGAGGCTAGAATTGAGTCTCCATAACCCCCTACCAACATCAGCTCGCTTAGTGGCCCCCAGGCAGAAATATAGGGCAAGATGGTCTGAGTATGGGACGACTCTCTCACTCATGGCACCAATGACTTCCATGGGACTTACAAAAGCCCGATCTATTCTACTGCCTCTATTGGAGCAGGAATAGGTTAATTTTGGCTTTCGACCTCCCCGTTTAAAGACGTCCCCTAATCCGGCCTGCAGGACTATGTTATTCAAGATCCTACCATCCCTCGTCACGGTTCTACCTGAGGAGCTGTCACCAGATGTCAGTATGACATTAAAGTCCCCCGCCATTATCACTGGAAGAGAGGTGAACAGATAAGGCTTGGCATCATTAAACTGTATCCTGTCAGTCACCGTCTGTGGCCCATAGATGTTAATAAGCCGGAGTCGCCTCCCATGGACAGTGACTTCCAGGACCAAACACCTTCCCATAACCACCTCCGTCATCCTATGTACTGTCACATCCCTGGTGTTAAACAGAATGGCGACCCCGGCGTACGACTCCACAGCCAGTGACCAAAAAGAGGGACCAGACCGCCATTCCCTCTCAGCCTCCCTCATGAGCCCCTGAGTCGTCAGCCGCGTCTCCTGCAGAAAGAGGACATCTGCGTCCAGGTATCGGAGATGGTCATAGACAGCGTACCTCGTCCTCCTCACCTTAATGCTGTTCACATTACTGGATGTTATTTTTAATGAGAAATCCGCCATCACAATGCCACAACAGAGGAGCAGAGATGTAAAAGCCGCCATCATAAGTCTGGGTCACAGATGTTCTGACTACCACCGGTCTCCATGTCAGACTGTATCTCATTGTCAGCAGGTACGGGCTTCCGTTTTGTAGGGGGATGGTCCGCTACGTCCCTGTCATACTCAGTCTCTATTCTTTTTATCTCTTCCTCCAAGTCCCCATCAGACTCAGACAAAACATCAAACTTATTGGACATGACCATCACACCTGCTGAACTCTGGACTTTTTTCCTGCCACCCTGCCTAGTGACATACTCCTCCTCAGGTTTACGGGAGGCCTTGTCCTTTTTTTTCCTTTTTACCTGATTACAGCCACTTTCTTCAGCTAGAGATGGTGATACTGAAGTGGTGGCTACATGTGGCTGCTGGACCTGAGGGACGACCTCCATGCTCCCCTCTGTACCCTCTGTGCAAAGCTGCTCTGATGTTACCTGAGGGGACCCCTGGTGGACCTCTGACCTGGTCAGTACTGTCCCTGACATTAAAGCCTCCTCCTCCTGAGCCTCTGTCCCTGTCACTAACTCCTCATCAGGAAGGAGCTTGCATATATTGTGCCAGGCATCAGGACAGTCCCTGTGAGGGTGGCCGACCTCCCCACAGAGGTTGCACTTGATGTTCTGGCAATCTGCCGCTAAGTGGCCGACTTCCCCGCACAGGCTGCACTTTACCACGGTACAGGTGTTTGCCAGGTGACCCACTTTACCACACTTAAAACACTTTCGTGGCTGCCCAGGGTAGAAGCAAACCCCCTTCTCCCTCCCGATAAAGAAGGAGTTGGGTAAGTGAGCCGTGATATTGTTGTGCTGGCGCAGTTTCACCAGCACCTTCCATCCACCGGTCCATATACCGTCCTCATCCCTGTTTTTGGTGAGGTCGGAGACAAGGTCACAATGACTCCGGAGCCACACCACAATGTCCTGCGGGGGAACAGCCTCATTCCAAAAGATGATATTAACCGTGGCGGTATCCGGCTTAGATATTGGAATGAAGCTGAACTTGTTCCAGCCATCAGCGTCCCTGAACTTGGGGAAATTGGCCCAGAATCTGTCCAGATCAGACATAAGTTTAAAGCTGATATCATAGCCCTGTCTGTCTGGCAGATTGATGACCGCCAAGATATTAACCGGCGCAAACCCCATCTGGCGGCACAGAAGCTCCCTGACCACCAGCCTCCTGTCCGGCAGATCCTCCTTGGCACCTCTGTGCCTGAACCGCACCACATTCCTCCTTTTGAAAGCCTGCCCGGTGTAATTGGCACCAGAGGTAAAGGAATGGAGCGCCGCGGCTCCAAACATTACTGGGAGGGACCTGTGGGGCCACACTGGGCTGACTGACAGGGCGAGGGTCTGCAGTGGAGGGGCCTGATGCACCTTGTGTGCTGGAAACCAAAGGGGGGAAATGACAGACATTTTGCACATTATTATCATCAATCTCAATAACATCATCAGGATGCGCAATGTCCACCACAGTCTCTGTACCCCCTTCAGCCCCCAACCCCACATGAACATTATCAATATCCCCAGAATTAGTGCTCTCCTGGGCTCCAACAGTAGATGCAGTCTCATGTCCACTGTCTTGCTGTTGTGCTGGGCATGCTGGGACTTGTGGTACCGCTGGGATCTGAGCCTCTTGCTCCTGCTTGGGGTCTGCCGCAGGTAGTTGCGGCTGCTGGTGCAGTATCTGACCCTCCTTAAAACAGAAGCTAGCGGGCTGCAGCACCGGCCGTACCTGCTGCCGGGTCCCACCTGGGACAATGTCTGTGCGAGAAAAGGCAGAGTCCTGCGTGCAGGACCTAAACCGCTCCTGGTTCCTATATGTCTCTGCCAGGGGCCCCATGCTCGCCAGCACACAGTCTATGTCACGCACCACAGTCGCCAGCTCTACCCCCAGTGCATTCAGTCTCTGGTCATGTACAGAGTGATCCCCAGGATTCGCAGCCTTCAACTTGTAAATACAGTCAATTTCCATTTGCAGAAGATTCCTCTGTTGCTCCAACTCACCCATCCTCCTGACCAGTCCTGGTATCTCCTCTGCCAGCTGTAGCTCCGGGGCACGCGGCGGCTCCTTCTGGGGTCTTGCTTTAGGGGTTGACACGTTGGTTTTTAATGTCGCTGGTTTTGTGGCTCCAGCCTCCGCAACACTTTTACCGCTGCCACCAGCCTGCAACCTCGTGCGTCCAGAGCTCACCATGCTGGTCACCACATGTCCCAGCTGAAGGTTCTCCTGGAGTGTTTGCTTCTCCAGAGATGTTCGTCTCTGTCTGCCTGGAGTGAGCTGCACACCTGAAGCTGGTGATGGACTCTGCCTCACCTTCTGTGCAGCCACCTGCCCCCCACCACTCAGGTTCTCAGCAGAAGATGCCTTCTGGGATTTCCTTCCAGGTTCTGGACACTGTTTGCCTTGACCGGCCAACTGTTTAACTGCAACATCCTTGCACACAGACAAAACTTTCTCTTGTTTCTTTCCTGTGCTGAACTTCAACACAGGATCTTTCTCCATGCTGCTGGGACTTCCATTCTGAGGTTTATTTCCCGCAGAGGCAACTCTGGGATTTCCATACACATGAGAAGGATGGGAGTTTCCTCCCAGTGTAGGCCTGGAAGCCTGGGCCTTGCTTGGGGAGCTTCCCCGCCCAGGGTGGCCCCTCCCTGGACTTGCTCCAGACATGAGGAGAACCACAGACACGCAACCTCACAGCTAGGAGGCAGTATTATAGTAGTTATATTCTTGTACATAGGGGGCAGTATTATAGTAGCTATATTCTTGTATATTGGAGCAGTATTATAGTAGTTATATTCTTGTATATAGGGAGCAGTATTATAGTAGTTATATTCTTGTACATAGGGGGCAGTATTATAGTAGTTATATTCCTGTACATAGGGACAGTATTATAGTAGTTATATTTTTGTACATAGGGGTAGTATTATAGTAGTTATATTCTTGTACATAGGGAGCAGTATTATAGTAGTTATATTCTTGTACATAGGGGCAGTATTATAGTAGTTATATTCTTGTACATAGGGGGCAGTATTATAGTAGTTATATTCTTGTACATAGGGGCAGTATTATAGTAGTTATATTCTTGTACATAGGGGGCAGTATTATAGTAGTTATATTCTTGTACATAGGGCCAGTATTATAGTAGTTATATTCTTGTACATAGGGGGCAGTATTATAGTAGTTATATTCTTGTACATAGGGGGCAGTATTATAGTAGTTATATTCTTGTACATAGGGGCAGTATTATAGTAGTTATATTCTTGTACATAGGGGGCAGTATTATAGCAGTTATATTCTTGTACACAGGAACAGTATTATAGTAGTTATATTCTTGTACATAGGGAGCAGTATTATAGTAGTTATATTCTTGTACATAGGGGCAGTATTATAGTAGTTATATTCTTGTACATAGGGGGCAGTATTATAGTAGTTATATTCTTGTACATAGGGGGCAGTATTATAGTAGTTATATTCTTATACATAGGGGCAGTATTATAGTAGTTATATTCTTGTACATAGGGGGCAGTATTATAATAGTTATATTCTTGTACATAGGGGGCAGTATTATAGTAGGTATATTCTTGTACATGGGGAACAGTATTAGGCTATGTGCACACGTTGCGGATTCGCAGTGGATTTTCTGGAATTGCACCAAATCCACAAATGATTGCTCAAGCATGGTGACTCAATGGGAATCCAGAATTGTTGTGCACATGCTGCAGAAAATTTCGCCCTGGTTCGCAACATTTTATTTTCTGCAGCATGTCAATTCTTTTTGCGGATCTGCAGTGTTTTTCCTCCATTGACTTCCATTGAGGCACTTAAATCCACAAAAAATCTGCAGGTGTAAAAACGTTTGCGGATTCCATGCGGATTTGGAGGAAAAAATGCAGCGGATTTAAAAAATGCAAATGTATGAGGAGGAGGAAGAGTGTGTGGGTGGAGAATCAAGACTAGAGCCAATCTTGATTGAAACACATCAACAATGGAGGTAGGACTTGAAAAGACAATTTTTGCTTTTCTACAGTAGTACATCGTTATTGAGCTGACAAACCCGCAGACAAAGCCACATCCAAATCTGCATCAAGACAGCATGAAATCCGAACAAAAAACAGGTGGATTTTCCACTGCGTTTTCTGCCAAGAAATACAGAATCCGCACAGAAATTTCCATAGGGCAAATCCACAATGTGCGCACATAGCCTTATAGTAGTTATATTTGTCACAACTTTACTGATCCCTCACCCTCTAGCCAAACTTTCTCATCTCCAATCTGTCTTGAATATGGCAGTCAGGGTCTTTTTTCCAGCCGCGTCACTGATGCCTCCACCTTGTGCCAGTCATTGCAGCGGTTACCCATCCACTACAGAATACAATGCAAACTTATCTCTCACCCACAAAGCTCTCCACAGTTCAGCACCGCCCGATAGCTTATCCCTCACTTCTGTCTATCACCCTACCCGTGCCCTCCATTCTGCAGCTGATCCAAGACTAACATCCTCCATAATACAAATCTCGCACCTGCGTCTACGAGATATCTCTCGTGCTGTGCCAGTTTCCTGGAATGCACTACCCCAAACGATCCGACTAATATCTAGCCTCCATGTTCTAACACGTGCTTTAAAAACACATAATTTTAGACAAATCTATCACCTCAACTCAAGAACCCAGCTCTCCCTTGTTCCCTCCTAAATGTTAATCATAATCTGCTCCCTCCTATCCATGCGTCTCCACGTTCTCCATGCCCCCAATAGTGCACGGTAACCACATTCAGACCAATTCTTGCTGGTGATCGGATCATATATTTACATGTACAGATCCTGGCCGGTGAACGGATTATACATGTACAGATCCTGGCCGGTGACCGGATCATGCATGTACATGTACAGATCCTGGCCGGTGACCGGATCATGCATGTACATGTACAGATCCTGGCCGGTGACCGGATCATGCATGTACATGTACAGATCCTGGCCGGTGACCGGATCATGCATGTACATGTACAGATCCTGGCCGGTGACCGGATCATGCATGTACATGTACAGATCCTGGCCGGTGACCGGATCATGCATGTACATGTACAGATCCTGGCCGGTGACCGGATCATGCATGTACATGTACAGATCCTGGCCGGTGACCGGATCATGCATGTACATGTACAGATCCTGGCCGGTGACCGGATCATGCATGTACATGTACAGATCCTGGCCGGTGACCGGATCATGCATGTACATGTGACCGGATCATGCATGTACATGTACAGATCCTGGCCAGTGACCGGATCATGCATGTACATGTACAGATCCTGGCCGGTGACCGGATCATGCATGTACATGTACAGATCCTGGCCGGTGACCGGATCATGCATGTACATGTACAGATCCTGGCCGGTGACCGGATCATGCATGTACATGTGACCGGATCATGCATGTACATGTACAGATCCTGGCCAGTGACCGGATCATGCATGTACATGTACAGATCCTGGCCGGTGACCGGATCATGCATGTACATGTACAGATCCTGGCCAGTGACCGGGTCATGCATGTACATGTACAGATCCTGGCCGGTGACCGGATCATGCATGTACATGTACAGATCCTGGCCGGTGACCGGATCATGCATGTACATGTGACCGGATCATGCATGTACATGTACAGATCCTGGCCAGTGACCGGATCATGCATGTACATGTACAGATCCTGGCCGGTGACCGGATCATGCATGTACATGTACAGATCCTGGCCAGTGACCGGGTCATGCATGTACATGTACAGATCCTGGCCAGTGACCGGATCATGCATGTACATGTACAGATCCTGGCCGGTGACCGGATCATGCATGTACATGTACAGATCCTGGCCAGTGACCGGGTCATGCATGTACATGTACAGATCCTGGCCGGTGACCGGATCATGCATGTACATGTACAGATCCTGGCCGGTGACCGGATCATGCATGTACATGTACAGATCCTGGCCGGTGACCGGATCATGCATGTACATGTACAGATCCTGGCCGGTGACCGGATCATGCATGTACATGTACAGATCCTGGCCGGTGACCGGATCATGCATGTACATGTGACCGGATCATGCATGTACATGTACAGATCCTGGCCAGTGACCGGATCATGCATGTACATGTACAGATCCTGGCCGGTGACCGGATCATGCATGTACATGTACAGATCCTGGCCGGTGACCGGATCATGCATGTACATGTACAGATCCTGGCCGGTGACCGGATCATGCATGTACATGTGACCGGATCATGCATGTACATGTACAGATCCTGGCCAGTGACCGGATCATGCATGTACATGTACAGATCCTGGCCGGTGACCGGATCATGCATGTACATGTACAGATCCTGGCCAGTGACCGGGTCATGCATGTACATGTACAGATCCTGGCCGGTGACCGGATCATGCATGTACATGTACAGATCCTGGCCGGTGACCGGATCATGCATGTACATGTGACCGGATCATGCATGTACATGTACAGATCCTGGCCAGTGACCGGATCATGCATGTACATGTACAGATCCTGGCCGGTGACCGGATCATGCATGTACATGTACAGATCCTGGCCAGTGACCGGGTCATGCATGTACATGTACAGATCCTGGCCAGTGACCGGATCATGCATGTACATGTACAGATCCTGGCCGGTGACCGGATCATGCATGTACATGTACAGATCCTGGCCAGTGACCGGGTCATGCATGTACATGTACAGATCCTGGCCAGTGACCGGATCATGCATGTACATGTACAGATCCTGGCCGGTGACCGGATCATGCATGTTGTCATGTCTGCCATGTCTGTTTTGTCTCAAGAACTCCTGGAGCGATGTGCATGCGCATATCTTGTCTGCTATCCTGCATGTTCCCTAGAGCAGTGTTGCACACTCACCTCATGTCTGAGCTGCAGGATGCCTGCGTTTCTGCTCTGCCTTCTGTGATCTTCTCGTCATGTCTAGAATCCCTGGTCATGTGTCCCTGTCTGGATCCTGCACTGTCTGGTTCTGCAATCATCTCGTCATGTCTGAAACTCTGATCATGTGACGTTTCCTAAAGATCCTGCACTGTCTGGTTCGGCAATCATCTCGTCATGTCTAGAACTCTGATCATGTGACCTGTCTAGGTTTCAGCACTGGATCTGCAGTCGTCTCGTCATGCCTGGAACTCTGATCATGTGACTACGCTGTTATCCTGTGGATCTGAACCCGGAAGTGCTCCCCTGGTCCTGACCTGGAAGAGGAGGTGCTATGCCCTATATCAGGCCTCCCCTTCCTATGCTCAGGGCCTGAGTATTGTCCCTGCATGGTCTGTGGGGCGCTCCCTCTATTCTGTGCCCTTGCACTCTGCTCTGTCGTGCGTCTCTGCACACGCTCTGTGCTCGTATTCCGTCTCTTGTCTTGTGCCATGTCTTGTGTTGTCCTTCGTGTCATGTTCTGTCCCTGTTTTGCTTTGCCTTGTAGTCCTTGTTTGCTCTGATTCTGTTCCGTGTTTCTGTCCTCGTGTCATGTCTTGCTCTGCTTTGTGGCTTCAGGTACCCTGCCTCCGCTCCGAACGTCTCCCTGGCGTGTCTCTACACGTGCAGGCCTCCGCTCTGAACCTCTCCCTGGCGTGTCTCTACACGTGCAGGCCTCCGCTCTGAACCTTTCCCTGGCGTGTCTCTACACGTGCAGGCCTCCGCTCTGAACCTCTCCCTGGCGTGTCTCTACACGTGCAGGCCTCCGCTCTGAACCTCTCCCTGGCGTGTCTCTACACGTGCAGGCCTCCGCTCTGAACCTCTCCCTGGCGTGTCTCTACACGTGCAGGCCTCCGCTCTGAACCTCTCCCTGGCGTGTCTCTACACGTGCAGGCCTCCGCTCTGAACGTCTCCCTGGCGTGTCTCTACACGTGCAGGCCTCCGCTCTGAACGTCTCCCTGGCGTGTCTCTACACGTGCAGGCCTCCGCTCTGAACGTCTCCCTGGCGTGTCTCTACACGTGCAGGCCTCCGCTCTGAACGTCTCCCTGGCGTGTCTCTACACGTGCAGGCCTCCGCTCTGAACGTCTCCCTGGCGTGTCTCTACACGTGCAGGCCTCCGCTCTGAACGTCTCCCTGGCGTGTCTCTACACGTGCAGGCCTCCGCTCTGAACGTCTCCCTGGCGTGTCTCTACACGTGCAGGCCTCCGCTCTGAACGTCTCCCTGGCGTGTCTCTACACGTGCAGGCCTCCGCTCTGAACGTCTCCCTGGCGTGTCTCTACACGTGCAGGCCTCCGCTCTGAACGTCTCCCTGGCGTGTCTCTACACGTGCAGGCCTCCGCTCCGAACGTCTCCCTGGCGTGTCTCTACACGTGCAGGCCTCCGCTCCGAACGTCTCCCTGGCGTGTCTCTACACGTGCAGGCCTCCGCTCCGAACGTCTCCCTGGCGTGTCTCTACACGTGCAGGCCTCCGCTCCGAACGTCTCCCTGGCGTGTCTCTACACGTGCAGGCCTCCGCTCCGAACGTCTCCCTGGCGTGTCTCTACACGTGCAGGCCTCCGCTCCGAACGTCTCCCTGGCGTGTCTCTACACGTGCAGGCCTCCGCTCCGAACGTCTCCCTGGCGTGTCTCTACACGTGCAGGCCTCCGCTCCGAACGTCTCCCTGGCGTGTCTCTACACGTGCAGGCCTCCGCTCCGAACGTCTCCCTGGCGTGTCTCTACACGTGCAGGCCTCCGCTCCGAACGTCTCCCTGGCGTGTCTCTACACGTGCAGGCCTCCGCTCCGAACGTCTCCCTGGCGTGTCTCTACACGTGCAGGCCTCCGCTCCGAACGTCTCCCTGGCGTGTCTCTACACGTGCAGGCCTCCGCTCCGAACGTCTCCCTGGCGTGTCTCTACACGTGCAGGCCTCCGCTCCGAACGTCTCCCTGGCGTGTCTCTACACGTGCAGGCCTCCGCTCCGAACGTCTCCCTGGCGTGTCTCTACACGTGCAGGCCTCCGCTCCGAACGTCTCCCTGGCGTGTCTCTACACGTGCAGGCCTCCGCTCCGAACGTCTCCCTGGCGTGTCTCTACACGTGCAGGCCTCCGCTCCGAACGTCTCCCTGGCGTGTCTCTACACGTGCAGGCCTCCGCTCCGAACGTCTCCCTGGCGTGTCTCTACACGTGCAGGCCTCCGCTCCGAACGTCTCCCTGGCGTGTCTCTACACGTGCAGGCCTCCGCGCTGAACGTCTCCCTGGCGTGTCTCTACACGTGCAGGCCTCCGCTCTGAACGTCTCCCTGGCGTGTCTCTACACGTGCAGGCCTCCGCTCTGAACGTCTCCCTGGCGTGTCTCTACACGTGCAGGCCTCCGCTCTGAACGTCTCCCTGGCGTGTCTCTACACGTGCAGGCCTCCGCTCTGAACGTCTCCCTGGCGTGTCTCTACACGTGCAGGCCTCCGCTCTGAACGTCTCCCTGGCGTGTCTCTACACGTGCAGGCCTCCGCTCTGAACGTCTCCCTGGCGTGTCTCTACACGTGCAGGCCTCCGCTCTGAACGTCTCCCTGGCGTGTCTCTACACGTGCAGGCCTCCGCTCTGAACGTCTCCCTGGCGTGTCTCTACACGTGCAGGCCTCCGCTCTGAACGTCTCCCTGGCGTGTCTCTACACGTGCAGGCCTCCGCTCTGAACGTCTCCCTGGCGTGTCTCTACACGTGCAGGCCTCCGCTCTGAACCTCTCCCTGGCGTGTCTCTACACGTGCAGGCCTCCGCTCTGAACCTCTCCCTGGCGTGTCTCTACACGTGCAGGCCTCCGCTCTGAACCTCTCCCTGGCGTGTCTCTACACGTGCAGGCCTCCGCTCTGAACGTCTCCCTGGCGTGTCTCTACACGTGCAGGCCTCCGCTCTGAACGTCTCCCTGGCGTGTCTCTACACGTGCAGGCCTCCGCTCTGAACGTCTCCCTGGCGTGTCTCTACACGTGCAGGCCTCCGCTCTGAACGTCTCCCTGGCGTGTCTCTACACGTGCAGGCCTCCGCTCTGAACGTCTCCCTGGCGTGTCTCTACACGTGCAGGCCTCCGCTCTGAACGTCTCCCTGGCGTGTCTCTACACGTGCAGGCCTCCGCTCTGAACGTCTCCCTGGCGTGTCTCTACACGTGCAGGCCTCCGCTCTGAACGTCTCCCTGGCGTGTCTCTACACGTGCAGGCCTCCGCTCTGAACCTCTCCCTGGCGTGTCTCTACACGTGCAGGCCTCCGCTCTGAACCTCTCCCTGGCATGTCTCTACACGTGCAGGCCTCCGCTCTGTATCCTGTCTAGTCCCAAGGTCCTTCCTTGGCCCGGCTCTGGGCTTCGGCCTACGCTCCGCTGCTAGACTGTCTCTGTCCCTGGCATGCTCTTTGCATGCGCAGGTCTCTGCCTCGTTCTTTGTATTGTCCCTGATATTACATGCGCTCTTGCACATTTCGTACTAGGCTTTGCCATGCTGTCTCGCATGTGGCTCTGTTCTGTACCGTACCCTTTGCCTAGCCCTGCCTTGTGGCTCCATTCCTCTGTGCACGTGCCTGGTCGCCTGTGCCTACCTGGTGTGCCTCAGCCATGCCGCCTCTAGCCGTGCTCGCCTGTGTGCCCCAGCCGTGCCCCGTCCTGTGCTATAGTGGTCTGGCTGCGTGGCCCCGCAGCGGTGCCGCCTCTAGTCGTGCCCGCTTGAAACTGCCGTCGTCAGTACCACCTGCCGGTGCTTCCTTGCACTCATGCTGGTTCTCGCTCTGTGCCTTTTCATGCTACTCTTGCACAAAGCCTTTGTCTCTTTTGCTCTTCTCTGTCCCCTAGTTTGCCTGCCGGATTCCATAACCTGCCGACTGCTGCCAGAGGTCCGGACCTAGATGACTGCGGCCTGATGTCCGGAGCTGATGTCCGTAGCCTGATTCCTGGACCCTGTCGGTTGATGCCAGCACCCCGGATTCCGATGCCATTGAACCTGACCCGTCCCTGGCATGCCCCTTGGCGTGCGCAGGCCACCGTCCTGTGAACCTGACCCATCCTTGGCATGCCCCTCGGCATGCGCAGGTCTCTGTCCTGTGTACCTGATCCTGGTGTGTCCGTTGACACGCACTATGTCACTAACTCTCTTGTTTCCTTGCATGGAACCCTGGCTAACTTCTGGATGTCCGGATACTGCCGATCACCCTCTGAGCTACAGACCCTGATGCTCTGGTTAATCATGGACTGTTGTCCGGAGTCCGATGTCCGTGTACCATTGCACGTTCCATGCTTGGACCTCGGCGTGCCATTGCACGCACCCTGTTTCATGAACTCCGTGTGTTCACGTTTGCTGTTGCACACTGAAGAGTTCCACGAGTCTTGGACCTCGGCGTGCTCTTGCACGCACCTTGCCTTATGTTCTGTGTTCACGTTTTGCACCTGTTGTACCTGAAGTCTTCCTTAATGAAGTTCCTTTGAATTAATGACTCGTCTTGCCTTATCTTTCTGAGCCGGCCGTCTGGTCCAGCAGCCGTGGTGGCTCACCCCCTTGGTCTTGCCCCTGACGCTCCCTGTATAGGGGGGGGTTCTCACTAGGTCAGCTCGCCCTAGGTGGGTGGGTGCCACGGCCCAGAGGGTCCACTCTTTCTAAGAAGAACGACTCAGCGTAAGCTGACACTTTGTCACACATGTACACTGTGGTGTAATGACCACTGTGTCCACGAGGGGGCGCTGTGTGGATGTCCCAAGAGTGTGAGTGGTTGAAGAGCCATTATGTATCTCAAGGTGGGTGACCTTGAGATAGAGACATATGTATGTTTATGAATGCTATTGTAAAGTATATATGTCTGTGTGAAGCACCTGTGGTGAGGTCATAGTCATGTGACCCGGTGGGCGTGGCTATGGACCATATAATGTGGCCAGGTTAGGTCACATGGAGTGAATGCTGGGACCTGATTGGTCCAGTTTGGAAGGTCCCGTGAGGAGAAGGATCTCCTCACTAACAGCAGCCTGTGGAGCGGCTGTGTGTGTAATGGCGGCCAGTATCTGAGAGTCCCTGAGGAGTGAGTGGACTTCTGCGGCCTGGAGAAACAGCCATATGGGAACCCTGACGTGGGTGAGATAACCCTGGGGCTAAATAGCCTGTATAATGGACGCTCTCCTGTAATGCTGTGTATATTGCTGCTGGAGGTTTATGAAGGATGAATAAACCTCATAGACTATGATTTGTTGGAAAATCCTGTGCCGGATGTGTTTTTCGATCGCTGCAAGCGAGAACCCCTTACTTACATGACAGCGCTACCTCACATATGGTGGAGAAAGCAAAGGGCAATATTGTAGCCTTGTTGCTAGGGGCAACGGAAAAGGACTGCAGATTCGGTTGCTGGGGGCAACGCTGAGCCAGGAGGGCTGACGGTCTTAAAGCCATGTGATGTGCTGACAGGAGTCAGTGGCAAAGACTTATAGGATACCTCTGCGGTAGAGAGGTCCGAGAACCTGCGCGGCCAGCAGGTGCCGGTCGGGAAAGAAGAAAAAAAAAAAGTGTTTTACTGACCTGGGTCAGTGGTAAAGACTGTGTTCCTGGAGGGTTCAGTGAGCAAGGTCCTGGAGGGTCAGTGTTGGGAAGAGCCCTGGAGCACATGGTAGGACCTTGGACCTGGTGAGGCTTAAGTGTTGGGCAGTCTCAGGCCGAGACGGATGTCCTGAATAGCACCCGCTGAGCCCCTGGACCTGGTGAGGCCGGTGTGTTGGGAGACCCTGGGAGGAGGGTCGGCTCCCTGAATAGCACCCGGTGTGCCCTGTGTGGTGGACGGTCTCAGGCGGAGACGGTACGTCCTGAGTGGCACACGAACAGGACATGTGAGAGACTGTGCATGTGTTTTTTTTTTTTTTTCTGTTTTTTTTTCTTTTCCTCTGCAAAACCTGAAGGTGCTTGCTGTGGCTCAGTGGGGTCACGAAGGTCTCGCAGCACAAGGACCTGGTGTTTTCTTTAAGGGATCTGCCCTGGGAGCATTGGTAGCAGACGCTGTCTGTCTACACCATCCTGCTGCAGCTTTATTGCATATGACTAAGCGGATACAGTAGTTGTGGCTTTACACAACTATTAAGGGTGAGTACCCTGTATTATTGCTGCGTAACCCATTATACCTGCACTGGTAAGGCCCTATGGGCACACTTTTGTGGCTTTTTTATCTTTGAGGGTGACAAGCGGCTTCCAGTAACCTGGCGGGGTTACGAAGGTGACAAGCGGCTTCCGGTGGATCGGCGGGTCCACGAAGATGGCGCAGCAGGAGCTGCAGTGACACCAGCCGCTGTGTATGTGTGTGAACAGCAGCCGGAGGTGCCGGTGATCAGTGACAGCAGGAGCTGTGGTGGTGCCAGCAAAGACTTGTGTGGTTTCATTAAAAGACAAACTGTACTGTGTGAACTGTGGCCTAAGAGGTTCTGCAGGACGGACATGGGGAAATCCCAAAAGGGGGCGGTGACCCAAAAGGGGGCGGTGACCCAAAATGGAGTGGTAACCCAAAAAGGGGTGGTAACCCAAAAGGGGGCGGTGACCCAAATTGGAGTGGTAACCCAAAAGGGGGCGGTGACCCAAATTGGAGTGGTAACCCAAAAAGGGGTGGAGTCCCAAAAGGGGGCGGTGACCCAAATTGGAGTGGTAACCCAAAAAGGGGTGGAGTTCCAAAAGGGGGCGGTGACCAAAATTGGGGTGGCAACCCAAAGCGGGGTGGTGGTCCAGAAAGGGGCCAAGTGTGAAGAAGTGACAGCACTGGGTGACTCAGTAGGTATGTCTGGAGTACCGCAGTGTATGTGCAGGTCTTTTTCAGAATGTGGAATATCCTTTCCAGGTAGTAATGATGGGCCACAGATGTGTACAGTGATGCTGCACCGGGAAGGAGCCTTTGGTCGGCTGGACTCAGAGTCAGGTGACTCTGACAGGAACTCCTCTCGTTTTCTCTCTGACCGAGAAAAACGTCAGGGTTCACTGTAAACACGGGGTCACGGTGAACTACGCAGTAGACACAGTAGTGTTTGAGGGGACCAAAGGTGGTGAGTGCCAAGGTAGAGGGATACCACGGGACTTAGTCTATGCCTGGGAGAGGGGCCGGGACTCTCTTTTGTTTGATGACGTTTGGTCTGACGATGGAGATGCTTCGACTGTGGGGCCAGCGGACACTGAGACAGTGACGGCTCCTGACATGGACAGGTCAGAGGTAGAACTGACCAGAGGAAGAAGTACATCTGCCCAACTGACGGACCTGACGTCTCGTGATAAGACAGATGGTGGGCTGGGAGATGAGACGACTGGACTAGACACATTGGTGCTGGACGGTAACTGGAGGGTTCACTCGACTGGGGTGACGGACCCAGTGGTACCCTTTAACGATATAATTAAAGAGGTAGTGGTGAGACACGTGCTGGCCAAAAGAGAACAAGATCATGAGATACAGCTGATAAAGGAGACTGTGACAGAACATGTCGAACGGGAAAGAGTCCTAAGGCAAGCAGCTGAGCACAGAGTGGATGAGCTGGAGAAGGAAGTCTCTGAGCTCAGAGGTCACCTGTCAGCGTGTAAAACCATGAACAAGACCCTGTTGGAAGATATGGAGGTGCTCAGAGAGGCCCAAGAGAAGCATCAACAGGAGATTCTCAGGAGAGAGGATGAGCGTCGCTACCTGGCAGAGGAGAAAGATAAAGTTCTGCAAGAACTCAGTGGAGTAGTAAAAGGTCTTCTGCAGGAGAAGTGGAGGGGCGAAGATGTACAGCGGCCTTGCCCGACTGATAGCAAGGCAGAACTGACAAAGCCCATCTTGGAAAAGGGTCCTGAAGACTGTAAATTTCAGGAAGATGGTGAGCCAAGAGCTGCACAAGACAGTCATCCGGTCATGACAGATATCTTGAGGGAAGTGTCCGTGGGGAACCCAGAGCCATCTGTCCAGGATGAGAGCAAGTCCACGACCTTCAAGGTTGTAATTGATGTACCAGAAGACATGCAAGAAGCCTGTGCTGAGGAAGGTGTGCATGAGGCTTTCAAAGAGGCGGTCAAAGCGTGTGAGGTGCACTGGGCACATGAGACTCGGCAGTTGGTGATAGTATCAGCTAGGGAAAACACATCAAACCGAGTAGCTGTCCTGAAAGAGATGCATTTGCAGTGTCTACGTGTCAAACAATTGGTTAGGCGGAGTAATATGAAGGCTGCTCGACGCCTAGAGATAGCAAGAGAGGCTATGGATCGGTTGGGTTTGAGGAAAGATGTGGTTCCGGTACCCAAAGCTCTGATTGGGAGAATCATTGGAAGGTCCGGGAAGGTGATGCAGGACCTTGTGAATGTCTCCGGTGTGGTGAGGGTGAGGATCCCTCCTGATGACGAAGACCAGGTGTCTGGTGAAGTGGGAAGGATTCCCATGATGGTGGTTGGCTCCATGGAAAGCCTGAGGAACTTTCAATTGCTCTTGGAGTATAGAGTGGGGTACCTGCAAGAGATTGAACAGTTGAAGCTGGACCGCCAGCGGATTAATAAAGAAGTGCGGAATACCAGGTGGCGGCCGCCTTCATACCAAGGTGTAAGGACCCCAGGGGTACCGCCAAGAAGTGACATGGCAGATGGCCGAAGAATGTCAGCGAGTGGCAATTCGACAGACCGTACGAGGTTGAAGGGCTGTAGTTCCTGTGAGACGTTGACTGAGTCAGACTCATGCCAGACAGCAGGATCGACTAAGACTTATGACCGCACCAACCGAGAGAGACGGTCAATGAGAGAAAGATCAGGTGACAAGGGGCACTGTAACAGTGTGGTGACTAAACAGTGTCTGATGATGCAGACAGACCGTGACTGGAGGGTCAAAGACAATGACCGGTATTATGACCGCTGGGGGCGGGGGAGGCCTAATGTAGAGATGAGGCCGTATGACAAATGGAGACAGTTCTCTCGACCTGTGGGGCAAGGTGCAATACGTGCCCAGTCTCAAGACCCTGGTGTGATGTTGTGTGTTCAACCCCACAAGTTTGAACATAGGGGGGAGGTATGTGGTGTAATGACCACTGTGTCCACGAGGGGGCGCTGTGTGGATGTCCCAAGAGTGTGAGTGGTTGAAGAGCCATTATGTATCTCAAGGTGGGTGACCTTGAGATAGAGACATATGTATGTTTATGAATGCTATTGTAAAGTATATATGTCTGTGTGAAGGACCTGTGGTGAGGTCATAGTCATGTGACCCGGTGGGCGTGGCTATGGACCATATAATGTGGCCAGGTTAGGTCACATAGAGTGAATGCTGGGACCTGATTGGTCCAGTTTTTGGAAGGTCCCGTGAGGAGAAGGATCTCCTCACTAACAGCAGCCTGTGGAGCGGCTGTGTGTGTAATGGCGGCCAGTATCTGAGAGTCCCTGAGGAGTGAGTGGACTTCTGCGGCCTGGAGAAACAGCCATATGGGAACCCTGACGTGGGTGAGATAACCCTGGGGCTAAATAGCCCGTATAATGGACGCTCTCCTGTAATGCTGTGTATATTGCTGCTGGAGGTTTATGAAGGATGAATAAACCTCATAGACTATGATTTGTTGGAAAATCCTGTGCCGGATGTGTTTTTCGATCGCTGCAAGCGAGAACCCCTTACTTACATGACAGCGCTACCTCACAACACGTACAGATCCTGGCCGGTGACCGGGTCATGCATGTACACGTACAGATCCTGGCCGGTGACCGGGTCATGCATGTACACGTACAGATCCTGGCCGGTGACCGGGTCATGCATGTACACGTACAGATCCTGGCCGGTGACCGGGTCATGCATGTACACGTACAGATCCTGGCCGGTGACCGGGTCATGCATGTACACGTACAGATCCTGGCCGGTGACCGGGTCATGCATGTACACGTACAGATCCTGGCCGGTGACCGGGTCATGCATGTACAGATCCTTCAGATGTTGTATTAGTCTATGCCTGATGAAGAGACCTGAGGAGTCTGGAAAGCTGCAATGTGTTACCATCTTTTCAGTTAGCCATTAAAAAGGTATCAACCATTGAGGACTCTCAATTCTGAATATTCTTCTATCTACTGGCTAACGTGGTACAAAGATAGACATCTTTCCTGTATCAGATACTGATGGGATTTCTTTTTCTCTTTTCTTCACTCACTTTGCATTGTGTTAATTGATGAAACCCCCTCTTCTCACTTCCTATGTTGCAGCATTATTTCCACACCTGCCCATGACTTTTGCACAGCCCTGTGTATATTCTCACTTTCACCCCTCCTGATCTATCCTCTGGCTCTTCCTTGTTTCCTTTTCCTCTCATTGTAAACTTCCTGACACATTTCCTGATTCTTCGGCTTTGGTTGTGAGGACTCGGTGATGTGAGAGGAGTCAGCAGCTCCAACTTCAGACGACTCCACTTTTACTTATCGTAAATACTGATTGTAGGAATAACCCTTCCTGAGAGCTGGAAGAGCCGGGAAAAACATGGAGACAATCCTCTGATCAAGCTGAGACTGAAGTCTACCCGCAGAACGGCTCCTGGAAAGTCAGTGAGGTCAATGAGAGGCCTTCTCGTCCCCCTCTGGGACTCTATCCCCAGCACAACATACAATCTTGTACTATTCCTGGGTGGATTATTGACAATGTAGGTAACTCATCGTTTTATGCACCTGTGTGTGTAAGGGCAAATATCCCTAAAAATAGCACAAAAACAGAATTAAAAGTCAATAAAATATTAGTCCCAAAAAATAAATCCCATAATAAAGTATTTTGGTCATATTCTTCTCATTCTCCCCCTCTCTCACTATCAGAGTCCCACTGTATAGTGTGAGACATCTTCTCCCCAGTAGGTTGATGGTCCCAGGAGTCAGATATGAAAATCTTCAGCTGACCTGGGGAGAAGAGAAAACATCGGAGTATCAGTCCTTACCAGAAATCTCAGGAAGATAACTAAGAAGCTTACATTGATCAATGTGAACTATTCTACCTTCCCAGGGTCCTGTGGGGGAGGGCCAGGGCCATAGTCGTGGCAGCGATTAGCGGTTCAGGCGCGTCCTGGCCTCCGGTCACATGCAGTGTCCATTACTCCGCATACCTGTGGCTTCACTTTCTGCACCATTGGGGTCTCCTCTACGCTGCTGGAGGCTCCCTCTGTCCGGTTTTGCACAAATTGAGACACAGTTCATTTTTCTGGTCTGCATACACAGCACATCCATATTCATCACAGCATCAACATCAGATTCTGCAGAGTGCATCTCTTCCTCTTTCCCTGTACTTCTCTCCTGGTCATAGAGCATGTTCCCGGGTCGGACCATATCATACGTTTCCTCAACGTCCTCCCTATTCAGAATCTCTGCGCTTCGGGGTACCCTCAGCCATTTTGCCCCGGATCTGAGGACATCAGCCCATGCGATGATCTGCCACATGATGAGCGACCTGCCCATCTATACTGCTGTGACTTCTCCTGCAGTTCCAGTTCCCACTACTTCTGTCACTGCTGTCTTTGCTGCTGTTCTGACCCACTGGCACTGGATGGCTGGGCTCCAATCCTTCAACGTTACGGGGTCACTGAGCTGTCCCTGTATAGCCCGGGTTCTAAGCCCACCCTAGCCGTCTTGGCGACCTTGCCCTACTGTCTTACGCCAGGAAATGTTCCTCAGCTCATCATCGGAAAAATGACTCAATGACTTTGAGGCTCTTTTCCCCAAACTCCATTAGAACTTGTAAATCCCCAAGGTCCTTTTAGCCAATGTAATAAATTACATCACATCTTAACCCTGCCCCATAAATCTTACTATATTAACAACCATATATGTCTGCTTTCAATATCACTACAACAAATACACTTATTTAGTACCATATGTTACCCTTTTTCCATTATTTCATGGCCTTGCAGCTGATCCAATTATCCTATGTGTATGTCCATGATCTCTTCTTGTGTCTCCAATCTGTCTAGGACTTTCAGAAGTACATCTGATTAGCTTTTTAGAAGTCAAAGTTAGTTGGTTTCCAACTTTACACAAGATGGCTGCTAGAGCCAACATGGCAGCTCAGAATGTGAGGACTTCTCATTCTCTTACACTCATAATAATCCCGTCCACCTCCATTGTGTCAGAGGTAGGATGGAGCCGATCCAGTGACTCTTTGGTGTCGTTGTGCCGCCGGCTGACAGGCGGATGTGAAGGATCAGCACCGCCACGGTCCTCGCTCTGACACTTGTCATTCCTGAGTCGGCCGTTCTCGAGCCTCGTACATGGACACGTCCGCCTCTCGCCGGCTCTGGTCATCACATCGCAGAGCTCCCGATCATCAATCACTGTCTAAAATCATCACAACTGGAATTTTATATTTAGTTGGGTCCCGGCTGTCACTGACAACAGTCAATTAATCATTGAGAAAGCCTCGCAGAACCGCACAACAGGCGCAGCGACCAAGTAATAATGATAATAATGTTATTTCTATAGCGCCGACATATTCCGCAGCACTTTACATTTCAGAGGGGATTTGTACAGACAATAGACATTACAGCATAACAATAATCACATAGATCATAACAGATACCAAGAGGAGTGAGGGCCCTGCTCGCAAGCTTACAGTCTATGAGGAAAGAGGTAGACACGAAAGGTGGGTGGTAACAGTTGCCCTGATTGTATGGACCAGCCATAATGTTAAGTGTGTAACAGTACAGACACAGAGGGCTAATGGATGCATAAAGCGCGTGGGAACATGATGCGGGGAACCTGGTTATGGTAAAAAATGTAGAAATGAGCCACACACGGATATTCACGTTAATGCGTTGAGGCGCTAGGCCAGTCTGAACAAATTAGTTTTCAGGGCACGCTTAAAACTGTGGGGTTTGGGGATTAATCATACTAGCCTGTGTAGTGCATTCCAAAGAATTGGCGCAGCACGTGTAAAGTCTTGGAGAAGGGAGTGGGAGGTTCTGATTATTGAGGATACTAACCTCAGGTCATCAGCAGAATGGAGGGCGCGGGTAGGGTGGTAGACTGAAACAAGGGAGGAGATGTAGGGTGGTGCTGAGCCATGGAGGGCTTTGTGGGTGAGGGTAATAAGTTTGTACTGGATTCTGGAGTGGATGGGTAGCCAGTGTAATGACTGGCACAAGGTAGAGGCATCGGTGTAACGATTGGCAAGGAATATGATCCTGGCTGCAGCATTCAAGACAGATTGGAGAGGGGAGAGTTTGGTAAGAGGGAGACCGATTACAAGAGAGTTACAATAGTCGAGACGAGAATGAATAAGAGAAACAGTAAGAGTTTTTGCAGACTCAAAAGTAAGAAAAGGTCGAATTTTAGAAATGTTTTTGAGGTGCAGATGACAAGAGCGAGCCAGTGATCGGATGTGGGGGGCAAAGGAAAGCTCAGAATCAAGTATGACCCCAAGACAGCGGGCATGTTGCTGGGGAGTAATAGTAGAACCACATACGGAAATGGCAGTGTCGGGTATAGGTACATTAGTAGCAGGAGGAAACACCAGGAGTTCAGTCTTTGACAGGTTCAGTTTCAGATATAGTGAGGACATGATGTTAGACACAGCGTTTAGACAATCGCCGGTGTTTTCTAGAAAGGCTGGCGTGATGTCAGGAGAAGAAGCGTATAATTGGGTGTCATCAGCATAGAGATGATACTGGAAACCAAATCTACTGATTGTTTGACCAATAGGGGCAGTGTACAAAGAGAAGAGGAGGGGGCCTAGGACTGATCCTTGAGGAACCCCAACAGTAAGGGGAAGATGAGAGGAGGAGGAACCAGCAAAAGATACAGTAAAGGAGCAGTCGGAGAGATAGGAGGAGAACCAGGAGAGAACGGTGTCCTTGAGGCCAATGGAACGGAGCATAGTGAGGAGGAGCTGATGATCCACAGTGTCGAATGCTGCAGAGAGATCCAAGAGAATTAGCATGGAGTAATGACCATTAGATGTAGCTGTTAGTAGATCATTAGAGACATTAGTGAGGGCAGTTTCAGTAGAGTGTAGAGAGCGGAAACCGGATTGGAGAGGGTCGAGAAGAGAGTTATCAGAGAGATAGCGGATAAGACGGGAGTGGACCAGGCGTTCCAGGAGTTTAGAGATGAAGGGAAGATTAGAGACAGGTCTATAGTTAGCGGCACAGTTTTAGTTGAGGGATGGTTTTTTAAGTAAAATGAGGAAGGAAAGATACCAGAAGAGAGTGAGAGGTTGAATATTTTTGTTAGGTGAGTGGTGACAGCAGGGGAAAGGGGCTGGAGGAGATGTGATGGGATGGGGTCACTGGTGCAAGTGGTTGGGCGAGAAGATGCAAGGAGCCTGAATACTTCATCTTCTGTGACTGGTTCAAACCAAGTAGAAAAGGCTGCATGAGGTTCTAAGGAACCGGGACATAATGGATGATTGAGCCGAAATAATTACCCCCCAGAGTACTCGTGATACTGCCGTATTGGGTCCGGTTTGTGTAGGACCAAGATAACTGATAGCCGGTCAGGGGCGGACATGCTATTGATGCGACCAAGCATGTACCCCCAAAACAGGTGGGATTGTGCATTCTATTGAGCGATTGGACTGGTCCATATCATGGCCTCTTCAGGATCAGACATGTCCGATTTCAGGCTGCCGACAGGAGTCAGATATCTCATCATGGAGGACAGAGAAGCAAGCGCTCCTGCGTATGGTAGAGACCCTGACGGTGGACAGTCATCTAATCTGTATGGGGGCTTACAAATGATCCATCCAGAACAATAAAAAGAAAGACTTGGTGTTGTTGGGTCCGTTACAATGAATCCGCGAGCCGATAACACCAATCTCTCTCCTGCTTCGGAATCCCATTGGAAACACAGATACATTGTAACGAACCATCTGCTGCGTGCAGGATAAGGCAATCAGCAGAGATTAGGGGCACAAGAATGGAGCAGATGTGAGCGGCTCCGTGACAGCGAAAGGTGGAAATCCCAGAGTAACATCCCATAATCCCCGTCCCGTGCGCCGCGCCGTACTAATCCCTGACACACAGCGTCACACGGGAGCTCGGGGCAGCACCATTCTATTAGCATGTCAGGAACAGAGCGGCTGCCATTTCATTAGGCGCAGAATGCCCTCGGACAAGGGATAAAAATGAGTTTTCTGCGGGAGCCCATACTAATAATAGTAATCAGTGTCAGCAGCCTGATGTATGGACCCCGGGTGCACGGCGCGGGATTAACCCCTTCACAGAACTCATCTGTGCAACAGGAATCACAAGTTACGTAAGTCGTGTCTTGAATTTCATCTCTGAATGAGGAATGAGGTTGAGGTGCAATACCAAAACCAACCTGCAGACAGGTGGGGCGCTGTTTTCAAACGAGAGCGACCATGTGTCTGACTAATCATGTTCACATCCAGCAGCTGCACAGGAGACACTGTGTGACCCCTCTATTGTGCCGACGGTGGGGGTCTCGCCAGCTCACCGTGCTCTAATGTGCGGGTCTCCGTGCAATGTACACAAGCTGTTCCCTCTAATGGACGAAGCCAGGGCGAGCGTGTACGGCACGCCACATTAGCTTTCATGTATTTTTAAAGCGCAGTTTACACTGTGAGCTTTAATACGATTGTCCTGCCTGGAAAGGAAGGAGATACTTTATGGGGTTCACTCAGGGTGAATGCAATGTATCTGTGACTTCTACAGAAGCGGCAGGAGACGACTCTGGCCCCATTCCTCCCAGATGACCTCTACCAGAGCAATGTCTATAGAGGACCCAGGAGGAGCATTTAGGAGGTCCTTGTCTATAGAGGACCCAGGAGGAGCATTTGAGGTCCTTGTCTATAGAGGACCGAGGAGGAGCATTTAGGAGGTCCTTGTCTATAGAGGACCCAGGAGGACCATTTAGTAGGTCCTTGTCTATAGAGGACCCAGGCGGAGCATTTAGGAGGCCCTTGTCTATAGAGGATCCAGGAGGAGCACTTAGGAGGTCCTTGTCTATAGAGGACCCAGGAGGAGCATTTAGGAGGTCCTTGTCTATAGAGGACCCAGGAGGAGCATTTAAGAGGTCCTTGTTTATAGAGGGCCCAGGAGGAGCATTTAAGAGGTCCTTGTCTATAGAGGACCCAGGCGAAGCATTTAGGAGGTCCTTGTCTATAGAGGATCCAGGAGGAGCATTTAGGAGGTCCTTGTTTGTAGAGGACCCAGGAGGAGCATTTAGGAGGTCCTTGTCTATAGAGGACCCAGGAGGAGAATTTAGGAGGTCCTTGTCTATAGAGGATCCAGGAGAAGCATTTAGGAGGTCCTTGTCTATAAAGGACCCAGGAGCAGCATTTAGGAGGTCCTTGTCTATAGAAGACCCAGGAGCAGCATTTAGGAGGTCTTTGTCTACAGTGCCATAGTGCCACATGATCACTGCCGTCCAGTCCCATTGCTGCCCCAGATAAGCCTTGCTGCCTTCCAGGACCTAATATTGGAGTCACAAATTCCCCAAATACGGCCGTACAATTTCACAGGCACGCGGTCAGCCCACATGCGGTCGTCCCGTCATCACCCCTGAATCCGGAGCCAAATTATGTCACATGTGGGTACAAATAAAGTGCTGGAGGCTCCCAAAGGGAGGTCCTTGTCTATAGAGGACCCAGGCGAAGCATTTAGGAGGTCCTTGTCTATAGAGGATCCAGGAGGAGCATTTAGGAGGTCCTTGTTTGTAGAGGACCCAGGAGGAGCATTTAGGAGGTCCTTGTCTATAGAGGACCCAGGAGGAGCATTTAGGAGGTCCTTGTCTATAGAGGACCCAGGAGCAGCATTTAGGAGGTTCTTGCCTATAGGGGACCCAGGAGCAGCATTTAGGAGGTCCTTGTCTATAGAAGACACAGGAGCAGCATTTAGGAGGTCTTTGTCTACAGTGCCATAGTGCCACATGATCACTGCAGTCCAGTCCCATTGCTGCCCCAGATAAGCCTTGCTGCCTTCCAGGACCTAATATTGGAGTCACAAATTCCCCAAATACGGCCATACAATTTCACAGGCACGCGGTCAGCCCACATGCGGTCGTCCCGTCATCACCCCTGAATCCGGAGCCAAATTATGTCACATGTGGGTACAAATAAAGTACTGGAGGCTCCCAAGGGGAGGTCCTTGTCTATAGAGGACCCAGGAGGAGTATTTAGGAGGTCCTTGTCTATAGAGGACCCAGGAGGAGCATTTAGGTGGTCCTTGTCTATAGAGGATCCAGGAGGAGCATTTAGGAGGTCCTTGTCTATAGAGGATCCAGGAGGAGCATTTAGGAGGTCCTTGTCTATAAAGGACCCAGGAGCAGCATTTAGGAGGTCCTTGTCTATAGAAGACCCAGGAGCAGCATTTAGGAGGTCTTTGTCTACAGTGCCATAGTGCCACATGATCACTGCCGTCCAGTCCCATTGCTGCCTCAGATAAGCCTTGCTGCCTTCCAGGACCTAATATTGGAGTCACAAATTCCCCAAATACGGCCGTACAATTTCACTGGCACGCGGTCAGCCCACATGCGGTCGTCCCGTCATCACCCCTGAATCCGAAGCCAAATTATGTCACATGTGGGTACAAATAAAGTGCTGGAGGCTCCCAAGGGGAGGTCCTTGTCTATTGAGGACCCAGGAGGAGCATTTAGGAGGTCCTTGTCTATAGAGGACCCAAGCGGAGCATTTAGGAGGTCCTTGTCTATAAAGGATCCAGGAGGAGCATTTAGGAGGTCCTTGTCTATAGAGGACCCAGGAGGAGCATTTAGGAGGTCCTTGTCTATAGAGGATCCAGGAGGAGCATTTAGGAGGTCCTTGTCTATAGAGGACCCAGGAGGAGCATTTAGGAGGTTCTTGCCTATAGAGGACCCAGGAGGAGCATTTAGGAGGTCCTTGTCTATAAAGGACCCAGGAGCAGCATTTAGGAGGTCCTTGTCTATAGAAGACCCAGGAGCAGCATTTAGGAGGTCTTTGTCTACAGTGCCATAGTGCCACATGATCACTGCAGTCCAGTCCCATTGCTGCCCCAGATAAGCCTTGCTGCCTTCCAGGACCTAATATTGGAGTCACAAATTCCCCAAATACGGCCATACAATTTCACAGGCACGCGGTCAGCCCACATGCGGTCGTCCCGTCATCACCCCTGAATCCGGAGCCAAATTATGTCACATGTGGGTACAAATAAAGTGCTGGAGGCTCCCAAGGGGAGGTCCTTGTCTATAGAGGACCCAGGAGGAGCATTTACGTGGTCCTTGTCTATAGAGCATCCAGGAGGAGCATTTAGGAGGTCCTTGTCTATAGAGGATCCAGGAGGAGCATTTAGGAGGTCCTTGTCTTTAAAGGACCCAGGAGCAGCATTTAGGAGGTCCTTGTCTATAGAAGACCCAGGAGCAGCATTTAGGAGGTCTTTGTCTACAGTGCCAGAGTGCCACATGATCACTGCCGTCCAGTCCCATTGCTGCCCCAGATAAGCCTTGCTGCCTTCCAGGACCTAATATTGGAGTCACAAATTCCCCAAATACGGCCGTACAATTTCACAGGCACGCGGTCAGCCCACATGCGGTCGTCCCGTCATCACCCCTGAATCCGGAGCCAAATTATGTCACATGTGGGTACAAATAAAGTGCTGGAGGCTCCCAAGGGGAGGTCCTTGTCTATTGAGGACCCAGGAGGAGCATTTAGGAGGTCCTTGTCTATAGAGGACCCAGGAGGAGCATTTAGGAGGTCCTTGTCTATAGAGGACCCAGGAGGAGCATTTAGGAGGTCCTTGTCTATAAAGGACCCAGGAGGAGCATTTAGGAGGTCCTTGTCTATAGAGGACCCAGGAGGAGCATTTAGGAGGTCCTTGTCTATAGAGGATCCAGGAGGAGCATTTAGGAGGTCTTTGCCTATAGAGGACTCAGGAGGAGCATTTAGGAGGTCCTTGCCTATAGAGGACCCAGGAGGAGCATTTAGGAGGTCCTTGTCTATAGAGGATCCAGGAGGAGCATTTAGGAGGTCCTTGTCTATAGAGGATCCAGGAGGAGCATTTAGGAGGTCCTTGTCTATAGAGGACCCAGGAGGAGCATTTAGGAGGTCCTTGCCTATATAGGACCCAGGAGGAGCATTTAGGAAGTCCTTGCCTATAGAGGACCCAGGAGGAGCATTTAGGAGGTCCTTGCCTACAGAGGACCCAGGAGGAGCATTTAGGAGGTCCTTGTCTATAAAGGACCCAGGAGCAGCATTTAGGAGGTCCTTGTATATAGAAGACCCAGGAGCAGCATTTAGGAGGTCTTTGTCTACAGTGCCATAGTGCCACATGATCACTGCCGTCCAGTCCCATTGCTGCCCCAGATAAGCCTTGCTGCCTTCCAGGACCTAATATTGGAGTCACAAATTCCTCAAATACGGCCATACAATTTCACAGGCTCACGGTCAGCCCACATGCGGTCGTCCCGTCATCACTCACCCCTGAATCCGGAGCCAAATTATGTCACATATGGGTACATATAAAGTGCTGGAGGCTCCCAAGGGGAGGTCCTTGTCTATAGAGGACCCAGGAGGAGCATTTAGGAGGTCCTTGTTTGTAGAGGACCCAGGAGGAGCATTTAGGAGGTCCTTGTGTATAGAGGACCCAGGAGGAGCATTTAGTAGGTCCTTGCCTATAGAGGACCCAGGAGGAGCATTTAGTAGGTCCTTGCCTATAGAGGACCCAGGAGGAGCATTTAGTAGGTCCTTGTCTATAGAGGACCCAGGAGGAGCATTTAGGAGGTCCTTGCCTATATGCCTATAGAGGACCCAGGAGGAGCATTTAGGAGGTCCTTGTCTATAGAGGACCCAGGAGGAGCATTTACGTGGTCCTTGTCTATAGAGCATCCAGGAGGAGCATTTAGGAGGTCCTTGTCTATAGAGGATCCAGGAGGAGCATTTAGGAGGTCCTTGTCTATAAAGGACCCAGGAGCAGCATTTAGGAGGTCCTTGTCTATAGAAGACCCAGGAGCAGCATTTAGGAGGTCTTTGTCTACAGTGCCAGAGTGCCACATGATCACTGCCGTCCAGTCCCATTGCTGCCCCAGATAAGCCTTGCTGCCTTCCAGGACCTAATATTGGAGTCACAAATTCCCCAAATACGGCCGTACAATTTCACAGGCACGCGGTCAGCCCACATGCGGTCGTCCCGTCATCACCCCTGAATCCGGAGCCAAATTATGTCACATGTGGGTACAAATAAAGTGCTGGAGGCTCCCAAGGGGAGGTCCTTGTCTATTGAGGACCCAGGAGGAGCATTTAGGAGGTCCTTGTCTATAGAGGACCCAGGAGGAGCATTTAGGAGGTCCTTGTCTATAGAGGACCCAGGAGGAGCATTTAGGAGGTCCTTGTCTATAAAGGACCCAGGAGGAGCATTTAGGAGGTCCTTGTCTATAGAGGACCCAGGAGGAGCATTTAGGAGGTCCTTGTCTATAGAGGATCCAGGAGGAGCATTTAGGAGGTCTTTGCCTATAGAGGACTCAGGAGGAGCATTTAGGAGGTCCTTGCCTATAGAGGACCCAGGAGGAGCATTTAGGAGGTCCTTGTCTATAGAGGATCCAGGAGGAGCATTTAGGAGGTCCTTGTCTATAGAGGATCCAGGAGGAGCATTTAGGAGGTCCTTGTCTATAGAGGACCCAGGAGGAGCATTTAGGAGGTCCTTGCCTATATAGGACCCAGGAGGAGCATTTAGGAAGTCCTTGCCTATAGAGGACCCAGGAGGAGCATTTAGGAGGTCCTTGCCTACAGAGGACCCAGGAGGAGCATTTAGGAGGTCCTTGTCTATAAAGGACCCAGGAGCAGCATTTAGGAGGTCCTTGTATATAGAAGACCCAGGAGCAGCATTTAGGAGGTCTTTGTCTACAGTGCCATAGTGCCACATGATCACTGCCGTCCAGTCCCATTGCTGCCCCAGATAAGCCTTGCTGCCTTCCAGGACCTAATATTGGAGTCACAAATTCCTCAAATACGGCCATACAATTTCACAGGCTCACGGTCAGCCCACATGCGGTCGTCCCGTCATCACTCACCCCTGAATCCGGAGCCAAATTATGTCACATATGGGTACATATAAAGTGCTGGAGGCTCCCAAGGGGAGGTCCTTGTCTATAGAGGACCCAGGAGGAGCATTTAGGAGGTCCTTGTTTGTAGAGGACCCAGGAGGAGCATTTAGGAGGTCCTTGTGTATAGAGGACCCAGGAGGAGCATTTAGTAGGTCCTTGCCTATAGAGGACCCAGGAGGAGCATTTAGTAGGTCCTTGCCTATAGAGGACCCAGGAGGAGCATTTAGTAGGTCCTTGTCTATGGAGGACCCAGGAGGAGCATTTAGGAGGTCCTTGCCTATATGCCTATAGAGGACCCAGGAGGAGCATTTAGGAGGTCCTTGCCTATAGAGGACCCAGGAGGAGCATTTAGGAGGTCCTTGTCTATAAAGGACCCAGGAGGAGCATTTAGGAGGTCCTTGTCAATAAAGGACCCAGGAGGAGCATTTAGGAGGTCCTTGTCTATAGAGGACCCAGGAGGAGCATTTAGGAAGTCCTTGTCTATAAAGGACCCAGGAGCAGCATTTAGGAGGTTCTTGTCTATAGAAGACCCAGGAGCAGCATTTAGGAGGTCCTTGTCTACAGTGCCATAGTGCCACATGATCACTGCCGTCCAGTCCCATTGCTGCCCCAGATAAGCCTTGCTGCTTTCCAGGACCTAATATAGGAGTCACAAATTCCTCAAATACGGCCGTACAATTTCACAGGCACACGGTCAGCCCACATGCGGTCGTCCCGTCATCACCCCTGAATCCGGAGCCAAATTATGTCACATGTGGGTACAAATAAAGTGCTGGAGGCTCCCAAGGGGAGGTCCTTGTCTATAGAGGACCCAGGAGGAGCATTTAGGAGGTCCTTGTCTATAGAGGACCCAGGAGGAGCATTTAGGAGGTCCATGTCTAGAGAGGACCCAGGAGGAGCATTTAGGAGGTCCTTGTCTATAGAGGACCCAGGAGGGGCATTTAGTAGGTCCTTGCCTATAGAGGACCCAGGAGGAGCATTTAGTAGGTCCTTGCCTATAGAGGACCCAGGAGGAGCATTTAGTAGGTCCTAGTCTATAGAGGACCCAGGAGGAGCATTTAGGAGGTCCTTGTCTATAGAGGACCCAGGAGGAGCATTTAGGAGTTCCTTGTCTATAGAGGACCCAGGCGGAGCATTTAGGAGGTCCTTGTCTATAGAGGACCCAGGAGGAGCATTTAGGAGGTCCTTGTCTATAGAGGACCCAGGAGGAGCATTTAGGAGGTCCTTGCCTATATGCCTATAGAGGACCCAGTAGGAGCATTTAGGAGGTCCTTGCCTATAGAGGACCTAGGAGGAGCATTTAGGAGGTCCTTGTCTATAAAGGACCCAGGAGCAGCATTTAGGAGGTCCTTGTCTATAGAGAACCCAGGAGGAGCATTTAGGAGGTCCTTGCCTATATGCCTATAGAGGACCCAGGAGGAGCATTTAGGAGGTCCTTGTCTATAGAGGATCCAGGAGGAGCATTTAGGAGGTCCTTGTCTATAGAGGACCCAGGAGGAGCATTTAGGAGGTCCTTGCCTATATGCCTATAGAGGACCCAGGAGGAGCATTTAGGAGGTCCTTGTCTATAGAAGACCCAGGAGCAGCATTTAGGAGGTCTTTGTCTACAGTGCCACTTGATCACAGCCGTCCAGTCCCATTGCTGCTCAGATAAGCCTTGCTGCCTTCCAGGACCTAATATTGGAGCCACAAATTCCCCAAATACGGCCGTACAATTTTACAGGCATGCGGTCAGCCCACATGCGGTCGTCCCGTCATCACCCCTGAATCCGGAGCCAAATTACAGTGGGGAAAAAAAGTATTTAGTCAGTCAGCAATAGTGCAAGTTCCACCACTTAAAAAGATGAGAGGCGTCTGTAATTTACATCATAGGTAGACCTCAACTATGGGAGACAAACTGAGATAAAAAAAATCCAGAAAATCACATTGTCTGTTTTTTTTCATTTTATTTGCATATTATGGTGGAAAATAAGTATTTGGTCAGAAACAAAATTTCATCTCAATACTTTGTGATATATCCTTTGTTGGCAATGACAGAGGTCAAACGTTTTCTGTAAGTCTTCACAAGGTTGCCACACACTGTTGTTGGTATGTTGGCCCATTCCTCCATGCAGATCTCCTCTACAGCAGTGATGTTTTTGGCTTTTCGCTTGGCAACACGGACTTTCAACTCCCTCCAAAGGTTTTCTATAGGGTTGAGATCTGGAGACTGGCTAGGCCACTCCAGGACCTTGAAATGCTTCTTACGAAGCCACTCCTTCGTTGCCCTGGCGGTGTGCTTTGGATCATTGTCATGTTGAAAGACCCAGCCACGTTTCATCTTCAATGTCCTTGCTTATGGAAGGAGGTTTGCACTCAAAATCTCACGATACATGGCCCCATTCATTCTTTCATGTACCCGGATCAGTCGTCCTGGCCCCTTTGCAGAGAAACAGCCCCAAAGCATGATGTTTCCACCACCATGCTTTACAGTAGGTATGGTGTTTGATGGATGCAACTCAGTATTCTTTTTCCTCCAAACACGACAAATTGTGTTTCTACCAAACAGTTCCAGTTTGGTTTCATCAGACCATAGGACATTCTCCCAAAACTCCTCTGGATCATCCAAATGCTCTCTAGCAAACTTCAGACGGGCCCGGACATGTACAGGCTTAAGCAGTGGGACACGTCTGGCACTGCAGGATCTGAGTCCATGGTGGCGTAGTGTGTTACTTATGGTAGGCCTTGTTACATTGGTCCCAGCTCTCTGCAGTTCATTCACTAGGTCCCCCCCCGCGTGGTTCTGGGATTTTTGCTCACCGTTCTTGTGATCATTCTGACCCCACAGGGTGGGATTTTGCGTGGAGCATCAGATCGAGGGAGATTTTCAGTGGTCTTGTATGTCTTCCATTTTCTAATTATTGCTCCCACAGTTGATTTCTTCACTCCAAGCTGGTTGGCTATTGCAGATTCAGTCTTCCCAGCCTGGTGCAGGGCTACAATTTTGTTTCTGGTGTCCTTTGACAGCTCTTTGGTCTTCACCATAGTGGAGTTTGGAGTCAGACTGTTTGAGGGTGTGCACAGGTGTCTTTTTATACTGATAACAAGTTTAAACAGGTGCCATTACTACAGGCAATGAGTGGAGGAAAGAGGAGACTCTTAAAGAAGTTGTTACAGGTCTGTGAGAGCCAGAAATCTTGATTGCTTGTTTCTGACCAAATACTTATTTTCCACCATAATATGCAAATAAAATGAAACAAAAACAGACAATGTGATTTTCTGGATTTTTTTTTCTCAGTTTGTCTCCCATAGTTGAGGTCTACCTATGATGTAAATTACAGACGCCTCTCATCTTTTTAAGTGGTGGAACTTGCACTATTGCTGACTGACTAAATACTTTTTTTCCCCACTGTATGTCACATATGGGTTCAAATAAAGTGCTGGAGGCTCCCAAGGGGCGGGGACGGTGGGCGCTATTTCATTTGCTCTATATAAAGACTGAGAGAAGCAATTATCCTATGCAGAGTGCAGCAGAGGAGATGGGTTTGTCATCAGCTGCTTCGCTCTGCATAGGCACGACCAAAATGACAAAGCACAGCATAACGAAGCAAGTTTGTCAACTTAGTTACTGCCTATGCAGAGCCCAGCAGCAAATGTCAAAGTCCTCTCCACTCCTATGTTCTGCATAAGCAGCGACCAAGATGAGAAACTTGCTTGATTATGCTGAGCTCTGTCATTTCAGTTGCTGCCTATGCAGAGCGCAGAAGCTGATGATGAACTTGTCTACACTGCTGCAATCTGCAGCAACCACAATGGCAGAAGATGGGCAGCTAATGAATTAAGATGGTATTGAGTCATCTTCAGTACACATGATTCGGCACTATCTTCATTCATTAGTGGCTCATTTTATGCCATCATGGTTGCTGCTTATGCAGAGCGCAGCAGTGTAGAGGAGTTTGTTATCAGCTCATGCGCTCTGCATACATTTAGTGACTGAAATGACGAAGCTCAGAATAATGAAGCGAGTATGTCCCCTTGGTCGCAGCTTATGCAGAACACAGGAGTGGAGAGGAGTTTATTGCAAGCCTCTGTGCTCTGCATAGGCAGAAATCAAAATGATAATGCACAACATAAAGAGGCAAATTTGTCATCTTGCTTGCAGCTTATGCAGAACACAGAAGTTGAGATAAGTTTGACATCAGCTGGTGTGCTCTGCGTAGGCAGTAACCATGATGGCAAACTCACTTCATTATGCTGTGATTTGCCAATTCAGTTGCTGCCTATGCAGAGCAAAGCATCTGACGACAAACTCATTTCCACTGCTGTCCTCTGCATAAGCAGACCCGGCCAGGGACACACTGCTTTTCTCCAAGAAGCAGCCCATGCCTTTATGCACTGATGGGGAGAGTGGCATGAGGGAGGGACATTTTGCACCCTCTGATATCAGCCATAAATAAATGGAGGAGTCTCTGGAGGGTCTAGCGACAAGGTGATCAGAGTGTGACATTACCTCCAAGCCCAGTCCTGTCGTTTTTGCATTCTATTTATGCACCAGGAGGCCCAGGATGAGCAGGACATTGTAGTGCGGTGGCATGGACTCCGGGGGGGACGGATAATAGAATTATTGTATTAATATAGAAGCGTTTAGTTGTCGATTCCGCGTCTCCTCACCCGACCAGCACAGCACCCTGAATACAGGCCGCGCCGAGAGTAAATGGAATATTAATATGAAAAATAGAATTAAAATGGATGAGAGGAGTCAGCAGCGAGCGGCGGCTCAGCGCTCAATAAATGGACTTTTAATATTCTTGTGGGACAGAAGATCACATTTAACATTTGCCCTCGGCGGTCGGAGGGGTCAGGATGTAATGACCTGATGGCTGGGAATTCCCAGGGTGCAGAAGCCGTCACCCTCCATGTACAGGGGCAATAAGGAGAGGAAAAATGGCGAAAAACTGAAAATGTGCAGAGGAATGGTGGCGACCTTCTTCAGGGTAGGGCCGAAATGCTGCTGTATGAAAAGGGTCTTATAGGAGACAGATCGCACAACGAAAACCGCATCCCAGCGATCCGGAGACCTGGTAATCCAGCATCAAAGAGATCCCCCCAATGTCAGCAGGTAAGAAATCCATGGAGCCACTTCTCTTTCCCTCTGCCTCCTGAACTCATCATTTGCTCTGAAAAATGCTAAATGTGTCCTGCTCAAGACAAGTCAGACTGCCAACCAACTGAGGGAATAGATTACAGCGGTCTGTTGCGCTCTATGGACCGGGGAGAAGTGTGAGAGGCACAGGCATACATAGATTGTGATGCTGCTTTCTATTAAGTGTTTATCTTACCCCCACTGCTGGATTCACAGCTACTTCGCTCAGTACTTCTGTTTAATGTCCAGCATGCTGCTGCTTTTTACTATGTGTTTATCTAACTCTACATTGTTCGGTTCTGCTGTATAGCGTTCTCAAGGCTGACACTTTCTAGTAAGTATTCACCCTAGAGCTGGATTTACAGCTAGACTGCCCAGTAGTGCTGTATAATGTCCTTCATGCTGCAGCCTTCTAGTAAGTGTTTATCTCACTCAAGCTGGATTTAAAGCTAGACTGCTCAGTACTAATGTACAATGCGCTCCATACTGTTGCTTTCTATTAAGGGTTTATCTCACCCTAGAGCTGGATTTACAGCTACACTGCTCAGTCCTACTGTATAATGTCCTCCATGCTGCTGCTTTCTAGCAAGGGTTTATTTTACCCCTGTAATTTACCGCTACATTGCTCAGTACTGCTGTATAATGGTCTACATGTTGCTGATTTTTTGAAGTGTTTATCTTACCCCAGACATGAATCTACAGCTACACTGCTCAGTATTGCTATATAACATCCTCCATATTACTGCTTTCAGTAAATGTTTTATCTCACCCCAGAGCTTGATTTATAGCCACATTATTGAGTACTGATGCATAATGTCATCCTTGTTGCTGCGTCTTAGTACGTTTTATCTCACCCCAGATCTGAATTCACAGCTACACTGCTCAAAATAATGTCTTCTGTGCTGCTGCTTCTTAACACATGCTACATAGAGTCAGGAGAGCAGGAACCACATATCTATGCGCACTGTGCATAGGAAAGATCATAGCAGCCATGTTTCACCTACTAGCTCAGAGACAACTGAAAATTAGAGATGGTGCCTACAGAGAGGACAACTGGCACAAAGTGCAGGATACAAGTCGTATAACGGGCAGAAATAGCGTTATTCACAGAGCCGATATATTCCGCCTCGGAAGTGACACCAGTCAAAGGGGCGGAGCTGTGACTACTTCACTTCCTTTATACTTAGCATTTAATAAAAAAGCATCTAGAACTTTAAGAAGTGTTGAGGTCAAACAGATCAAAAAGCAACGTGAATCATCCGGGCAGGTGAATGGCGCATTCATGGATGCCATAATCCGACCACCGCAGCGTCATTTCCATCTATTTGATTGATGGTTAAATGAGATAATCCTCCCAACACCTGGGAAGCGGCGGCGATGTGAGCGCACGGCCTCGTACTTATCATCTCATGAAATGCAGACAAAACACAAATCTCCTCGTCAGTCTCAGAAGGACAGGGAGGTAATCTCTCCGAAAGAGTCAGAATAATGAGACGAGCTGAAGATCACGCCGTCCGAGGCACGAAATCATTAGGATGATGTGGTGCGAATAATGGGCTCCGGGGGAGAAGAGGGGACCATAGACCGCTGGCCGCCCGCTCCGGACCTGGCAGGTCACCGCAGACACAGCGACATCAACAGATTTCATTATTTTCTGTATTTTGTGTTTATTTTTATCCAAAAGTGAAACATTCAAGTTCTTACAGGGATCCCGGAGCAGAAACAATAGAAGACGTTTTCTGCTTTCCACATTTCACTTTTTTTTTTTAACTTTGCTGTGTAGACTTGAGCAGAGTCATCTCATTATCATTAAAAGGGTGAAATCATTAATGACGTAGGGTCAACAGGGTCATCTCAGCAATCAAGGGTGGGGGAGGGGCAGCAGGTGAGCTTCATGAAAGGTACAAGGAGGGGTCAGCAGAGTCATCCTGTTAATAGAAGGTGGAGGCAGCAGAGTCATTTCATCATTAGCAGGTTGTGTCAGCAGAGTCATTTCATCATTAGAGAGTGGAATCATAGTCATTTCATCATTAGGGGGTGGTACCAGCAGAGTCATTTCATCATTAGAGGGTGGTATCAGCATAGTCATGTTATCATTAGAGGGTGATATCAGCAGAGTCATGTTATCATTAGAGGGTGGTATCAGCATAGTCATGTTATCATTAGAGGGTGATATCAGCAGAGTCATGTTATCATTAGAGGGTGATATCAGCAGAGTCATGTTATCATTAGAGGGTGGTATCAGCATAGTCATGTTATCATTAGAGGGTGATATCAGCAGAGTCATGTTATCATTAGAGGGTGGAATCAGCATAGTCATTTCATCATTAGGGGGTGGTACCAGCAGAGTCATGTTATTATTAGAGGGTGGTATCAGCAGAGTCATTTCATCATTAGAGGGTGGAATCAGCATAGTCATTTCATCATTAGAGGGTGATATCAGCAGAGTCATGTTATCATTAGGGGGTGGTAACAGCAGAGTCATGTTATCATTAGAGGGTGGTATCAGCATAGTCATGTTATCATTAGGGGGTGGTACCAGCAGAGTCGTATTATCATTAGAGGGTGATATCAGCAGAGTCATGTTATCATTAGAGGGTGGTATCAGCAGAGTCATGTTATCATTAGAGGGTGATATCAGCAGAGTCATGTTATCATTAGGGGGTGGTACCAGCAGAGTCGTGTTATCATTAGAGGGTGATATCAGCAGAGTCGTGTTATCATTGGAGTGTGGTATCAGCAGAGTCATGTTATCATTAGAGGATGGTATCAGCAGAGTCATGTTATAATTAGAGGGTGGTATTAGCAGAGTCATGTTATCATTAGAGGGGGGTATCAGCAGAGTCATGTTATCATTAGAGGGGGGTATCAGCAGAGTCATGTTATCATTAGAGGGTGGTATCAGCAGAGTCATGTTATAATTAGAGGGTGGTATTAGCAGAGTCATGTTATCATTAGAGGGGGGGTATCAGCAGAGTCATGTTATCATTAGAGGGGGGTATCAGCAGAGTCATGTTATCATTAGAGGGGGGTATCAGCAGGGTCATGTTATCATTAGAGAGTGGTATCAGCAGGGTCATGTTATCATTAGCAGGTTGTGTCAGCAGAGTCATGTTATCATTAGAGGGTGGTATCAGCAGAGTCATGTTATCATTAGAGGATGGTATTAGCAGAGTCATGTTATCATTAGAGGGTGATATCAGCAGAGTCATGTTATCATTAGAGGGTGGAATCAGCATAGTCATTTCATCATTAGGGGGTGGTACCAGCAGAGTCATGTTATTATTAGAGGGTGGTATCAGCAGAGTCATTTCATCATTAGAGGGTGGAATCAGCATAGTCATTTCATCATTAGAGGGTGATATCAGCAGAGTCATGTTATCATTAGGGGGTGGTAACAACAGAGTCATGTTATCATTAGAGCGTGGTATCAGCAGAGTCATGTTATCATTAGAGGGTGATATCAGCAGAGTCATGTTATCATTAGAGGGTGGTATCAGCATAGTCATGTTATCATTAGGGGGTGGTACCAGCAGAGTCGTATTATCATTAGAGGGTGATATCAGCAGAGTCATGTTATCATTAGAGGGTGGTATCAGCAGAGTCATGTTATCATTAGAGGGTGATATCAGCAGAGTCATGTTATCATTAGGGGGTGGTACCAGCAGAGTCGTGTTATCATTAGAGGGTGATATCAGCAGAGTCGTGTTATCATTGGAGTGTGGTATCAGCAGAGTCATGTTATCATTAGAGGATGGTATCAGCAGAGTCATGTTATAATTAGAGGGTGGTATTAGCAGAGTCATGTTATCATTAGAGGGGGGTATCAGCAGAGTCATGTTATCATTAGAGGGGGGTATCAGCAGAGTCATGTTATCATTAGAGGGTGGTATCAGCAGAGTCATGTTATAATTAGAGGGTGGTATTAGCAGAGTCATGTTATCATTAGAGGGGGGGTATCAGCAGAGTCATGTTATCATTAGAGGGGGGTATCAGCAGAGTCATGTTATCATTAGAGGGGGGTATCAGCAGGGTCATGTTATCATTAGAGAGTGGTATCAGCAGGGTCATGTTATCATTAGCAGGTTGTGTCAGCAGAGTCTTGTTATCATTAGAGGGTGGTATCAGCAGAGTCATGTTATCATTAGAGGATGGTATTAGCAGAGTCATGTTATCATTAGAGGGGGGTATCAGCAGAGTCATGTTATCATTAGAGGGGGGTATCAGCAGGGTCATGTTATCATTAGAGAGTGGTATCAGCAGGGTCATGTTATCATTAGCAGGTAGTGTCAGCAGAGTCATGTTATCATTAGAGGGTGGTATCAGCAGAGTCATGTTATCATTAGAGGATGGTATCAGCAGAGTCATGTTATCATTAGAGGGTGGTCTCAGCAGAGTCATGTTATCATTAGAGGGTGGTATCAGCAGGGTCATGTTATCATTAGCAGGTTGTGTCAGCAGAGTCATGTTATCATTAGAGGGTGGTATCAGCAGAGTCATGTTATCATTAGAGGATGGTATCAGCAGAGTCATGTTATCATTAGAGGATGGTATCAGCAGGGTCATGTTATCATTAGCAGGTTGTGTCAGCAGAGTCATGTTATCATTAGAGGGTGGTATCAGCAGAGTCATGTTATCATTAGAGGATGGTATCAGCAGAGTCATATTATCATTAGAGAGTGGTATCAGCAGGGTCATGTTATCATTAGAGGGTGGTATCAGCAGAGTCATGTTATCATTAGAGGGTGGTATCAGCAGAGTCATGTTATCATTAGAGAGTGGTATCAGCAGGGTCATGTTATCATTAGCAGGTTGTGTCAGCAGAGTCATGTTATCATTAGAGGGTGGTATCAGCAGAGTCATGTTATCATTAGAGGATGGTATCAGCAGAGTCATGTTATCATTAGAGGATGGTATCAGCAGAGTCATGTTATCATTAGAGGGTGGTCTCAGCAGAGTCATGTTATCATTAGAGGGTGGTCTCAGCAGAGTCATGTTATCATTAGAGGGTGGTATCAGCAGGGTCATGTTATCATTAGAGGGTGGTATCAGCAGAGTCATGTTATCATTAGAGGATGGTATCAGCAGGGTCATGTTATCATTAGAGGGTGGTATCAGCAGAGTCATGTTATCATTAGAGGGTGGTATCAGCAGAGTCCTGCATACATAGGATAGCCCAATACCTACATTTACGGCTCGGCTGCGGATACCCGGCCCCTCGCTGGTCTCTGGAGATGAACATTTTTTACGCATAAGCGTCACAGTCTGATCCAACAGAAGTCAATGAGAATTAAAGACTCAGACACAACTTTTCATTTTCTAGACCACAACAGGGACGTGGGCCCGATGCTTTCCAGGCGGCCGGCGCGGGGTACTGAGGGGACTCCCCGTCCTCTGCTGATACAGGGCTACAGTTTGAACTCCGCTTCCTTTCTCTATGGATCTGCAGGAGCCGCGTTCACATTTTCCTGTTATTTTTTTTTTCTTGAATCATCTGATTAAACAGACGGCGTCTTTGTAAGTGAAGGTCAGAGGATTTATTGCAAGGAAATGTCAGCGTTATTACAGTTTTTTCCGTTCGCTCAGATCCTGATCCAGAATGACTTTTTTTTTTCTGCTGATGTAAACGTTGTTTAGTAAATGTTCTGTGAATAATAAAACGTCACAATCCGCGATTGCCGGGATTACCGCTATGAAAGCACAAGGAAAACGCCGATATTGAGTGGCTGTGAAAGAGACATTTAAAGGCATGGTCTCATCCTAATAAAAATGTTATGTTATATTTTAGGGGGAGGTGGGGGTCCTTCCCCACGAGCCATCTATGTATGAATGGCCACGTGTAATACTACATTTCTCCTGTAGTGGCCGCTGCAGGGAAAATGAGTGGTTGATGGCTGCTTATCTTTGAGATCTGAACCAGCAGCGATCAATTAAAGGGATTGTCCATGATGAGACAAAATTACACCGTAACTTTAATAATCACTAAAGTCTGCTATTCAGGGACGTTGGAGGGCTGAGTGACACCCCAAGGGCAATAATGGCTGCCAGAACCGCCTGCATTGAATAATGGCGGGGGTGCCCTTTATTGCTTCCTCGGTTAGCATTTCCCAACATTCCGGAGGAATGACACCGCCGTTATCACCAGGGCGGTGTGACGGGGAGCTGGTAGCCGGGGGGCTCCGTTCGCTGCACCTGCCTATTAAACCCTGGATGTAGGAACATTTGTAACAATTCCAAGTGTCTTTATGTTCGCAGAATTCATCTTTTAGAAAATGACTTTTCATCGCCTCTCTGAGCATTCGGGGCTCGGCGCAGCACTAAACAATTATAGCGCGTCGCCGTCTGTGTCAGCCGAAGCCAAGTGTTTCCAGAAAAAGCTGAGGTGAGAAAACCAGGGGCCGCCGGAGAAGGAGAACACAGAATAATGACCCAGCGCTGGCCGGGGGCAACTTAAAGGGGTTGGCCATCTTTGCTGACAATTACCTTTTCTTCACTTAAATGCATGAATTTGGGGCTAAAAATCATTTTTATAATTGGGTTTCATTGAAAATGTTGCTCTGTTTGCTTTCTCTATCCCATTACACACTGTATTGATGGCTGCAGAATGAGTTAACTGAGGATCGGTCAGTGAGCTCGTGCTGATGGTCTGACAGGTGGGTTGGCAACTCTTTACAGCTGTCTCTTTCTGACTTGTTCTTTGTAGATTTATGACCACAGATGGCATCAAAGTGGAACGTGCAGAGAAACAAAAGAGCCGGGAAAAAAGACGGACGATGCAACATGTACATTGTTAACGAAACAAAACTAGCAAAAAATAATAAAACACTTCCCAATCTAGACCCAAACGGTGAGAAATTGCTACAATGTGTCCGCAGAATGTGCCCCCGTGCTGATGGTTTGTTAGAATGTATTCGCTCCATACATCCGAGCGGCAGAATGTGCCCCCGTGCTGATGGTTTGTTACAATGTATCGGCTCCATACATCCGAGCGGCAGAATGTGCCCCCGTGCTGATGGTTTGTTAGAATGTATCCGCTCCATACATCCGAGCGGCAGAATGTGCCCCCGTGCTGATGGTTTGTTACAATGTATCGGCTCCATACATCCGAGCGGCAGAATGTGCCCCCGTGCTGATGGTTTGTTAGAATGTATCCGCTCCATACATCTGAGCGGCAGAATGTGCCCCCGTGCTGATGGTTTGTTATAATGTATCCGCTCCATACATCCGAGCGGCAGAATGTGCCCCCGTGCTGATGGTTTGTTACAATGTATCGGCTCCATACATCTGAGCGGCAGAATGTGCCCCCGTGCTGATGGTTTGTTATAATGTATCCGCTCCATACATCTGAGCGGCAGAATGTGCCCCCGTGCTGATGGTTTGTTACAATGTATCCGCTCCATACATCCGAGCGGCAGAATGTGCCCCCGTGCTGTTGGTTTGTTATAATGTATCCGCTCCATACATCCGAGTGGCAGAATGTGCCCCCGTGCTGATGGTTTGTTACAATGTATCCGCTCCATACATCTGAGCGGCAGAATGTGCCCCCGTGCTGATGGTTTGTTAGAATGTATCCGCTCCATACATCTGAGCGGCAGAATGTGCCCCCGTGCTGATGGTTTGTTAGAATGTATCCGCTTCATACATCTGAGCGGCAGAATGTGCCCCCGTGCTGATGGTTTGTTAGAATGTATCCGCTCCATACATCCGAGCGGCAGAATGTGCCCCCGTGCTGATGGTTTGTTATAATGTATCCGCTCCATACATCCGAGCGGCAGAATGTGCCCCCGTGCTGATGGTTTGTTACAATGTATCCGCTCCATACATCCGAGCGGCAGAATGTGCCCCCGTGCTGATGGTTTGTTACAATGTATCCGCTCCATACATCTGAGCGGCAGAATGTGCCCCCGTGCTGATGGTTTGTTACAATGTATCGGCTCCATACATCTGAGCGGCAGAATGTGCCCCCGTGCTGATGGTTTGTTACAATGTATCCGCTCCATACATCTGAGCGGCAGAATGTGCCCCCGTGCTGATGGTTTGTTAGAATGTATCCGCTCCATACATCTGAGCGGCAGAATGTGCCCCGTGCTGATGGTTTGTTACAATGTATCAGTCTGCTTTACTTCCTCCAGACTGGATACATTTGGAATAGATTCTCCCCAAGGAGACTTGTTCCATCTGTTTCACCCCCTGGATGTGACAATGTTTCCATTCAGTGACAGTAAGCAGACACGACCTTAATGGTTTAGAATTGAAACAATAAAAGTTGAGAAAAGTCACAGAACTTCCGGCGATGAAGCTTTGTGCAGCCGGACCCCGCGGTTTTTCTGGATGCCCCAGGATCGTGTAATCCAATCCTTAACGCATTAAATCCGACCGCGGGAACATCGGCATAAATCAGATTACAGTAATTACCTTCGAGGACAGTGTAAGAACAAATTGGTTAATCTAAAGCACCACGAAGAGTTTGCTGCTACAGCAGGCGTTTTAATTATGATGCTTTAATTAGGCACAAAATTAATTCAGTCTCCATACAGCTGTCATATCCAGCCCCGAAAGACGGGGGGGACGAGAAATCAGCCCCGGCAGCGGAGCCAGGAGGACAGGAAAATCACCTGCAACCCGCACTCTACAAATCACAGGTTCTGCACTGCAGCGCAGAGGATTTAAGGAGACTCACAAAAGGAGGTTTACTGGCAAAACAGACTCAGTGACATACTGGAAAGAGACAGGGCTGTAAGTGGCAGCACAGAGTATTTCAGGAGCAGAGTGTGCTGATATCAGTGAGGACCGGGCTGTAAGTGGCAGCACAGAGTATTTCAGGAGAGGAGTGTGCTGATATCAGTGAGGACCGGGCTGAATGCAGCAGCACAGAGTATTTCAGGATTGGAGTGTGCTGATACCAGTGAGGACAGGGCTGTATGCGGCAGTACAGAGTATTTCAGGAGAGGAGTGTGCTGATATCAGTGAGGACAGGGCTGAGTGCGGCAGCACAGAGTATTTCAGGAGTGGAGTGTGCTGATATCAGTGAGGACAGGGCTGTATGCAGCAGCACAGAGTATTTCAGGAGTGGAGTGTGCTGATACCAGTGAGGACAGGGCTGAGTGCGGCAGCACAGAGTATTTCAGGAGTGGAGTGTGCTGATATCAGTGAGGACAGGGCTGTATGCGGCAGCACAGAGTATTTCAGGAGAGGACTATGCTGATATCAGTGAGGACAGGGCTGAGTGCGGCAGCACAGAGTATTTCAGGAGAGGAGTGTGCTGATAACAGTGAGGACAGGGCTGAGTGCGGCAGCACAGAGTATTTCAGGAGAGGAGTGTGCTGATATCAGTGAGGACAGGGCTGTATGCGGCAGCACAGAGTATTTCAGGAGAGGAGTGTGCTGATATCAGTGAGGACAGGGCTGAGTGCGGCAGCACAGAGTATTTCAGGAGAGGAGTGTGCTGATATCAGTGAGGACAGGGCTGTATGCGGCAGCACAGAGTATTTCAGGAGAGGAGTGTGCTGATATCAGTGAGGACAGGGCTGAGTGCGGCAGCACAGAGTATTTCAGGAGCAGAGTGTGCTGATATCAGTGAGGACAGGGCTGAATGCTGCAGCACAGAGTATTTCAGGAGAGAAGTGTGCTGATATAAGTGAGGACCGGGCTGAATGCAGCAGCACAGAGTATTTCAGGAGAGGAGTGTGCTGATATCAGTGAGGACAGGGCTGAGTGTGGCAGCACAGAGTATTTCAGGAGTGGAGTGTGCTGATATCAGTGAGGACAGGGCTGTATGCGGCAGCACAGAGTATTTCAGGAGGAGTGTGCTGATATCAGTGAGGACAGGGCTGTATGCGGCAGCACAGAGTATTTCAGGAGGAGTGTGCTGATATCAGTGAGGACAGGGCTGTATGCGGCAGCACAGAGTATTTCAGGAGAGGAGTGTGCTGATATCAGTGAGGACAGGGCTGAATGCGGCAGCACAGAGTATTTCAGGAGAGGAGTGCACTGATATCAGTGAGGACAGGGCTGTATGTGGCAGCACAGAGTATTTCAGGAGCAGAGTGTGCTGATAACAGTGAGGACAGGGCTGAATACGGCAGTACAGAGTATTTCAGGAGAGGAGTGTGCTGATATCAGTGAGGACAGGGCTGAATGCGGCAGCACAGAGTATTTCAGGAGCGGAGTGTGCTGATATCAGTGAGGACACGGCTGTATGCGGCAGCACAGAGTATTTCAGGAGTGGAGTGTGCTGATATCAGTGAGGACAGGGCTGTATGCGGCAGTACAGAGTATTTCAGGAGAGGAGTGTGCTGATATCAGTGAGGACAGGGCTGAATACGGCAGCACAGAGTATTTCAGGAGCGGAGTGTGCTGATATCAGTGAGGACAGGGCTGAATGCGGCAGCACAGAGTATTTCAGGAGCGGAGTGTGCTGATATCAGTGAGGACAGGGCTGTATGCGGCAGCACAGAGTATTTCAGGAGTGGAGTGTGCTGATATCAGTGAGGACAGGGCTGTATGTGGCAGCACAGAGTATTTCAGGAGCAGAGTGTGCTGATATCAGTGAGGACAGGGCTGAATGTGGCAGCACAGAGTATTTCAGGAGAGGAGTGTGCTGATATCAGTGAGGACCGGGCTGAATGCAGCAGCACAGGGTATTTCAGGAGAGGAGTGTGCTGATATCAGTGAGGACAGGGCTGAATACGGCAGCACAGAGTATTTCAGGAGCGGAGTGTGCTGATACCAGTGAGGACAGGGCTGAGTGCGGCAGCACAGAGTATTTCAGGAGAGAAGTGTGCTGATATCAGTGAGGACAGGGCTGTATGCGGCAGCACAGAGTATTTCAGGAGAGGAGTGTGCTGATATCAGTGAGGACAGGGCTGAATACGGCAGCACAGAGTATTTCAGGAGCGGAGTGTGCTGATATCAGTGAGGACAGGGCTGTATGCGGCAGCACAGAGTATTTCAGGACAGGAGTGTGCCGATATCAGTGAGGACAGGGCTGAGTGCGGCAGCACAGAGTATTTCAGGAGCAGAGTGTGCTGATATCAGTGAGGACAGGGCTGTATGTGGCAGCACAGAGTATTTCAGGAGAGGAGTGTGCTGATATCAGTGAGGACAGGGCTGAATGCGGCAGCACAGAGTATTTCAGGAGCGGAGTGTGCTGATATCAGTGAGGACAGGGCTGTATGCGGCAGCACAGAGTATTTCAGGAGTGGAGTGTGCTGATATCAGTGAGGACAGGGCTGTATGCGGCAGTACAGAGTATTTCAGGAGAGGAGTGTGCTGATATCAGTGAGGACAGGGCTGAATACGGCAGCACAGAGTATTTCAGGAGCGGAGTGTGCTGATATCAGTGAGGACAGGGCTGTATGCGGCAGCACAGAGTATTTCAGGAGAGGAGTGTGCTGATATCAGTGAGGACAGGGCTGAGTGCGGCAGCACAGAGTATTTCAGGAGCAGAGTGTGCTGATATCAGTGAGGACAGGGCTGTATGTGGCAGCACAGAGTATTTCAGGAGAGGAGTGTGCTGATATCAGTGAGGACAGGGCTGAATGCGGCAGCACAGAGTATTTCAGGAGCGGAGTGTGCTGATATCAGTGAGGACAGGGCTGTATGCGGCAGCACAGAGTATTTCAGGAGTGGAGTGTGCTGATATCAGTGAGGACAGGGCTGTATGCGGCAGTACAGAGTATTTCAGGAGAGGAGTGTGCTGATATCAGTGAGGACAGGGCTGTATGCGGCAGCACAGAGTATTTCAGGAGAGGAGTGTGCTGATATCAGTGAGGACAGGGCTGAGTGCGGCAGCACAGAGTATTTCAAAAGCAAAGTGTGCTGATATCAGTGAGGACAGGGCTGTATGTGGCAGCACAGAGTATTTCAGAAGAGGAATGTGCTGATATCAGTGAGGACAGGGCTGTATGCGGCAGCACAGAGTATTTCAGGAGTGGAGTGTGCTGATATCAGTGAGGACAGGGCTGTATGTGGCAGCACAGAGTATTTCAGGAGCGGAGTGTGCTGATAACAGTGAGGACAGGGCTGAATACGGCAGTACAGAGTATTTCAGGAGAGGAGTGTGCTGATATCAGTGAGGACAGGGCTGAATGCGGCAGCACAGAGTATTTCAGGAGCGGAGTGTGCTGATATCAGTGAGGACAGGGCTGTATGCGGCAGCACAGAGTATTTCAGGAGAGAAGTGTGCTGATATCAGTGAGGACAGGGCTGAATGCGGCAGCACAGAGTATTTCAGGAGCGGAGTGTGCTGATATCAGTGAGGACAGGGCTGTATGCGGCAGCACAGAGTATTTCAGGAGTGGAGTGTGCTGATATCAGTGAGGACAGGGCTGTATGCGGCAGTACAGAGTATTTCAGGAGAGGAGTGTGCTGATATCAGTGAGGACAGGGCTGAATACGGCAGCACAGAGTATTTCAGGAGCGGAGTGTGCTGATATCAGTGAGGACAGGGCTGAATGCGGCAGCACAGAGTATTTCAGGAGCGGAGTGTGCTGATATCAGTGAGGACAGGGCTGTATGCGGCAGCACAGAGTATTTCAGGAGTGGAGTGTGCTGATATCAGTGAGGACAGGGCTGTATGTGGCAGCACAGAGTATTTCAGGAGCAGAGTGTGCTGATATCAGTGAGGACAGGGCTGAATGTGGCAGCACAGAGTATTTCAGGAGAGGAGTGTGCTGATATCAGTGAGGACCGGGCTGAATGCAGCAGCACAGGGTATTTCAGGAGAGGAGTGTGCTGATATCAGTGAGGACAGGGCTGAATACGGCAGCACAGAGTATTTCAGGAGCGGAGTGTGCTGATACCAGTGAGGACAGGGCTGAGTGCGGCAGCACAGAGTATTTCAGGAGCGGAGTGTGCTGATACCAGTGAGGACAGGGCTGAGTGCGGCAGCACAGAGTATTTCAGGAGAGAAGTGTGCTGATATCAGTGAGGACAGGGCTGTATGCGGCAGCACAGAGTATTTCAGGAGAGGAGTGTGCTGATATCAGTGAGGACAGGGCTGAATACGGCAGCACAGAGTATTTCAGGAGCGGAGTGTGCTGATATCAGTGAGGACAGGGCTGTATGCGGCAGCACAGAGTATTTCAGGAGAGGAGTGTGCTGATATCAGTGAGGACAGGGCTGAGTGCGGCAGCACAGAGTATTTCAGGAGAGGAGTGTGCTGATATCAGTGAGGACAGGGCTGAGTGCGGCAGCACAGAGTATTTCAGGAGAGGAGTGTGCTGATATCAGTGAGGACAGGGCTGTATGTGGCAGCACAGAGTATTTCAGGAGCAGAGTGTGCTGATATCAGTGAGGACAGGGCTGTATGTGGCAGCACAGAGTATTTCAGGAGAGGAGTGTGCTGATATCAGTGAGGACAGGGCTGAGTGCGGCAGCACAGAGTATTTCAGGAGCGGAGTGTGCTGATACCAGTGAGGACAGGGCTGAGTGCGGCAGCACAGAGTATTTCAGGAGAGAAGTGTGCTGATATCAGTGAGGACAGGGCTGTATGCGGCAGCACAGAGTATTTCAGGAGAGGAGTGTGCTGATATCAGTGAGGACAGGGCTGAATACGGCAGCACAGAGTATTTCAGGAGCGGAGTGTGCTGATACCAGTGAGGACAGGGCTGAGTGCGGCAGCACAGAGTATTTCAGGAGCGGAGTGTGCTGATACCAGTGAGGACAGGGCTGAGTGCGGCAGCACAGAGTATTTCAGGAGAGAAGTGTGCTGATATCAGTGAGGACAGGGCTGTATGCGGCAGCACAGAGTATTTCAGGAGAGGAGTGTGCTGATATCAGTGAGGACAGGGCTGAATACGGCAGCACAGAGTATTTCAGGAGCGGAGTGTGCTGATATCAGTGAGGACAGGGCTGTATGCGGCAGCACAGAGTATTTCAGGAGAGGAGTGTGCCGATATCAGTGAGGACAGGGCTGAGTGCGGCAGCACAGAGTATTTCAGGAGCAGAGTGTGCTGATATCAGTGAGGACAGGGCTGTATGTGGCAGCACAGAGTATTTCAGGAGAGGAGTGTGCTGATATCAGTGAGGACAGGGCTGAATGCGGCAGCACAGAGTATTTCAGGAGAGGAGTGTGCTGATATCAGTGAGGACAGGGCTGTATGTGGCAGCACAGAGTATTTCAGGAGAGGAGTGTGCTGATATCAGTGAGGACAGGGCTGTATGCGGCAGCACAGAGTATTTCAGGAGCGGAGTGTGCTGATATCAGTGAGGACAGGGCTGTATGCGGCAGCACAGAGTATTTCAGGAGAGGAGTGTGCTGATATCAGTGAGGACAGGGCTGTATGCGGCAGTACAGAGTATTTCAGGAGAGGAGTGTGCTGATATCAGTGAGGACAGGGCTGAATGCGGCAGTACAGAGTATTTCAGGAGAGGAGTGTGCTGATATCAGTGAGGACAGGGCTGTATGCGGCAGTACAGAGTATTTCAGGAGAGGAGTGTGCTGATATCAGTGAGGACAGGGCTGTATGTGGCAGCACAGAGTATTTCAGGAGAGGAGTGTGCTGATATCAGTGAGGACAGGGCTGAATGCGGCAGCACAGAGTATTTCAGGAGCGGAGTGTGCTGATATCAGTGAGGACAGGGCTGTATGCGGCAGCACAGAGTATTTCAGGAGTGGAGTGTGCTGATATCAGTGAGGACAGGGCTGTATGCGGCAGTACAGAGTATTTCAGGAGAGGAGTGTGCTGATATCAGTGAGGACAGGGCTGAATACGGCAGCACAGAGTATTTCAGGAGCGGAGTGTGCTGATATCAGTGAGGACAGGGCTGTATGCGGCAGCACAGAGTATTTCAGGAGTGGAGTGTGCTGATATCAGTGAGGACAGGGCTGAGTGCGGCAGCACAGAGTATTTCAGGAGTGGAGTGTGCTGATATCAGTGAGGACAGGGCTGTATGTGGCAGCACAGAGTATTTCAGGAGCAGAGTGTGCTGATATCAGTGAGGACAGGGCTGAATGTGGCAGCACAGAGTATTTCAGGAGAGGAGTGTGCTGATATCAGTGAGGACCGGGCTGAATGCAGCAGCACAGGGTATTTCAGGAGAGGAGTGTGCTGATATCAGTGAGGACAGGGCTGTATGTGGCAGCACAGAGTATTTCAGGAGCAGAGTGTGCTGATATCAGTGAGGACAGGGCTGAATGCTGCAGCACAGAGTATTTCAGGAGAGGATTGTGCTGATATCAGTGAGGACAGGGCTGAATGCTGCAGCACAGAGTATTTCAGGAGAGGAGTGTGCTGATATCAGTGAGGACAGGGCTGAATGTGGCAGCACAGAGTATTTCAGGAGAGGAGTGTGCTGATATCAGTGAGGACCGGGCTGAATGCAGCAGCACAGGGTATTTCAGGAGAGGAGTGTGCTGATATCAGTGAGGACAGGGCTGAATGTGGCAGCACAGAGTATTTCAGGAGAGGAGTGTGCTGATATCAGTGAGGACCGGGCTGAATGCAGCAGCACAGGGTATTTCAGGAGCGGAGTGTGCTGATACCAGTGAGGACAGGGCTGAGTGCGGCAGCACAGAGTATTTCAGGAGAGAAGTGTGCTGATATCAGTGAGGACAGGGCTGTATGCGGCAGCACAGAGTATTTCAGGAGAGGAGTGTGCTGATATCAGTGAGGACAGGGCTGAATACGGCAGCACAGAGTATTTCAGGAGCGGAGTGTGCTGATATCAGTGAGGACAGGGCTGTATGCGGCAGCACAGAGTATTTCAGGAGAGGAGTGTGCCGATATCAGTGAGGACAGGGCTGAGTGCGGCAGCACAGAGTATTTCAGGAGCAGAGTGTGCTGATATCAGTGAGGACAGGGCTGTATGTGGCAGCACAGAGTGTTTCAGGAGAGGAGTGTGCTGATATCAGTGAGGACAGGGCTGAATGTGGCAGCACAGAGTATTTCAGGAGAGGAGTGTGCTGATATCAGTGAGGACAGGGCTGAGTGCGGCAGCACAGAGTATTTCAGGAGCGGAGTGTGCTGATATCAGTGAGGACAGGGCTGTATGCGGCAGCACAGAGTATTTCAGGAGCGGAGTGTGCTGATATCAGTGAGGACAGGGCTGATTACGGCAGCACAGAGTATTTCAGGAGCGGAGTGTGCTGATACCAGTGAGGACAGTGCTGAGTGCGGCAGCACAGAGTATTTCAGGAGAGGAGTGTGCTGATATCAGTGAGGACAGGGCTGAGTGCGGCAGCACAGAGTATTTCAGGAGAGGAGTGCACTGATATCAGTGAGGACAGGGCTGTATGTGGCAGCACAGAGTATTTCAGGAGAGGATTGTGCTGATATCAGTGAGGACAGGGCTGAATGCGGCAGCACAGAGTATTTCAGGAGAGAAGTGTGCTGATATCAGTGAGGACAAGGCTGAATGCAGCAGCACAGAGTATTTCAGGAGAGGAGTGCACTGATATCAGTGAGGACAGGGCTGAATGCGGCTGCACAGAGTATTTCAGGAGAGGAGTGTGCTGATATCAGTGAGGACAAGGTTGAATGCAGCAGCACAGAGTATTTCAGAAGAGGAGTGCACTGATATCAGCGAGGACAGGGCTGAATGCGGCAGGGATAGCTAATACTAGAGAAGAGAGAGAGAGGATTCAAAAAGATTTAAATAAACTGGAGAAGTGGGCAGCAACTAACAGAATGGTTTTTAACAGGGAGAAATGCAAAGTACTACATCTGGGCAATAAAAATGGAAAAAGCATATATAGAATGGGAGGAATAGGGCTAAGTGACAGCACATGTGAAAAAGACTTGGGTATACTAATAGATCACAGACTGAATATGAGTCAACAGTGTGATGCAGCAGCAAAAAAGGCAAATGCAATTCTAGGATGTATTAACAGAAGCATACAGTCTAGATCACGTGAAGTCATTATTTCCCTCTACTCCTCTTTGGTCAGACCTCATCTGGAATATTGTGTCCAGTTTTGGGCACCACATTTTAAAAAAGACATCAACAAACTGGAGCAAGTTCAGAAAAGAGCGACCAGAATGGTGACCGGTCTGCAAACCCTGTCTTATGAGGAAAGGTTGCAGGATTTGGGAATGTTTAGTTTGCAAAAGAGAAGACTGAGAGGAGACTTAATAGCTGTCTACAAATATCTAAAGGGCTGTCACATTGTAGAAGGATCAACTTTATTCTCATTTGCACAAGGAAAGACTAGAAGCAATGGGATGAAACTGAATGGGAGGAGACACAGATTAGATATTAGAAAAAACTTTTTGACAGTTAGAGTGATCAATGAGTGGAACAGGCTGCCACGAGAAGTGGTGAGTTCTCCTTCAATGGAAGTCTTCAAACAGAGGCTGGACAGACATCTGACTGGGATGATTTAGCGAATCCTGCTTTGAGCAGGGGGTTGGACCAGATGGCCCAGGAGGTCCCTTCCAACTCTACGATTCTATGATTCTATGATTCTATGATTTCAGGAGAGGAGTGTGCTGATATCAACGAGGACAGGGCTGAGTGCGGCAGCACAGAGTATTTCAGGAGAGGAGTGTGCTGATATCAGTGAGGACAGGGCTGTATGTGGCAGCACAGAGTATTTCAGGAGCAGAGTGTGCTGATATCAGTGAGGACAGGGCTGAATGTGGCAGCACAGAGTATTTCAGGAGAGGAGTGTGCTGATATCAGTGAGGACCGGGCTGAATGCAGCAGCACAGGGTATTTCAGGAGAGGAGTGTGCTGATATCAGTGAGGACAGGGCTGAATACGGCAGCACAGAGTATTTCAGGAGCGGAGTGTGCTGATACCAGTGAGGACAGGGCTGAGTGCGGCAGCACAGAGTATTTCAGGAGCGGAGTGTGCTGATACCAGTGAGGACAGGGCTGAGTGCGGCAGCACAGAGTATTTCAGGAGAGAAGTGTGCTGATATCAGTGAGGACAGGGCTGTATGCGGCAGCACAGAGTATTTCAGGAGCGGAGTGTGCTGATATCAGTGAGGACAGGGCTGTATGCGGCAGCACAGAGTATTTCAGGAGAGGAGTGTGCCGATATCAGTGAGGACAGGGCTGAGTGCGGCAGCACAGAGTATTTCAGGAGCAGAGTGTGCTGATATCAGTGAGGACAGGGCTGTATGTGGCAGCACAGAGTATTTCAGGAGAGGAGTGTGCTGATATCAGTGAGGACAGGGCTGAATGCGGCAGCACAGAGTATTTCAGGAGCGGAGTGTGCTGATATCAGTGAGGACAGGGCTGTATGCGGCAGCACAGAGTATTTCAGGAGAGGAGTGTGCTGATATCAGTGAGGACAGGGCTGTATGCGGCAGTACAGAGTATTTCAGGAGAGGAGTGTGCTGATATCAGTGAGGACAGGGCTGAATGCGGCAGTACAGAGTATTTCAGGAGAGGAGTGTGCTGATATCAGTGAGGACAGGGCTGTATGCGGCAGTACAGAGTATTTCAGGAGCGGAGTGTGCTGATATCAGTGAGGACAGGGCTGTATGCGGCAGCACAGAGTATTTCAGGAGAGGAGTGTGCTGATATCAGTGAGGACAGGGCTGTATGCGGCAGCACAGAGTATTTCAGGAGTGGAGTGTGCTGATATCAGTGAGGACAGGGCTGTATGCGGCAGTACAGAGTATTTCAGGAGAGGAGTGTGCTGATATCAGTGAGGACAGGGCTGAATACGGCAGCACAGAGTATTTCAGGAGCGGAGTGTGCTGATATCAGTGAGGACAGGGCTGTATGCGGCAGCACAGAGTATTTCAGGAGTGGAGTGTGCTGATATCAGTGAGGACAGGGCTGTATGCGGCAGCACAGAGTATTTCAGGAGCGGAGTGTGCTGATATCAGTGAGGACAGGGCTGAGTGCGGCAGCACAGAGTATTTCAGGAGTGGAGTGTGCTGATATCAGTGAGGACAGGGCTGTATGTGGCAGCACAGAGTATTTCAGGAGCGGAGTGTGCTGATATCAGTGAGGACAGGGCTGAATGTGGCAGCACAGAGTATTTCAGGAGAGGAGTGTGCTGATATCAGTGAGGACCGGGCTGAATGCAGCAGCACAGGGTATTTCAGGAGAGGAGTGTGCTGATATCAGTGAGGACAGGGCTGTATGTGGCAGCACAGAGTATTTCAGGAGCAGAGTGTGCTGATATCAGTGAGGACAGGGCTGAATGTGGCAGCACAGAGTATTTCAGGAGAGGAGTGTGCTGATATCAGTGAGGACAGGGCTGTATGTGGCAGCACAGAGTATTTCAGGAGAGGAGTGTGCTGATATCAGTGAGGACAGGGCTGAATGTGGCAGCACAGAGTATTTCAGGAGAGGAGTGTGCTGATATCAGTGAGGACAGGGCTGTATGTGGCAGCACAGAGTATTTCAGGAGCGGAGTGTGCTGATATCAGTGAGGACAGGGCTGAATGTGGCAGCACAGAGTATTTCAGGAGAGGAGTGTGCTGATATCAGTGAGGACCGGGCTGAATGCAGCAGCACAGGGTATTTCAGGAGAGGAGTGTGCTGATATCAGTGAGGACAGGGCTGTATGTGGCAGCACAGAGTATTTCAGGAGCAGAGTGTGCTGATATCAGTGAGGACAGGGCTGAATGTGGCAGCACAGAGTATTTCAGGAGAGGAGTGTGCTGATATCAGTGAGGACAGGGCTGAATGCAGCAGCACAGGGTATTTCAGGAGAGGAGTGTGCTGATATCAGTGAGGACAGGGCTGAATGTGGCAGCACAGAGTATTTCAGGAGAGGAGTGTGCTGATATCAGTGAGGACCGGGCTGAATGCAGCAGCACAGGGTATTTCAGGAGCGGAGTGTGCTGATACCAGTGAGGACAGGGCTGAGTGCGGCAGCACAGAGTATTTCAGGAGAGAAGTGTGCTGATATCAGTGAGGACAGGGCTGTATGCGGCAGCACAGAGTATTTCAGGAGAGGAGTGTGCTGATATCAGTGAGGACAGGGCTGAATACGGCAGCACAGAGTATTTCAGGAGCGGAGTGTGCTGATATCAGTGAGGACAGGGCTGTATGCGGCAGCACAGAGTATTTCAGGAGAGGAGTGTGCCGATATCAGTGAGGACAGGGCTGAGTGCGGCAGCACAGAGTATTTCAGGAGCAGAGTGTGCTGATATCAGTGAGGACAGGGCTGTATGTGGCAGCACAGAGTGTTTCAGGAGAGGAGTGTTCTGATATCAGTGAGGACAGGGCTGAATGTGGCAGCACAGAGTATTTCAGGAGAGGAGTGTGCTGATATCAGTGAGGACAGGGCTGAGTGCGGCAGCACAGAGTATTTCAGGAGTGGAGTGTGCTGATATCAGTGAGGACAGGGCTGTATGCGGCAGCACAGAGTATTTCAGGAGCGGAGTGTGCTGATATCAGTGAGGACAGGGCTGATTACGGCAGCACAGAGTATTTCAGGAGCGGAGTGTGCTGATACCAGTGAGGACAGTGCTGAGTGCGGCAGCACAGAGTATTTCAGGAGAGGAGTGTGCTGATATCAGTGAGGACAGGGCTGAGTGCGGCAGCACAGAGTATTTCAGGAGAGGAGTGCACTGATATCAGTGAGGACAGGGCTGTATGTGGCAGCACAGAGTATTTCAGGAGAGGATTGTGCTGATATCAGTGAGGACAGGGCTGAATGCGGCAGCACAGAGTATTTCAGGAGAGGAGTGTGCTGATATCAGTGAGGACAAGGCTGAATGCAGCAGCACAGAGTATTTCAGGAGAGGAGTGCACTGATATCAGTGAGGACAGGGCTGAATGCGGCTGCACAGAGTATTTCAGGAGAGGAGTGTGCTGATATCAGTGAGGACAAGGTTGAATGCAGCAGCACAGAGTATTTCAGAAGAGGAGTGCACTGATATCAGCGAGGACAGGGCTGAATGCGGCAGGGATAGCTAATACTAGAGAAGAGAGAGAGAGGATTCAAAAAGATTTAAATAAACTGGAGAAGTGGGCAGCAACTAACAGAATGGTTTTTAACAGGGAGAAATGCAAAGTACTACATCTGGGCAATAAAAATGGAAAAAGCATATATAGAATGGGAGGAATAGGGCTAAGTGACAGCACATGTGAAAAAGACTTGGGTATACTAATAGATCACAGACTGAATATGAGTCAACAGTGTGATGCAGCAGCAAAAAAGGCAAATGCAATTCTAGGATGTATTAACAGAAGCATACAGTCTAGATCACGTGAAGTCATTATTTCCCTCTACTCCTCTTTGGTCAGACCTCATCTGGAATATTGTGTCCAGTTTTGGGCACCACATTTTAAAAAAGACATCAACAAACTGGAGCAAGTTCAGAAAAGAGCGACCAGAATGGTGACCGGTCTGCAAACCCTGTCTTATGAGGAAAGGTTGCAGGATTTGGGAATGTTTAGTTTGCAAAAGAGAAGACTGAGAGGAGACTTAATAGCTGTCTACAAATATCTAAAGGGCTGTCACATTGTAGAAGGATCAACTTTATTCTCATTTGCACAAGGAAAGACTAGAAGCAATGGGATGAAACTGAATGGGAGGAGACACAGATTAGATATTAGAAAAAACTTTTTGACAGTTAGAGTGATCAATGAGTGGAACAGGCTGCCACGAGAAGTGGTGAGTTCTCCTTCAATGGAAGTCTTCAAACAGAGGCTGGACAGACATCTGACTGGGATGATTTAGCGAATCCTGCTTTGAGCAGGGGGTTGGACCAGATGGCCCAGGAGGTCCCTTCCAACTCTACGATTCTATGATTCTATGATTCTATGATTTCAGGAGAGGAGTGTGCTGATATCAACGAGGACAGGGCTGAGTGCGGCAGCACAGAGTATTTCAGGAGAGGAGTGTGCTGATATCAGTGAGGACAGGGCTGTATGTGGCAGCACAGAGTATTTCAGGAGCAGAGTGTGCTGATATCAGTGAGGACAGGGCTGAATGTGGCAGCACAGAGTATTTCAGGAGAGGAGTGTGCTGATATCAGTGAGGACCGGGCTGAATGCAGCAGCACAGGGTATTTCAGGAGAGGAGTGTGCTGATATCAGTGAGGACAGGGCTGAATACGGCAGCACAGAGTATTTCAGGAGCGGAGTGTGCTGATACCAGTGAGGACAGGGCTGAGTGCGGCAGCACAGAGTATTTCAGGAGCGGAGTGTGCTGATACCAGTGAGGACAGGGCTGAGTGCGGCAGCACAGAGTATTTCAGGAGAGAAGTGTGCTGATATCAGTGAGGACAGGGCTGTATGCGGCAGCACAGAGTATTTCAGGAGCGGAGTGTGCTGATATCAGTGAGGACAGGGCTGTATGCGGCAGCACAGAGTATTTCAGGAGAGGAGTGTGCCGATATCAGTGAGGACAGGGCTGAGTGCGGCAGCACAGAGTATTTCAGGAGCAGAGTGTGCTGATATCAGTGAGGACAGGGCTGTATGTGGCAGCACAGAGTATTTCAGGAGAGGAGTGTGCTGATATCAGTGAGGACAGGGCTGAATGCGGCAGCACAGAGTATTTCAGGAGCGGAGTGTGCTGATATCAGTGAGGACAGGGCTGTATGCGGCAGCACAGAGTATTTCAGGAGAGGAGTGTGCTGATATCAGTGAGGACAGGGCTGTATGCGGCAGTACAGAGTATTTCAGGAGAGGAGTGTGCTGATATCAGTGAGGACAGGGCTGAATGCGGCAGTACAGAGTATTTCAGGAGAGGAGTGTGCTGATATCAGTGAGGACAGGGCTGTATGCGGCAGTACAGAGTATTTCAGGAGCGGAGTGTGCTGATATCAGTGAGGACAGGGCTGTATGCGGCAGCACAGAGTATTTCAGGAGAGGAGTGTGCTGATATCAGTGAGGACAGGGCTGTATGCGGCAGCACAGAGTATTTCAGGAGTGGAGTGTGCTGATATCAGTGAGGACAGGGCTGTATGCGGCAGTACAGAGTATTTCAGGAGAGGAGTGTGCTGATATCAGTGAGGACAGGGCTGAATACGGCAGCACAGAGTATTTCAGGAGCGGAGTGTGCTGATATCAGTGAGGACAGGGCTGTATGCGGCAGCACAGAGTATTTCAGGAGTGGAGTGTGCTGATATCAGTGAGGACAGGGCTGTATGCGGCAGCACAGAGTATTTCAGGAGCGGAGTGTGCTGATATCAGTGAGGACAGGGCTGAGTGCGGCAGCACAGAGTATTTCAGGAGTGGAGTGTGCTGATATCAGTGAGGACAGGGCTGTATGTGGCAGCACAGAGTATTTCAGGAGCGGAGTGTGCTGATATCAGTGAGGACAGGGCTGAATGTGGCAGCACAGAGTATTTCAGGAGAGGAGTGTGCTGATATCAGTGAGGACCGGGCTGAATGCAGCAGCACAGGGTATTTCAGGAGAGGAGTGTGCTGATATCAGTGAGGACAGGGCTGTATGTGGCAGCACAGAGTATTTCAGGAGCAGAGTGTGCTGATATCAGTGAGGACAGGGCTGAATGTGGCAGCACAGAGTATTTCAGGAGAGGAGTGTGCTGATATCAGTGAGGACAGGGCTGTATGTGGCAGCACAGAGTATTTCAGGAGAGGAGTGTGCTGATATCAGTGAGGACAGGGCTGAATGTGGCAGCACAGAGTATTTCAGGAGAGGAGTGTGCTGATATCAGTGAGGACAGGGCTGTATGTGGCAGCACAGAGTATTTCAGGAGCGGAGTGTGCTGATATCAGTGAGGACAGGGCTGAATGTGGCAGCACAGAGTATTTCAGGAGAGGAGTGTGCTGATATCAGTGAGGACCGGGCTGAATGCAGCAGCACAGGGTATTTCAGGAGAGGAGTGTGCTGATATCAGTGAGGACAGGGCTGTATGTGGCAGCACAGAGTATTTCAGGAGCAGAGTGTGCTGATATCAGTGAGGACAGGGCTGAATGTGGCAGCACAGAGTATTTCAGGAGAGGAGTGTGCTGATATCAGTGAGGACAGGGCTGAATGCAGCAGCACAGGGTATTTCAGGAGAGGAGTGTGCTGATATCAGTGAGGACAGGGCTGAATGTGGCAGCACAGAGTATTTCAGGAGAGGAGTGTGCTGATATCAGTGAGGACCGGGCTGAATGCAGCAGCACAGGGTATTTCAGGAGCGGAGTGTGCTGATACCAGTGAGGACAGGGCTGAGTGCGGCAGCACAGAGTATTTCAGGAGAGAAGTGTGCTGATATCAGTGAGGACAGGGCTGTATGCGGCAGCACAGAGTATTTCAGGAGAGGAGTGTGCTGATATCAGTGAGGACAGGGCTGAATACGGCAGCACAGAGTATTTCAGGAGCGGAGTGTGCTGATATCAGTGAGGACAGGGCTGTATGCGGCAGCACAGAGTATTTCAGGAGAGGAGTGTGCCGATATCAGTGAGGACAGGGCTGAGTGCGGCAGCACAGAGTATTTCAGGAGCAGAGTGTGCTGATATCAGTGAGGACAGGGCTGTATGTGGCAGCACAGAGTGTTTCAGGAGAGGAGTGTTCTGATATCAGTGAGGACAGGGCTGAATGTGGCAGCACAGAGTATTTCAGGAGAGGAGTGTGCTGATATCAGTGAGGACAGGGCTGAGTGCGGCAGCACAGAGTATTTCAGGAGTGGAGTGTGCTGATATCAGTGAGGACAGGGCTGTATGCGGCAGCACAGAGTATTTCAGGAGCGGAGTGTGCTGATATCAGTGAGGACAGGGCTGATTACGGCAGCACAGAGTATTTCAGGAGCGGAGTGTGCTGATACCAGTGAGGACAGTGCTGAGTGCGGCAGCACAGAGTATTTCAGGAGAGGAGTGTGCTGATATCAGTGAGGACAGGGCTGAGTGCGGCAGCACAGAGTATTTCAGGAGAGGAGTGCACTGATATCAGTGAGGACAGGGCTGTATGTGGCAGCACAGAGTATTTCAGGAGAGGATTGTGCTGATATCAGTGAGGACAGGGCTGAATGCGGCAGCACAGAGTATTTCAGGAGAGGAGTGTGCTGATATCAGTGAGGACAAGGCTGAATGCAGCAGCACAGAGTATTTCAGGAGAGGAGTGCACTGATATCAGTGAGGACAGGGCTGAATGCGGCTGCACAGAGTATTTCAGGAGAGGAGTGTGCTGATATCAGTGAGGACAAGGTTGAATGCAGCAGCACAGAGTATTTCAGAAGAGGAGTGCACTGATATCAGCGAGGACAGGGCTGAATGCGGCAGGGATAGCTAATACTAGAGAAGAGAGAGAGAGGATTCAAAAAGATTTAAATAAACTGGAGAAGTGGGCAGCAACTAACAGAATGGTTTTTAACAGGGAGAAATGCAAAGTACTACATCTGGGCAATAAAAATGGAAAAAGCATATATAGAATGGGAGGAATAGGGCTAAGTGACAGCACATGTGAAAAAGACTTGGGTATACTAATAGATCACAGACTGAATATGAGTCAACAGTGTGATGCAGCAGCAAAAAAGGCAAATGCAATTCTAGGATGTATTAACAGAAGCATACAGTCTAGATCACGTGAAGTCATTATTTCCCTCTACTCCTCTTTGGTCAGACCTCATCTGGAATATTGTGTCCAGTTTTGGGCACCACATTTTAAAAAAGACATCAACAAACTGGAGCAAGTTCAGAAAAGAGCGACCAGAATGGTGACCGGTCTGCAAACCCTGTCTTATGAGGAAAGGTTGCAGGATTTGGGAATGTTTAGTTTGCAAAAGAGAAGACTGAGAGGAGACTTAATAGCTGTCTACAAATATCTAAAGGGCTGTCACATTGTAGAAGGATCAACTTTATTCTCATTTGCACAAGGAAAGACTAGAAGCAATGGGATGAAACTGAATGGGAGGAGACACAGATTAGATATTAGAAAAAACTTTTTGACAGTTAGAGTGATCAATGAGTGGAACAGGCTGCCACGAGAAGTGGTGAGTTCTCCTTCAATGGAAGTCTTCAAACAGAGGCTGGACAGACATCTGACTGGGATGATTTAGCGAATCCTGCTTTGAGCAGGGGGTTGGACCAGATGGCCCAGGAGGTCCCTTCCAACTCTACGATTCTATGATTCTATGATTCTATGATTTCAGGAGAGGAGTGTGCTGATATCAACGAGGACAGGGCTGAGTGCGGCAGCACAGAGTATTTCAGGAGAGGAGTGTGCTGATATTAGTGAGGACCGGGCTGTATGTGGCAGCACAGAGTATTTCAGGAGTGGAGTGTGCTGATATCAGTGAGGACAGGGCTGTATGTGGCAGCACAGAGTATTTCAGGAGAGGAGTGTGCTGATATCAGTGAGGACAGGGCTGTATGTGGCAGAATAGAGTATTTCAGGAGCGGAGTGTGCTGATATCAGTGAGGACAGGGCTGAGTGCGGCAGCACGGAGTATTTCAGGAGCGGAGTGTGCTGATAACAGTGAGGACAGGGCTGTATGTGGCAGCACAGAGTATTTCAGGAGAGGAGTGTGCTGATATCAGTGAGGACAGGGCTGAATGCGGCAGCACAGAGTATTTCAGGAGTGGAGTGTGCTGATATCAGTGAGGACAGGGCTGAGTGCGGCAGCACGGAGTATTTCAGGAGCGGAGTGTGCTGATATCAGTGAGGACAGGGCTGAGTGCGGCAGCACAGAGTATTTCAGGAGGAGTGTGCTGATAACAGTGAGGACAGGGCTGTATGTGGCAGCACAGAGTATTTCAGGAGGAGTGTGCTGATAACAGTGAGGACAGGGCTGTATGTGGCAGCACAGAGTATTTCAGGAGAGGAGTGTGCTGATATCAGTGAGGACAGGGCTGAATGCGGCAGCACAGAGTATTTCAGGAGAGGAGTGTGCTGATATCAGTGAGGACAGGGCTGTATGTGGCAGCACAGAGTATTTCAGGAGAGGAGTGTGCTGATATCAGTGAGGACAGGGCTGTATGTGGCAGAATAGAGTATTTCAGGAGCGGAGTGTGCTGATATCAGTGAGGACAGGGCTGAGTGCGGCAGCACGGAGTATTTCAGGAGCGGAGTGTGCTGATAACAGTGAGGACAGGGCTGTATGTGGCAGCACAGAGTATTTCAGGAGAGGAGTGTGCTGATATCAGTGAGGACAGGGCTGAATGCGGCAGCACAGAGTATTTCAGGAGTGGAGTGTGCTGATATCAGTGAGGACAGGGCTGAGTGCGGCAGCACGGAGTATTTCAGGAGCAGAGTGTGCTGATATCAGTGAGGACAGGGCTGAGTGCGGCAGCACAGAGTATTTCAGGAGGAGTGTGCTGATAACAGTGAGGACAGGGCTGTATGTGGCAGCACAGAGTATTTCAGGAGAGGAGTGTGCTGATATCAGTGAGGACAGGGCTGAATGCGGCAGCACAGAGTATTTCAGGAGAGGAGTGTGCTGATATCAGTGAGGACAGGGCTGTATGTGGCAGAATAGAGTATTTCAGGAGAGGAGTGTGCTGATATCAGTGAGGACAGGGCTGAATGCGGCAGCACAGAGTATTTCAGGAGCGGAGTGTGCTGATATCAGTGAGGACAGGGCTGAGTGCGGCAGCACGGAGTATTTCAGGAGCGGAGTGTGATGATAACAGTGAGGACAGGGCTGTATGTGGCAGCACAGAGTATTTCAGGAGAGGAGTGTGCTGATATCAGTGAGGACAGGGCTGAGTGCGGCAGCACGGAGTATTTCAGGAGTGGAGTGTGCTGATAACAGTGAGGACAGGGCTGTATGTGGCAGCACAGAGTATTTCAGGAGAGGAGTGTGCTGATATCAGTGAGGACAGGGCTGAGTGCGGCAGCACAGAGTATTTCAGGAGCGGAGTGTGCTGATATCAGTGAGGACAGGGCTGAGTGCGGCAGCACGGAGTATTTCAGGAGCGGAGTGTGCTGATATCAGTGAGGACAGGGCTGTATGCGGCAGCACAGAGTATTTCAGGAGTGGAGTGTGCTGATATCAGTGAGGACAGGGCTGTATGCGGCAGCACAGAGTATTTCAGGAGCGGAGTGTGCTGATATCAGTGAGGACAGGGCTGAATGCGGCAGCACAGAGTATTTCAGGAGCGGAGTGTGCTGATATCAGTGAGGACAGGGCTGAGTGCGGCAGCACGAAGTATTTCAGGAGCGGAGTGTGCTGATAACAGTGAGGACAGGGCTGTATGTGGCAGCACAGAGTATTTCAGGAGAGGAGTGTGCTGATATCAGTGAGGACAGGGCTGAATGCGGCAGCACAGAGTATTTCAGGAGAGGAGTGTGCTGATATCAGTGAGGACAGGGCTGTATGTGGCAGAATAGAGTATTTCAGGAGCGGAGTGTGCTGATATCAGTGAGGACAGGGCTGAGTGCGGCAGCACGGAGTATTTCAGGAGCGGAGTGTGCTGATAACAGTGAGGACAGGGCTGTATGTGGCAGCACAGAGTATTTCAGGAGAGGAGTGTGCTGATATCAGTGAGGACAGGGCTGAGTGCGGCAGCACGGAGTATTTCAGGAGTGGAGTGTGCTGATAACAGTGAGGACAGGGCTGTATGTGGCAGCACAGAGTATTTCAGGAGAGGAGTGTGCTGATATCAGTGAGGACAGGGCTGAGTGCGGCAGCACGGAGTATTTCAGGAGTGGAGTGTGCTGATATCAGTGAGGACAGGGCTGAGTGCGGCAGCACAGAGTATTTCAGGAGAGGAGTGTGCTGATATCAGTGAGGACAGGGCTGAGTGCGGCAGCACAGAGTATTTCAGGAGAGGAGTCTGCTGATATCAGTGAGGACAGGGCTGAGTGCGGCAGCACAGAGTATTTCAGTAGAGGAGTGTGCTGATATCAGTAAGGACAGGGCTGAATGCGGCAGCACAGAGTATTTCAGGAGAGGAGTGTGCTGCTGGAGAGGCAGTCCATTGTATAGCCTTCTGAACTTCCTGTGACTACTTCAACGCATGTAATCTCTTGTACCATCCTGGAGGTCACCCAGACTGGAAAGTGAATGATCCCAAACTAAAAACTGATAAAAAAAATTAAGAAATAAATCCTTAATTAAATGTAATATGTAAAAAAGTGTGACATCCGGGAAATGCAAAAGTTACAAGGAGCATCGAGCAACGTGGAGGACAAATCATACAGGCAGTACAGGGATGTGAATCAGAACTATGTAATACTCCATTTCCCTTCTGGGGGCGCTGTAGGGAATGTAAATACTTTCATCCAAGTGATCACACTTTGCAACAAATCAGAACTCTGGGCTGATTTAGGGCAGGACATTGGCGCGGCCCGTGTAGGACGTCGCCTCCTTTCTCGGAGCTCCCCGAGTATCGTGTGGTCAGCAGGTTCTGCCAATAAAACCTTCTGAAGGATCCTATTAGCAATCTGCCTTCTAATCCATTTCACGCTCAGTTTCCGATAAAGAGGCGAGACGGTGTCCAATGTGTCAGGGACGGTGGGAACATGGAAAATATATAGAAAGCGCGGCGCGGCACGGGATGCAGCGGGCTGCTAACACTCGCCGCCGCCTGCTAATGAAAAATGACACAAGCGCCGCAAAATTAAGTCCCAGGCGTCTCTTCTTTAAAAAAAAAAAAAAAAAGAATGAATTTTTGCTTCCAGCACAGTTTCTCGGAGGCTCGGCGCCATTTATCATGACGACAACGTGGAAAAAAAATGCATTGTAGACCGAAATAACGGATGGTAGAACAAACAAGCAGAATATGAAATTAATGAGAACAGATGTAGCGGGGGTGTATACTTTTGCAAATCTTAAGACTACATTCCCACGATGAATATTTAAAAAAAATGCAAGTAACCCATTTGGCTTTATGGGTGCATGGTGGGAACGTAGCTTAATGATCCTATGTATAATTATCAACTGTGTATGCAGCTCCAATGCAGAGCTATGCGTCTCCAAACTATCTGGTACAATGTGTGAAGGAGGATCTAGGACAGGAAGGGTTGTCATGGGGAAAATCAGCCGAGGACTCGTCTCATCCGTACGTCGATTTTTTGCAATTTTCTGCTTGTAGTTTTTTGAGATATTAACACTTTTCTTTTCTTTGCACAACTTGGCGCCAAGGAGACCGGCCACCTCTGCTGTCTAGCTTGAAAGCATTAGAACTAGGGGTTAACAGCTTCAAAACAGTGCTTCCAAGCTCAATGGAATAGCTCTTGTAAGCACTGCTGTAGAGCAGCGGTGGTCGGCAGGATATTGGAAGCTTTGGATGTGAATGGAGCATAAAATAAAATACAAATCGAGACTAATCCAATGGCGGAGGAGCGCAGCCCTGGAAGGGTTAATGCCCATTTCAGCTGGCGGTTGTGCTCCACAGCAGGTACAGAGCCGGATCCTGATATTCCTTCATTTGTCAGAGAAGGAGATGGATAAATATTAAAAGATATTCTGGCTTCAAAGGGAATGTGCAGCGCGGTGAAGCGACTCTCCGCAGAATTGGCTTTATTTGCTGTGAAATTACACGTACAGCCGCAGAGATGATTGAATGTCAGAAGAAGCTGCGCACCTCACACATCACACCGCCACCACACCGCGGAATGCCGATTCACCACACCGCGGAATCCCAGATCCACCACACCGCAGAATCCCAGACCCGCCACACCGCGGAATCCCAGATCCACCACACCACGGAATGCCGATCCACCACACCGCGGAATCCCAGATCCACCACACCGCGGAATCCCAGATCCACCACACCGCGGAATCCCAGATCCACCACACCGCGGAATCCCAGATCCACCACACCGCGGAATCCCAGATCCACCACACCGCGGAATCCCAGATCCACCACACCGCGGAATCCCAGATCCACCACACCACGGAATGCCGATACACCACACCGCGGAATCCCAGATCCACCACACCGCGGAATCCCAGATCCACCACACAGCGGAATCCCAGATCCACCACACCGCGGAATCCCAGATCCACCACACCGCGGAATCCCAGATCCACCACACCGCGGAATCCCAGATCCACCACACAGCGGAATCCCAGATCCACCACACAGCGGAATCCCAGATCCACCACACAGCGGAATCCCAGATCCACCACACAGCGGAATCCCAGATCCACCACACAGCGGAATCCCGATCTACCACACCGTGGAATCCAGATCCAAACACTGGAAAGAAACTTACTGCTAACTCACAGAAAGAGGCTCCCAGGCCATAGGGCAACAGCAAAAGTTACTGTACTGTGTATTATACTGCAGGGCTGCACTCACTATTCTGCTGGTGCAGTCACTGTGTGCATACATTACATTACTGATCCTGAGTTACATCCTGTATTATACCCCAGAGCTGCACTCACTATTCTGCTGGTGCAGTCACTGTGTGCATACATTACATTACTGATCCTGAGTTACATCCTGTATTATACTCCAGAGCTGCACTCACTATTCTGCTGGTGCAGTCACTGTGTACATACATTACATTACTGATCCTGAGTTACATCCTGTATTATACTCCGGAGCTGCACTCACTATTCTGCTGGTGCAGTCACTGTGTACATACATTACTGATCCTGAGTTACATCTTGTATTATACTCCAGAGCTGCACTCACTATTCTGCTGGTGCAGTCACTGTGTACATACATTACATTACTGATCCTGAGTTACATCCTGTATTATACTCCAGAGCTGCACTCACTATTCTGCTGTTGCAGTCACTGTGTACATACATTACTGATCCTGAGTTACATCCTGTATTATATGCCAGAGCTGCACTCACTATTCTGCTGGTGCAGTCACTGTGTACATACATTACTGATCCTGAGTTACATCCTGTATTATACTCCAGAGCTGCACTCACTATTCTGCTGGTGCAGTCACTGTGTACATACATTACATTACTTATCCTGAGTTACATCCTGTATTACACTCCAGAGCTGCACTCACTATTCTGCTGGTGCAGTCACTGTGTACAACATACATTACATTACTGATCCTGAGTTACATCCTGTATTATACGCCAGAGATGCACTCACTATTCTGCTGGTGCAGTCACTGTGTACATACATTACTGATCCTGAGTTACATCCTGTATTATACGCCAGAGCTGCACTCACTATTCTGCTGGTGCAGTCAGTGTGTACATACATTACATTACTGATCCTGAGTTACCTCCTGTATTATACTCCAGAGCTGCACTCACTATTCTGCTGGTGCAGTCAGTGTGTACATACATTACATTACTGATCCTGAGTTACATCCTGTATTATACGCCAGAGCTGCACTCACTATTCTGCTGGTGCAGTCAGTGTGTACATACATTACATTACTGATCCTGAGTTACCTCCTGTATTATACTCCAGAGCTGCACTCACTATTCTGCTGGTGCAGTCACTGTGTACCTACATTACTGATCCTGAGTTACATCCTGTATTATACCCCAGAGCTGCACTCACTATTCTGCTGGTGCAGTCACTGTGTACATACATTACATTACTGATCCTGAGTTACAACCTGTATTATACTCCAGAGCTGCACTCACTATTCTGCTGGTGCAGTCACTGTGTACATACATTACTGCTCCTGAGTTACATCCTGTATTATACTCCAGAGCTGCACTCACTATTCTGCTGGTGCAGTCACTGTGTACATACATTACATTACTGATCCTGAGTTACATCCTGTATTATACTCCGGAGCTGCACTCACTATTCTGCTGGTGCAGTCACTGTGTACATACATTACTGATCCTGAGTTACATCTTGTATTATACTCCAGAGCTGCACTCACTATTCTGCTGGTGCAGTCACTGTGTACATACATTACATTACTGATCCTGAGTTACATCCTGTATTATACTCCAGAGCTGCACTCACTATTCTGCTGTTGCAGTCACTGTGTACATACATTACTGATCCTGAGTTACATCCTGTATTATATGCCAGAGCTGCACTCACTATTCTGCTGGTGCAGTCACTGTGTACATACATTACTGATCCTGAGTTACATCCTGTATTATACTCCAGAGCTGCACTCACTATTCTGCTGGTGCAGTCACTGTGTACATACATTACATTACTTATCCTGAGTTACATCCTGTATTACACTCCAGAGCTGCACTCACTATTCTGCTGGTGCAGTCACTGTGTACATATATTACATTACTGATCCTGAGTTACATCCTGTATTATACTCCAGAGCTGCACTCACTATTCTGCTGGTGCAGTCACTGTGTACATACATTACATTACTGATCCTGAGTTACATCCTGTATTATACGCCAGAGATGCACTCACTATTCTGCTGGTGCAGTCACTGTGTACATACATTACTGATCCTGAGTTACATCCTGTATTATACGCCAGAGCTGCACTCACTATTCTGCTGGTGCAGTCAGTGTGTACATACATTACATTACTGATCCTGAGTTACCTCCTGTATTATACTCCAGAGCTGCACTCACTATTCTGCTGGTGCAGTCAGTGTGTACATACATTACATTACTGATCCTGAGTTACATCCTGTATTATACGCCAGAGCTGCACTCACTATTCTGCTGGTGCAGTCAGTGTGTACATACATTACATTACTGATCCTGAGTTACCTCCTGTATTATACTCCAGAGCTGCACTCACTATTCTGCTGGTGCAGTCACTGTGTACCTACATTACTGATCCTGAGTTACATCCTGTATTATACCCCAGAGCTGCACTCACTATTCTGCTGGTGCAGTCACTGTGTACATACATTACATTACTGATCCTGAGTTACAACCTGTATTATACTCCAGAGCTGCACTCACTATTCTGCTGGTGCAGTCACTGTGCACATACATTACTGATCCTGAGTTACATCCTGTATTATACCCCAGAGCTGCACTCACTATTCTGCTGGTGCAGTCACTGTGTACATACATTACATTACTGATCCTGAGTTACCTCCTGTATTATACCCCAGAGCTGCACTCACTACTCTGCTGGTGCAGTCACTGTGAACATACATTACATTACTGATCCTGAGTTACATCCTGTATTATACTCCAGAGCTGGACTCAGTATTCTGCTGGTGCAGTCACTGTGTACATACATTACATTACTGATCCTGAGGTACCTCCTGTATTACACTCCAGAGCTGCACTCACTATTCTGCTGGTGCAGTCACTGTGTACATACATTACATTACTGATCCTGAGTTACATCCTGTATTATACTCCAGAGCTGCACTCACTATTCTGCTGGTGCAGTCACTGTGTGCATACATTACTGATCCTGAGTTACATCCTGTATTGTATGCCAGAGCTGCACTCACTATTCTGCTGGTGCAGTCACTGTGTAAATACATTACTGATCCTGAGTTACATCCTGTATTATACTCCAGAGCTGCACTCACTATTCTGCTGGTGCAGTCACTGTGTACATACATTACATTACTTATCCTGAGTTACATCCTGTATTACACTCCAGAGCTGCACTCACTATTCTGCTGGTGCAGTCACTGTGTACATACATTACATTACTGATCCTGAGTTACATCCTGTATTATACTCCAGAGCTGCACTCACTATTCTGCTGGTGCAGTCACTGTGTACATACATTACTGATCCTGAGTTACATCCTGTATTATACCCCAGAGCTGCACTCACTATTCTGCTGGTGCAGTCACTGTGTACATACATTACATTACTGATCCTGAGTTACAACCTGTATTATACTACAGAGCTGCACTCACTATTCTGCTGGTGCAGTCACTGTGCACATACATTACTGATCCTGAGTTACATCCTGTATTATACCCCAGAGCTGCACTCACTATTCTGCTGGTGCAGTCACTGTGTACATACATTACATTACTGATCCTGAGTTACCTCCTGTTTTATACCCCAGAGCTGCACTCACTACTCTGCTGGTGCAGTCACTGTGAACATACATTACATTACTGATCCTGAGTTACATCCTGTATTATACTCCAGAGCTGCACTCACTATTCTGCTGGTGCAGTCACTGTGTACATACATTACTGATCCTGAGTTACATCCTGTATTATACTCCAGAGCTGCACTCACTATTCTGCTGGTGCAGTCACTGTGTACATACATTACTGATCCTGAGTCACCTCCTGTATTATACCCCAGAGCTGCACTCACTATTCTGCTGGTGCAGTCACTGTGTACATACATTACTGATCCTGAGTCACCTCCTGTATTATACTCCAGAGCTGCACTCACTATTCTGCTGGTGCAGTCACTGTGTACATACATTACATTACTGATCCTGAGTTACAACCTGTATTATACTACAGAGCTGCACTCACTATTCTGCTGGTGCAGTCACTGTGCACATACATTACTGATCCTGAGTTACATCCTGTATTATACCCCAGAGCTGCACTCACTATTCTGCTGGTGCAGTCACTGTGTACATACATTACATTACTGATCCTGAGTTACCTCCTGTTTTATACCCCAGAGCTGCACTCACTACTCTGCTGGTGCAGTCACTGTGAACATACATTACATTACTGATCCTGAGTTACATCCTGTATTATACTCCAGAGCTGCACTCACTATTCTGCTGGTGCAGTCACTGTGTACATACATTACTGATCCTGAGTTACATCCTGTATTATACTCCAGAGCTGCACTCACTATTCTGCTGGTGCAGTCACTGTGTACATACATTACTGATCCTGAGTCACCTCCTGTATTATACCCCAGAGCTGCACTCACTATTCTGCTGGTGCAGTCACTGTGTACATACATTACTGATCCTGAGTCACCTCCTGTATTATACTCCAGAGCTGCACTCACTATTCTGCTGGTGCAGTCACTGTGTACATACATTACATTACTGATCCTGAGTTACATCCTGTATTATACTCCAGAGCTGCACTCACTATTCTGCTGGTGCAGTCACTGTGTACATACATTACTGATCCTGAGTTACCCCCTGTATTATACCCCAGAGCTGCACTCACTATTCTGCTGGTGCAGTCACTGTGTACATACATTACTGATCCTGAGTTACATCCTGTATTATACTCCAGAGCTGCACTCACTATTCTGCTGGTGCAGTCACTGTGTACATACTTTACATTACTGATCCTGAGTTACATCCTGTATTATACTCCAGAGCTGCACTCACTATTCTGCTGGTGCAGTCACTGTGTACATACATTACATTACTGATCCTGAGTTACATCCTGTATTATACCCCAGAGCTGCACTCACTATTCTGCTGGTGCAGTCACTGTGCACATACATTACATTACTGATCCTGAGTCACCTCCTGTATTATACTCCAGAGCTGCACTCACTATTCTGCTGGTGCAGTCACTGTGTACATACATTACATTATTACATTATTATTACATTATTACTATAGAAAATTGGAGTCGGATCCTACACAGGACTATTACAAGGAACTAAACAAGTTGGTTTCTTGTCTGCCTGACCAGTCCATAAGAGTCAGTGATGACCTGATACCAGAGACTCCAAGAATAGGGACATTCTACAAGCTTCCCAAAATCCACAAATCTGGAAATCCAGGAAGACCAATTATTTCAGGTGTGGGCACCCTCACTGAGCAGGTATCTGGATGGGTAGAGGGTATTCTTAAACCACTGGTGAAGGATACATCCAGCTACATTCAGGACACAACTGACCTATTGCATAAACTAGCAGCAATAGGTCCTCTACCAGAAGGAACCATCCACACCACCATGGATGTGGAATCTTTGTACTCTAATACCCCTCACCAAGATGGTTTACATGCCTGCAAATTCTTCATGGAAAACACAGGGACTGATGCTGATGCTGTGGTGAAACTTATAAAATTCATCCTCACCCACAATTACTTTGAATTTGACAACAGGATCTATCTACAGGAGACTGGCACAGCTATGGGAAGTAAAATGGCTCCACAGTATGCAAATCTTTTCATGGCCAAGCTTGAAAGCGACTTTTTGTCCTCATGCCCCATCAGGCCCCTGGCCTACTACCGCTTCATTGATGATATTTTAATCATCTGGACGGAGTCTGAGCAACAGCTAAAGACGTTCCACGAACAGTTTAATCAATTTCATCCCACCATCAATTTAACACTCAACTACTCCAGTACTGAGATTAACTTTTTGGACACCATCATTAAGCTAAAAAACAATGAAATAGAGACATCCCTGTATCAGAAGCCAATCGACAGTCCAACATACCTTAAATGGGACAGTTTCCATCCAAAACACATAAAGAACTCTATTATCTATAGCCAAGCCATCAGATACAATCGTATATGTTCCAACCCCATGGATAGAGACAAACACCTTGGTCGCCTCAAAAAGACCTTTTTGAATCAGGGCTACCATCCAAGAACAATTGAAAACCAAATTACAAGAGCCACCAGAATGTCAAGGAATCACCTGCTACATTACAAAGCTAAAGAAGAAAATAACCGAGTGCCACTAGTAGTCACCTACAACCCAAATCTGGAGGTGCTAAGGGGAGCTGCACGGAAATTACAACCTTTACTACAAAAAGATGCCCGATTACAATCCATTTTTCCAGACCCCCCCACTGCTGTGTTTTAGGCAGCCCCCAAATTTAAGAAGCATCATTGTCAGAAGCTCCCTGTCCTCTCCAACAGCTGCAGGAACCTTTCCTTGCAACCAGAAAAAATGTAAAACCTGTCCATCTATAATGACCACGGACAAGATAAAGATCCCAATTCACATCAGGACTACAAGATCCCAGGTACTTTCACCTGCATTACATCTAATGTGGTGTACTTAATTATTTGTACTAAATGTCCAACTGGGGGTCTGTATGTGGGGGAGACCGGGCAAAAGCTTAGAACAAGGATGAATGCTCATCGTCACACAATAAGAAAAAAAAGAATGGATCTACCTGTGGCAAAACATTTCTGTATCCCTGATCACAGCAGCATGGATATGAAATTACTGGTATTGAAAGGTAACTTCACATCTCAGAGAGAGAGAGAGTTTGGGAGTACAAATTTATGACGACCTTTGACACTCTCAGTGCTGGAATGAATGTGTCGCATGGATTTATGTCTTTTTACATCAATTAAGGAATTTCCTTTTAAAACCTTGCGGGGCAACACAGAACTAGACCCCAATCAGAGGACAATAAAACATCCAGACTCCTTATCTATGAACTGGTCCAATGTTTATATTTATGTTTCTCCCTCTCCCATATTGATAGTTCTGCTTCATGTCACTTGTCTTATCTATTGCATTTTTTCTAGGCTGTATTGTGCATAAATATGTGACTTCAGATGTTGTATTAGTCTATGCCTGATGAAGAGACCTGAGTAGTCTCGAAAGCTGCAATGTGTCACCATCTTTTCAGTTAGCCATTAAAAGGTATCAACTACTGAGGACTCTCAATCCTGAATATTTTTCTATCCACTGGCTAACACGGTACAAAGATATACATCTTTCCTGTACATTACATTACTGATCCTGAGTTACATCCTGTATTATACTCCAGAGCTGCACTCACTATTCTGCTGGTGCAGTCACTGTGTACATACATTACATTACTGATCCTGAGTTACCTCCTGTATTATACCCCAGAGCTGCACTCACTATTCTGCTGGTGCAGTCACTGTGTACATACATTATTGATCCTGAGTTACATCCTGTATTATACCAATGTGGGAGAGTTGAGGACCCGGTTGTTCAGTCGAATGCAGGGAGAGGGGGAGACCATCACCCAGTATATGAATGTCCTCCAAGAGTTATACACAGCCATCGAACGGAAGGACGGTGTAGGGGTAGGACCCATCGACATTACCTTACGTGACCTGTTAGTGACTGGACTCCTAGACCCGTTAATTAAGCAGGCATTGCGGGAGCAGGTTCAGGTGAACACACGTATGGCCTTCTCTGAGGTGGGGAGTCAGGCACGAGTACGAGAGCAGGAGCAGGGAATGACGGTGGAGGGAGAAGGCCAGGGCATGGAGGCTTCCGTAAGCACTGTTGAAGAACCTCAGTGGATCGAAGAGATGGGACAAGAGCTGAAGAACATCAGAGGCGAGTTGGCCGAAGTGAAAAGTGAAAAGGAGAACCGAGTCCACAACTGGGCGGCCTGGTTTCAATGCTCCGAGTGGCCGTACCTCACAATCCCGGTGTTATGAGTGCGGGGAGCCGGGCCACTTCGCACAAGAGTGTCCGCGGCGTGGGAAGATGCCCACCCCGACGTCCATTAAACTAGAGGGCTCCAGGCAGGGGGGACGCCTCTTGGAGCCAGAAGCCACGATGAGGGGTGGTGGAAGTCCCGAAAATCTGGTCGCAAAATGTCCAGTGGTATGGGCAGAGGTCGAGGGCCGTGCCATACGGTGCCTAATGGACACAGGGTCACAAGTGACGACCATGCCGGTAACTTATTTTCGGCAGCATTTCCCTGAAGCAGCAAGGCCCCAGTGGGGATCCATGATAAGACTGGTAGTCGCTAACCAACTTCCAGTACCTGTCGCCGGAGTGGTATGACTACAAATGACGCTGTGTGGTAAATCCCTCGGCCGCTGGGGAGTGGTCCTGACCCAAGGAGAAACTAACCACCATCATCCAGTTATCCTGGGCATGAACGTACTGCGGGAGTTTGGCAATCTGCTCCTCAATGACCCCACACAAGAGACCCTGAACCAGTGGGGTTCTCGCACGACCCAAGGGCAGGTCTTCCAGCAGTTGGTGCTGGAGGCGCGAGTGCTCCAGGAGTGCCAGGAGGGTGAGGCACTGGGCAAAGTCATTGCGCCGGTGGCTCCCCCGCTCGTGCTTCCTCCAGGGCAGACGGTGATGGCCCTGCCAATCCGCACCCCGATGCCACTGGAGGGCGTGGAGGTGCAGGTGGAACCATGCTACTCCGAGCGCCTGCACCCTGGCATACTGGTAGCCCGCTCCCTGGCCACGGTGCGGGAAGGGACCGTCCTGGTGTGTTGTGTCAACCTGGAAGACCAAGATATCTCCTTGAAGCTCCGGGCCGAAATGGCCAAACTAGTAAGTCCTTTGGAGGAGATGCTGCCGGACCCCGCGGTCCAGTTGAAGGTGCAGCCTGAAGATCCTTGGGCAGTAACGATACGGACCCTACAGACTGCCGTATCCTCGACCCAGGAGAAAGGTCGAGTCATCCTGGAGAGAATGCGGGCTGAACTTTCCGGCCTAGCGCCAGCCCAACTTCTCCAGGTAGAGACACTTCTCGGACAATATTACAGTGTCTTCACCAGTCATGAGGATGACTTTGGATGTACCACAGCCATCATGCATGGGATCCCCACGGCAGGAGCGGCCCCCATCCGGGAGCGATATCGGCAAATTCCACCGCAGCTATACCAGGAAGTGAAAACCCTATTAGCTCAAATGCTTCGGAAGGGGGTCATACGAGAAAGCCAGAGCCCCTGGGCGGCCCCCATTGTACTGGTTCGCAAAAAAGATGGCACGCTGCGTTTGTGTGGATTACCGAAAGTTGAACGCCTGCACCATCAAGGACTCGTATCCGCTGCCCCTCATAGAAGAGAGTCTCTGTCCGCCTTGGGGAACGCAACGTACTTCTCGACTCTAGACCTGGCCAGTGGGTACTGGCAGGTGCCGATGTCGGAGGCAGACAGAGCCAAGACAGCATTTATCCTTCCCATGGGGCTATTCAAGTTCAATCGGATGCCGTTCGGGCTGGCCAACGCCCCAGGAACTGTTGTGAGTTCATTTTCCCCTTCATTACTGAGGCCCGAGGAACTCCCTCTTCTGGTAAAGAAAGGTAATGAGCCTGATTATCAAACACCTGAGGCTGATGATGATGACTGGCTGAGTGGAGTTACTGACTGGATATAAGGCTGCCGACGCCCTTCTGCCCTGCGGGTGATTTCTCTGTGGGATCCTTGGAGACCAGTCTGAATTCCTGCTCCTCTAAAGCCAAGTTTGCTGCTCTGCCTTTTGCTTTGGTGCTTTGACTTTGTTTTGCTTTGTTTTTCTGGATTTCTGCCATTCCCTGCTGGGGTGTGCTGAATTCATTTAGCTCTGTCTTCTGAAAATACCTGAGTGCTGATTTAGTTTTTGAAGCCTAGCTGCTTCAGGGCCTTTTTCATATCAGCTTGTTGGCTTATGTCTTTGATAGGGTTTTGGCAGATTGCAGACAGCAGCCTTCCTGTCCTTTCCTATCTATGTAGTTTTGGGCCCCGTCTTTGCTCAGTCTATCTTTCTGTCTGTGTTAGTATTTTCATCTTGCTTCACCGTCATTGTATGTTGGGGGCTGCCTATTGCTTTGGGGTCTGCTCTGGGGCAGTTTAGATTTCCCCTTTCTTTCTTTAGGCCTATGTAATTCTCCGGCTGTGATCGAGGGGTCTAGGGCATCGTAGGAACCCCCCACGGCTACTGCTAGTTGTGTTGATAGGTTCAGGGGTCTGCAATCTGATAGTTGCCAACTTCTCTGGTTTTCTGGACTTAGCTTGTATTTCTGCTTTTGCCTCCTACGGTGACTCATTCATAACAAGGAACCTTCCAGCGGTTGATGGAGCGGTGTCTGGGAGACCTCAACTTTGAAGCCACATTGATATACCTGGACGATATCATCATCTATTCCGCCACGTTCGAGGACCACCTGCAGTGGTTGGGCCAGGTGCTCGGCCGGCTGCAGAAGTACGGGTTGAAGGTAAAGCCCCAGAAATGTCACCTGTTCCGCACCCAGATCGAATATCTGGGGCATACCGTCTCGGCGGAGGGTGTAAGACCATCCCTGGAAAAGGTTGATGCCATGCAGGGGTGGCCTACCCCCGAGACGGTGAAAGACGTGCGGGTCTTCCTGGGGTTGGCCGGCTACTACCGTCGGTTCGTGAAGAATTTTGCACACCGAGCCCGAGCCCTGCAGGACCTGCTGAAGGGGACTCCAGCTGGGGCGAATGGACGGAAGGTCCAGTGGCAGCAACCGTAAGAGGATGCGTTTCAAGAACTCAAAGCTGCTCTCTCGGAAGCACCGGAATTGTCGTATGCGGATTTCTCGCAACCGTTCATCCTGCATACCTATGGGGGCCTCCAGGGACTAGGAGCTGTGTTGTCACAGGTGCAGGATGGTCGAGAGAAAGTGATTGCCTATGGTAGCCGGTCGCTGCATGACTCCGAACGCAACCCGGACAATTACAGCTCCTTTAAGCTCGAGCTCTTCGCGGTAGTGTGGGCAATGACGGAGCTGTTCGCAGAGTACCTGGCGGGCTCCGAGGTGGTGGTGCGGACTGACAACAACCCACTAGCCCATTTGGAGAATACCAATCTGGGGGCCCTGGAGCAACGGTGGGTGGCTCAGATGGCCAAGTTCAACTACAAGATCATCTACAAAAGAGGGGCTGAAAACGTGCACGCTGACGCACTCTCCAGAATCCGACACACCACCCCAGGGAGGAATCGAGACGACGAATTAGAAGAGACACCATTTGCTCTCACCACCGCCGCGCTTACAGCCACCGCGCAAGAAGCGCCTCATCCGTGACCCTTAGGGGGAATGCTGGAACAGCCACGCGACAAGTGGATCCAGCAGCAGCAGGAAGATGGAGAAATTGGACTCCTGCGCCGATGGGTGGCCACCGGCAATTTGCCCACTGGCTCACAGAGACATACTTTGACCCAGGATATGTTGCTAATGTTGCGCCAGTGGGAGAAACTAGTCATTAAAAAGGGACTTTTATATCGGAGAGCCGTGTCACAAACAATGTCTGCTACAATATGGCAAGTGATCGTGCCCAGAACCCATCTCAGCCAACTGGATCGGGAATCCCATGAAAAGGGGGCTCACTTTGGTGCTCAAAAGACTTTGCAATGGTTGCAGCAGATAGTGTACCATCCACGCTTGCACGCTGCTGTGGAAGAAGTTTGCCGAACCTGTCACCCGTGGGAGCTCGCTAAACCTTCCGCGCAACGAGCCCCGGTACAGACAATTGTAACATCAGCTCCCCTAGAGCTCCTCACGGTGGACTATCTGACCATAGGTCCTGCCGACCAGGGGTATGAACATTGTCTCGTTATGGTGGAACATTTCACCAAGTTCGCCGTGGTCACCCCCACCCGAGACCAGACAGCGGAGTCGGCCGCCTATGCAATTTGTAAAAATTTTATCCAAGTGTACGGCTGCCCGCAACGAATACATTTGGACCAAGGAGCGTGCTTCCTAGGAAGAGTCATGGAAGAACTACATCATCTCAACGTTATCGATAAGTTTCGGACTACACCATACCACCCGCAGGGAAACGGAGCCTGCGAACGATTCAATCGGACACTAATCCAAATTCTGCGTACCCTGGAGAATGACCGAAAGGCCTACTGGCCTGAATACGTGCCTGAGCTGGTGTGGGTATATAATAACCGGGTGCACCGGGTGACTGGTTACACCCCCTACTCATTGCTGTTTGGACGGGAAGGCAAAGGAATCACAGAAGTGGGGTTAAACCCGGAGGACCCCAACCCTGGACCGGAGTATCCTCGTGGGTCCGAAACCATCGGCACCGGCTGCAGACCCTCCACCGAATCGTCCATACAAAGCTCCAGGATCTAGAACACCCGGGGGGAGCGCTGCCCCCACCAATTGACTTCCAGACTGGGGATCGGGTACTCGTACTAGATCAACGCCCCCCAAAACAAGTTAGAACCACGGTGGGAGGAGAACCCGTACCGAGTGTTGCGCCGGATAAGCCCCGACAGGCCTGTGTATGAATGGCAGGCGCTGCACTGGTTAAGGAGAGTGCCTCTGACTGGGTTGCTCTGTCCTCCTCCCTTGTCCCTCAGGTGCATAGCGCGCTTTTCCTGCCCACCCTTTTAATTGGCGGGTGGGGGTTAATAGTTTGTGCAGGTCAGAGCCAATAGGGCCAGCAAGGGCGTTATTCCAGCCCCTTCCTGTTGGTATATATTGCTGGTACAAGGGTTTCTCCCTCTCTTCCCTGGATATCCAGGTCCTGGAAGCGCTTGTCCCACCCTCCCTCCCTCTGTTTGTTATTTCATGTAATTTATGTGTAATATTCTTGTTTTCTAGACTTCAAGTCACAGCGGTGAAAGGAAGAAAGGCACAAAAGTTACGGCTCGCTGGCTAACTTGCCTGCGGATTGGCAGCAGGGCATTTAGCGGCGAGCGCGTGTTAATAAAGTTAAGTGCCATTTAAATGGTTGTGTTAAAAGTTTTCAATAAAAGCTGTGACCGACCTTCACCCAGCAAATTTGGTTTAAGAGTTTTATTTGGTTATCAAAGTGGGTAATTGGATGCGCGCCAGTGGGGTTTTTGGTTTCAAGTCACCACAGTCATACAATCCGAAGGAAACGACGCACCTCTCACTCGTACTGTGCACCGAAATATGTTGCGCCCATGTGCGTCCACTGATCCCATGCGACCCGAGCCGATCCCTCAGGTCCGGGACCCCCCGTCAACGGTCTGGGACCTGGATGACGAAGAGGACTTCCCAGCCACATCTGCGGGTCCTCCAAGTAGTGACATTGCAGCAGACCCAGTTTGCGCCAGAATTGACCAACCTACCACCATCCACCACCCCAGAAAGCTCCACTACAGTCGAACTTAGATGCTCCGAGCGATCAACAGCTGGCAAACCCCCCTGAACGCTACGAACAGGACCAGTTCGTATGGCGACAAGAACTGTCGTCTCCAAAGACTAACTCGAGTCTACTAAAGCCCTTGCCCGAGGACTGGTGAGCATACAGGGTGGGGGAGTGTGGGAGAGAGGGTCCACGCCGAGTGTCCGCGTGGGAACCAAGGGGACTGTCACCTGGGTTCCGGGGTGCATTGCTACACACTGAGGAGACGAGCCTGTCATGTAGCTGCAACCCCCCCTCCTTATCAGCTCTGTGCTTGCTGGTAACCTGAAACCGTCCATTTCCTTTCGCAGCCTTCACCCCCTTGCAAGGGAAAGCATTGCTTTGTTCTGAAACCATGAAGCTTGAATACAGGTATACAAAATATTAAAAGAAGCCTAGCGCGCACTTCGCTTGTGACAGAGATATGAAACTCACATTTCTGCAAAGGGCACAAAGCCAGCTTTCTAAACCTCTAAGTTTCACGATTCTCGGACTTCCAGAAATTGAGATATGGATTGCTCCCAAATGGAGTGTCCTATCTAGTGCATTCTTGATGTTTTCTTGTTGGGTTCATTACACTGGGAAACATGATACCCTTGGTGAGTTCATACGAACTTCCCCCATTAAGATATGGTTGTCATAACTTTTTTTATTTAAGTTATAACAGAGAGAAGGGGGTTGGACCTCACCAGACCGCCCATTTCGTGAGGTCACAGACCCTAGGCTATATGTATTCCCTACCAAATTCCAGTCAGTTGGAGCTACAGAGTCCGTGCTGACAAGACGTGCAGATGAGTGGAGACATGTGGCTCCGCCTTCTCCCTCCACATGGTCTGCCTGATACCACCTAGGCACATGTAAGTGTTACTTTCTGCTTTTTAATCCATGTTGTTTTCATATTTGCAACTGTACATATTTAATGTCTCAATTTATTACAACTTTTGTATTTGTAATCACTGCCCGACTTTGGGGAATAAATCGTAAAATTATTAGCTCTGTCTCCATGCTCTAAGAAACGAACTATGCGCCTTTTTTAGATAATCGCTACTAATTTCAGGGGTTTGCCGCGTACCCTCTTAATTAACTCTTTGATTAAGTAAAGCGTGGCTGGTGGCAGCGTGGTGTGCACGGCTGGCTAGGCTAGCTGGCAGTACAGACGGGTCTTACATGCTGAATGAGGGGCTGCGGCCACAGCATCGATAATTCCCTTACTGCAGCAGCCTAGCGGCCCGTGCACAACAAGCAGCCCGTCCGGCGACTAATTATCCTAGGTGCAGTTCCCTGACTGACCTGAGGGTAAGGGGGGCGCCGGAGAGCTGCGAGTTCCAAAGTGGAACTGAGAAAGTGGGATATACATAAATCCCCGCAGTTCTTGGAAGGTTGTTAGCAGTGGTGGGGCAACCAAAATACCCCCCCTGCAATAAATTGTTAGGGCAAGATTAGCTTGCTGTGTTGTTGTCACATGGTGCCAGTGGTGGGATAACTAAGCCCCCACTGTGCCTGTGATAGCCGTGTGCCGGCAGTGCGTCACGTCCCTCCGTCCGCTGACAAACCTGTGGTGCCGGTGGTGGGATCGTGACGTATTGGTGGCACAGGGTCCGCTGTCCGTCGCAATTTGGTGGCAGCGGTCCGCCCATTCGTCACATATTGGTGGCAGTGGTGGGGTGTTTCTCACACGGGGGAAACTGGTTTTCGGGGGACAGAGTTCAGGGACGGACCGTCGAAACTGTCAGGTGGGCTGGGGGAGGAGCCAATATAAGAGGGGAGGAGAACGCTAGTCACAGTGAGTCAGGAGAACAGGAGAGGTGGAGGAAGGAAGCCAGGAAGCGCCAGAGAGCCAGAGCAGAGAGGGGAGAGCAGCGACCAGAGAGACCGCAGGGAGACAGCACCTAGCCGTCCAGGAGGGAGACGCCGACCATTCAGCCGCGCTCCTAGTGGCCGCCACCGCCCTACTCCACCCCGCGGGTGTGGCCCGTCCGCTCCCGCCCACGGCAGCCGCCGCCTGACTCCGCCCCGCGGGTGTGGTCCGTCGGCTCCCGCCCGCCGCCGCCCAACTCTGCCTCACGGGTGCAGCCCGTCAGTTCCCGCCCGCAGCAGACGATGCCCCGCTCCAGTTCGCGGCTGCGGCCTACCTGCTGCCACCCGCGGCCGACGCGGCCTCACTCCAGTTCGCGGCTGCGGCCTGTCCGCTGCCAGCCGCAGTCCCTGCAGCACCGTTCGGGGTTGCGGCCTCCATTCTCCAGTCCCCAAGCGGCACTGCACCGCCTCCGCCGGGGGGCACTGCCTTGCGGAACTCTGCGGGGCCTGTTAGGGCGTTCCTGTGCCTAGGCGAGGTAGGGGCACAGGAACGCCCTAAGTCTTCGTCAGATCCTCGTCGGCTGGGCCCAGTGGCTGCAACGCCGAAGCATCATCGTTCAGGACCCAGCCGGACGTCAGAGAGGATAAGTGACACTTTTATAACTAAGGACCCGTAGTCGGCCATACCGCGGCCCTATAGTGACAGGCCTTTGCCGTGTTAGTCGTGTTCGCATTACCGTGTGTTTCTTGTATTGATCCCCTGCGTGGGCAGTTATTGTTAGCTTGTTCGGTTGCTCAAGACAGCCCCAAAGGCATCTATAGATATAAAAGTTACACCTTAAAGCTCAAACTGTCTTGTGCCTCGTCACTGCATCCCCCGTACCTGCGAGTACTACAGCTGCACTCACTATTCTGCTGGTGCAGTCACTGTGTACATTACATTACTGATCCTGAGTTACCTCCTGTATTATACTCCAGAGCTGCACTCACTATTCTGCTGGTGCAGTCACTGTGTACATACATTACATTACTGATCCTGAGTTACCTCCTGTATTATACTCCAGAGCTGCACTCACTATTCTGCTGGTGCAGTCACTGTGTACATTACATTACTGATCCTGAGTTACCTCCTGTATTATACTCCAGAGCTGCACTCACTATTCTGCTGGTGCAGTCACTGTGTACATACATTACATTACTGATCCTGAGTTACCTCCTGTATTATACTCCAGAGCTGCACTCACTATTCTGAGTTGATAGTACCGCTATAGTGTGGTTGTCAGGAGTTGGTGACACCAGGATCTTCCAGAACCTTAAATGCTGAGATCTGAGAATGTGCAGCAGAAAGCAGCAGCAGATAAGAGGAGCCCCAGCTCCGCCGCAGCCGTGCAGATGCCTGTGCGCTGAACATAAATAACCGTCACCGTCCCTTTAATCGAGTTCCGCTTATGACAATATGACGGCACAGAATATTCACACCGTAATTCATGGACCCAACGAGACAATAATTCTCACAGAGAGGAAATGTATTTTTCCTGAATTGCCGTCAGAAACAGCAAAAGCAGAAATAAAAGGGAAACTCCGCGGCTGTAATTGAGTGCGTATCTGTCTGTAATGCTGCACACCACAGACGTGAACACATCCACCTGCAGAAGGTGGTCACGGAGCCGCCTGTCGGGCACAGCGTCATTTACAGGGAATGCATCATCAGGAAGTAACTCATCCTCCATGTTACCTGCATTTGATTATTGATCAGTTTGTTTCCCCTCGTATCACAATGAAATAAAAATAGCAATCTTGTAATCTTCACTTTGGCCCCTGCGGCTATTTTAGATTTTCAAGAGGAGTTTTCAGAAGGCTCCTTATCAGCAGAGACAAGATGACAATGACCGGTCACACCTCTGTACACAACTGACGGCAAAGACTCACCAATCACAGGAGGTGATGTGACCGCAGCCTGTGTGACCGGGACTGGGCCCGTGTGGGAGGTCGGCAGCTGACGTCAGCGCCTAATGCAGCCAGGATGGATATTCTGCTGAAGTGTATGGTGGCACAGGGACCTGTCAGCTCCCTGCACCATAATACACGCCGCCGGCCAGTCACGAGTGGCACATGGCAGTGATGTCATCAACGGCGCGTGCCAGTGCACTAACGTTAGCTGCCGACTACAGAAGAGGACGCCGCACATCGTGGGAGCAAAGGAAGTCAAGATAGAGCATTGATTTTACTTTTAATATTTTGGAAAACAGAATGAACATTATACCAGGAAGGAGAACAGGATGGGGGACGTTATACCAGGAAGGGGCACAGGATGGGGGGACATTATACCAGGAAGGAGAACAGGATGGGGGACGTTATACCAGGAAGAGGCACAGGATGGGGGACGTTATACCAGGAAGAGGCACAGGATGGGGGACGTTATACCAGGAAGGGGCACAGGATGGGGGACCTTATACCAGGAAGAGGCACAGGATGGGGGACGTTATACCAGGAAGAGGCACAGGATGGGGGACGTTATACCAAGAAGAGGCACAGGATGGGGGACGTTATACCAGGAAGGGGCACAGGATGGGGGACCTTATACCAGGAAGAGGCACAGGATGGGGGACATTATACCAGGAAGGGGCACAGGATGAGGGACTTTATACCAGGAAGGGTCACAGGATGGGGGAAGCTATACCAGGAAGGGGAACAGGATGGGGGACGCTATACCAGGAAGGGGAACAGGATTGGGGACATTATACCAGGAAGGGGAACAGGATGGGGGACATTATGCCAGGAAGGGGAACATTATACCTGGAAGGGGCCCAGGACATGGGGACATTGTTACAGGAAGGGGCCCAGGACGTGGGGACATTGTTACAGGAAGGAGCCTAGGATATGGGGACATTATTACAGGAAGGGGCCCAGGATATGGGGACATTATTACAGGAAGGGCCATTACAGGGGACAAAATTACACACAAGTCTTTATAGGATCTAGAACACTACAAAGGCCCTTACATCTGATGTAAGAAGGCTTAGGGTCTTTTATTCAGCAAGGCACAAAAATAGAGAACTGGGAAAAGTGAAAATTCAAGGCTCGCCACGACTTCAATGCTACAATTAATCCTGGGAGATTGAATGCGCTATTGGAGATGAAGGAGAAGATGCGACACATTCAGCTGGCAGGAAAAAAAAAACCAGGAGAATGACATTAATAGAATGAACCTGAGGTTAGGACGGTGGATATGCAGAGCTACGAGGAGCGAGCAGAGGCGGCAGCAATCACCGCAGAGAGCGGCACCATGGAAGCAAGAAGTGATTTCATAGGATTCTTATTTCTTCTTTTCTTCTATTTAGGTCAAACTAATTTTTAGAAAAAGAAAAATATTGCAAGAAATGGATCGACCTCATCAGATGGGAAACAGCGCCACACGTGTCCACAGGTTGGAGCTGGGATTACAGTTTAGCTCATAGGGAGTGAATAGGGCAGAGCTGCAATAACACACACTACCTCTGCACATGGGTGGCGCTGTTCTCAAAGAAAAAAAGCCATGTGTTTTTTAATTGTGTGCAACCCCTTTTAAAATTGATTGCCAAAGGTCACTGCAAGGGGGCTGGAATGGCCCCCAGAGAATCCTGCACCGCACCTCTAAGAGTGGGATAAATCCCCATCAGAGGGGCCCAACCCAGGACTACTGGAGCCTGCAAACCGGCAAGCACCCACCACCCCTGATATCATTCCAAACAGTAATGTCTACCCTCCTGCATCATACATACAGTGTTCAATCTGCCTAAAATAACTGCAGACTTCCGAGCTGAAAGCCTAAAGCATCTCCTTCTAGATCACTGTTAGCATAAAGCTTCCATTAACAGAAGTGGTACAAGGCACTCAGTGTTGGATCAGTATTGTATGTATACAGTGACTGCACCATCAGAGTAGTGAGTGCAGCTCTGGAGTATAATACAGGAGGTAACTCAGGATCAGTAATGTAATGTATGTACACAGTGACTGCACCAGCAGAATAGTGAGTGCAGCTCTGGAGTATAATACAGGATGTAACTCAGGATCAGTAATGTAATGTATGTACACAGTGACTGCACCAGCAGAATAGTGAGTGCAGCTCTGGAGTATAATACAGGAGGTAACTCAGGATCAGTAATGTAATGTATGTACACAGTGACTGCACCAGCAGAATAGTGAGTGCAGCTCTGGAGTATAATACAGGAGGTAACTCAGGATCAGTAATGTAATGTATGTACAAAGTGACTGCACCAGCAGAATAGTGAGTGCAGCTCTGGAGTATAATACAGGAGGTAACTCAGGATCAGTAATGTAATGTATGTACACAGTGACTGCACCAGCAGAATAGTGAGTGCAGCTCTGGAGTATAATACAGGAGGTAACTCAGGATCAGTAATGTAATGTATGTACACAGTGACTGCACCAGCAGAATAGTGAGTGCAGCTCTGGAGTATAATACAGGAGGTAACTCAGGATCAGTAATGTATGTACACAGTGACTGCACCAGCAGAATAGTGAGTGCAGCTCTGGAGTATAATACAGGATGTAACTCAGGATCAGTAATGTAATGTATGTACACAGTGACTGCACCAGCAGAATAGTGAGTGCAGCTCTGGGGTATAATACAGGATGTAACTCAGGATCAGTTACAGAATACATATACGGTGCCACCACGTCTTCTGTATATTTATTCTATGTGTGGACGGATTACATATGGTATAGGAGAAGGAGTGAATAGTGGTGATTACAGCACTATTGCTGGCTGTGATTCTCTCCTCATTCTGCTGGTTTCTCTTGCATTAGTGACAATGTTACATAGTGGAGCCACATCCTCTCGTGTCCTCGTCCATCGTCCGGCCGCTCTCTCGACATGTTGCTTTATGGATTCCTGTACCTGGTGTCTGATATCGGATTATCTCTGTATTCCCCATCTGTTGGTTACATTATAGTCACTGAGGGACAATCACTTTCTTGTTTTTGTGTCTTCTCTTATTTCTCTTCCTGGCTCCTCCCTGACGCGCTCTGTTATTTTGGTGAAGGGTTTACTGTCCGTCTCCTTTATGTGGTTTATTAGGGAATGATCCCAGCAGGTTTGTGTTCATTGTAAGATCCTTCAATAGGCTGCCATGATGGACGACGATCAGTGGAACAGCGCCACCATCCAACTGTGACTGCGGGAAGTAATTGCATCCAGCCTCCTTAGGCCACTAATTAACCTGAAATTGGGAAGGACAGAGGGTTCTGGAGGACAAAGAGGAGGAGAAGGACAAGAGGCGTCTCGAGGAGGAAAAGGACAAGAGGCGTCTCGAGGAGGAAAAGGACAAGAGGCGTCTCGAGGAGGAAAAGGACAAGAGGCGTCTCGAGGAGCAAAAGGACAAGAGGCGTCTCGAGGAGGAAAAGGACAAGAGGCGTCTCGAGGAGGAAAAGGACAAGAGGCGTCTCGAGGAGGAAAAGGACAAGAGGCGTCTCGAGGAGGAAAAGGACAAGAGGCGTCTCGAGGAGGAAAAGGACAAGAGGCGTCTCGAGGAGGAAAAGGACAAGAGGCGTCTCGAGGAGGAAAAGGACAAGAGGCGTCTCGAGGAGGAAAAGGACAAGATGCGTCTCGAGGAGGAAAAGGACAAGAGGCGTCTCGAGGAGCAAAAGGACAAGAGGCGTCTCGAGGAGCAAAAGGACAAGAGGCGTCTCGAGGAGCAAAAGGACAAGAGGCGTCTCGAGGAGCAAAAGGACAAGAGGCGTCTCGAGGAGGAAAAGGACAAGAGGCGTCTCGAGGAGGAAAAGGACAAGAGGCGTCTCGAGGAGGAAAAGGACAAGAGGCGTCTCGAGGAGGAAAAGGACAAGAGGCGTCTCGAGGAGGAAAAGGACAAGAGGCGTCTCGAGGAGGAAAAGGACAAGAGGCGTCTCGAGGAGGAAAAGGACAAGAGGCGTCTCGAGGAGGAAAAGGACAAGAGGCGTCTCGAGGAGGAAAAGGACAAGAGGCGTCTCGAGGAGGAAAAGGACAAGAGGCGTCTCGAGGAGCAAAAGGACGAGAGGCGTCTCGAGGAGCAAAAGGACGAGAGGCGTCTCGAGGTGCAAAAGGACAAGAGGCGTCTCGAGGAGGAAAAGGACAAGAGGCGTCTCGAGGAGGAGAACAGAGGAGTCTGGAGGAGGAAAAGGACAAGAGGCATTTCGAGGAGGAAAAGGACAAGAGGCGTCTCAAGGAGGAAAAGGACAAGAGGCGTCTCAAGGAGGAAAAGGACAAGAGGCATCTCGAGGAGGAAAAGGACAAGAGGCGTCTCGAGGAGGAAAAGGACAAGAGGCGTCTCGAGGAGGAAAAGGACAAGAGGCGTCTCGAGGAGGAAAAGGACAAGAGGCGTCTCGAGGAGGAAAAGGACAAGAGGCGTCTCGAGGAGGAAAAGGACGAGAGGCGTCTCGAGGAGGAAAAGGACGAGAGGCGTCTCGAGGAGCAAAAGGACGAGAGGCGTCTCGAGGAGCAAAAGGACGAGAGGCGTCTCGAGGAGCAAAAGGACAAGAGGCGTCTCGAGGAGCAAAAGGACAAGAGGCGTCTCGAGGAGGAAAAGGACAAGAGGCGTCTCGAGGAGGAAAAGGACAAGAGGCGTCTCGAGGAGGAGAACAGAGGAGTCTGGAGGAGGAAAAGGACAAGAGGCGTCTCGAGGAGGAAAAGGACAAGAGGCGTCTCGAGGAGGAAAACAGAGGAGTCTGGAGGAGGAAAAGGACAAGAGGTGTCTCGAGGAGGAGAACAGAGGAGTCTGGAGGAAGTGGAACTGTACAGAGAAGAATAGATGAAGAGGACAGAAAGAGGATTATCTGTTTTCTGGCACCCAGGGCAAGAATTCAGTTTACCGCCCCCCAGCACACATGCGATTTGCACACTTAGTCATGTGCTGACGAGATGCTCGCCATAACTCCCTCAATGTTCATTGACAAACGGATAGAAGCAGAAGAGAAGCTCGTTGTCACAGGACCATAAGTATGAAAGTGCATATGAGTGACGCGGCCATGTGATGACTGCTGGAGCCTGCAGAGTCCTGACAGCGAGGATATTACAGGGCTGCAGACTCATCACACACTTGAACAACCCATTAGTGATCAGGCCAATTTTAACAATTCTGACCACTGTCCCTTTATGAGGTGATAACTCTGGAACGCTTCCATGGATCCCGGTGATTCTGACATTGTTTCTCTGTGACATGTTGTACTTCATGATAGCGGTAACATTTCTTCGATATGACTTGCGTTTATTTGTGAAAATAAATGGAAATTTGTCAAAAATGTTGAAAGTGTTGCCATTTTTAATTTTTGTGCCCTTAAATCAGAGTCACTTCACACAAAATACTTAATAAGTAACATTTCTCACATGTCTAATTACATCAGCACAATTGTGGAAACAATGTTTTGTTAGGGAGTTATAAGGGTTAAAAGTTGACCAGCGATTTCTCATTTTTCCAACAAAAATTTACAAAACCATTTTTTAGGGACCACCTCACATTTGAAGCGAGTTTGTGGGGTCAATAGAACAGAAAATACCCAAAAGTGACATCATTCTAAAAACTGCACCCCTCGGGGTGTGCAAAACCTCATTCAAGAGGTTTATTAACCCTTCAAGTACTTCACAAGAACTGAAGCAATGTGGAATGAAAAAAATGAACATTTAACTTTTTCACAAAAAATATACTTTAGACCCAAACTTTTTATTTTCACAAAGGTAACAGGAGAAAAACAAAACCCAAAATCTGTTAAGCAATTTTTCCTGAGCATGAAAATATCCCACATGTGGGGGAAATCTACTGTTTGGGCGCATGGCAGGGCTCAGAAGGGAGGGAGCACTATTTGACTCTTTGAACGCAAAATTGTCTGGAATTGATGGCAGGCACTATGTCGCGTTTGGAGACCCCCTGATGTGCCTAAAAAGTGGAAAGTGACCGCGTTTTGGAAACCACACCCTTTACGGATTTTATCCAGGGGTGTAGTGAGCATTTCGAAGCCACAGGTATGTCACAAAATTGGATAACACTAGCGTTGAGTGCACTTGTGCGCCACTCCAGTTTGCATCAGGTGCTTGCGTATGCACCGAATATCGTGGGTGCTCTAGTGACATACTCGAGTTTCTGCCCTGCATATTCCATGGCTGTTAGACACCCCCAAAGAAAACGTGTGGATCCGCGACACTCTGTGCATACCCGAGCACCCGATGCAAGAGTAACGAATTAAAATAAAAGGAAACTTGTGCATATTATCCGCACTGCTGAATAAAAGTCCAATCCGGAAGAAATAAGTGAAAAATGGTGGTTTATTCTACGTGTTTCAAAGTATTCATTTAGTTCTTCATCAGGAATTTACCACTTGTAAACCTCATATTTTTCTCATCCCATACTGTCTCCTCACACTATTTTCCTCCATAGTCTCTTGACACATCCTCCCAGCTCCTCATACTGTATACTGTGTCTGCACTCATCCCCCCTCGCTTTCTATACGGTCTGTATCCATTCCCCCTCGCTCCCCATAATGTTTCTGCATCCTTCCCCCCTCGCTCCCCATACTGTGTGCACATACACTCCCCCCACCCTCTCTCCATACCGTGTACTGACATCTTTCCCCTCTTCACCTAATATCAATAAACCTTCGGTGTCTTTAGTGCATTGGAGCACTTACTACACCAAAGTTCTGACACCTCTGTGGTGCCGAGGAGTGAAGTCAGCAGTGTGGTCACATGTCCTGAAAACGCCAGCGGTCTGGGCTTTAATTGTACTCACGCCTGAAAGACATCTATTCGGATGACATCTATGGTCTAGGGGGCTTCAATCCGCAACTGACAATGTATCCAAGCATCTATAATAAAAGGGGTGGTCCCTATTAGTGCAATTGGATATCAAAAAGGCTGACACCCACTGAAGACCTCCAGTGTAAGCCAGTGGTCTTGTCTCTTGCTCTAGACTCGAGTCGTCATGCTCCCCTCTGACGGCCTAGTTGGCACTGACTTTCCTACCAATGTGAACCATTGCCCAGAAGTGCCAGGACCTGGACCATGATGATCAGCGGATCGCTGCCATGGCTCCATTATGAAGATCAGACAATCCCTTTAATTCTGGAACTAGATATCGGCTTTAAGTGAGATGTTAACCCCTTGGTTACCAGTGCCCACAAGGCTGCCATCAGCTGGAGATTGCTCTCCCAGCAGTCTGACACAACACCGATCACATCTGCTGCCGGCTATTGAAGTAACGCTGTGAATACAATGGCGCTCTCAGAACCGGCTCTTTCCATGCAATCGGCCCACTTTTTGCACGAGAGGTGCGGCATGGAGTAAATGGCATATTTCTTATTCCTGTCATGCAAACAGCAGCTTCCGAGCGCCGAGCCGCCGCCGTCCTGTCTGCCAGCGTTTAATCAAAAGGATTCTGATCGTGGCAAGATGTTAGAGGGAACCGCGGAGATACGTTCTAATTAGAGTGACCCCTTGTCAGGAGACGTCCGCGTGAATACAAATCTGTCGCTGCTGGAATCGTGGCAGTTATGTCATTAGCAAAACTCGCCTGGGCCGGGTACAAATGGGCAGGTGCTCACCTAGACTGACCCATGGGGAACACCACCAAACTGACACGGTCCAGCTCCTGGGACACTACAAGTCCCAACATGCCCAACAGCCTCAGGCTCTGTCACCACAGAAGTCTCGCTCCCGTATATGCTGCTCCCCCCACCTGTGCAGCAATGCTACCGCAGTGTTACAATGTATCGCTCTGGTACATTCCGTTACAATGTATTTCTTTGGCTTTCTTTCTCCTAAGGCTGGAGTCACACTGCCGAATTTCTCCTGCGATAATCGCATCGCACGGACTGGCCGGCGCCTCTCCTGACCTGAGCATGACAGCGTGACGGATTACTAGGCAGCTGTCAAGCTCAGGTCAGGAGAGCCGACAGCCAGTGCGAGCTTTACGATGAGATTCTCGGACGAAAAATACGCCAGTGTATCTCTGCCCTAATATTTACAATTAAATCTGATCCGTCCATGTGCAGTGAGCAGGATGGAAAGAGGGTGCTGAAGAGACAGGTGGTCGACAACTGGTGACCACTGCGGCCAGATGGATCGGGAGGCCGCAGACGCCGGATGGAGGATCGGGGATCGCAGAGGACGGATGGTTTGGGAGGCTGGAAAGGACGGATGGATCGGGGAATCACACAGAGGACGGATTGTTCGGGGGGCCGGAGAGGCCCGATGGATCGGGGGGGCCAGAGAGGCCCGATGGATTGGACTGGAGAGGCCGGGTGGATCAGGGGGCGTCAGAGGCTGGACGGATCAGAGGACGCAGAGGCCGGACGGATTGGACCGGAGAGGCCGGACGGATTGGACAGGAGAGGCCGGAAGGATTGGACAGGAGAGGCCGGACGGATTGGACAGGAGAGGCCGGAAGGATTGGACCGGAGAGGCCGGAAGGATTGGACCGGAGAGGCCGGACGGATTGGACCGGAGAGGCCGGACGGATTGGACCGGAGAGGCCGGAAGGATTGGACCGGAGAGGCCGGACGGATTGGACCGGAGAGGCCGGAAGGATTGGACCGGAGAGGCCGGACGGATTGGACCGGAGAGGCCGGACGGATTGGATCGGAGAGGCCGGACGGATTGGACCGGAGAGGCCGGACGGATTGGATCGGAGAGGCCGGACGGATTGGACCGGAGAGGCCGGACGGATTGGACAGGAGAGGCCGGACGGATTGGACCGGAGAGGCCGGAAGGATTGGACCGGAGAGGCCGGACGGATTGGACCGGAGAGGCCGGAAGGATTGGACCGGAGAGGCCGGACGGATTGGACCGGAGAGGCCGGACGGATTGGATCGGAGAGGCCGGACGGATTGGACCGGAGAGGCCGGACGGATTGGACAGGAGAGGCCGGACGGATTGGACAGGAGAGGCCGGACGGATTGGACCGGAGAGGCCGGACGGATTGGAACGGAGAGGCCGGACGGATTGGACAGGAGAGGCCGGAAGGATTGGACAGGAGAGGCCGGACGGATTGGACAGGAGAGGCCGGAAGGATTGGACCGGAGAGGCCGGAAGGATTGGACCGGAGAGGCCGGACGGATTGGACCGGAGAGGCCGGACGGATTGGACCGGAGAGGCCGGACGGATTGGACCGGAGAGGCCGGACGGATTGGACCGGAGAGGCCGGACGGATTGGACCGGAGAGGCCGGACGGATTGGACCGGAGAGGCCGGATGGATTGGACTGGAGAGGCTATAACGTGGCTGGTAGAGCTCATGTGATTTGTGCTGAAGCCGAGGCTCTGTGTGTCTGATAACTGTTGCTGCTTTGATGGCCTAAGGACTTGTTCACACACTGCATATTTGTCAAGTATAAAAAAATGCTGCACTTCACAGTTCCAGCAAAGGAGCGAGGAGCGTTTGGGCTGCAAAGGGCCATGATATAGTTCTGGCACAGGGACCACCGGGCACCTACTGCTGCAGATAAAATTAAGAAAAAAGTGCAGGGAAGTCTCACAGTCACAATCCACTCCTATGTCCACAGATGTAATTTACGGTGCAGATACTATTCCAGTATTTGCATGTGAGTTATTAAAATTAAGTAAACTCACAGTGGAGAATCTAATAGGATATCGCCTCAGTAGCAGCTGAATTTTACAGGAGAGCTGTAATCACCTACATACAAGGGACCCCACAGATCGCCATAAGGGGGCATTTCCACAGTCGGACCCCGACCTCTGCAGACATTATTGCTACCTCTGTGGATCGCGGATACATTCTTTATACTGGAATACCCCATAAAATCTGCAGCAAAGCCTCGGTGCAGAATGTCGTCTCCGCTCCCTGTTTGTATCATCTACTGAAGCCGCCATGTAGCGCTCAACATCAAAACCGCTATCTCACATAAGTACCAAAAGGAACAACTGGTAATTTCCCTCATTGTTGTCTGATCTGTTTGCGGATTATGTTGATTATTACAATAATTATCTTATTGTTGAAGAGCAAAGCTGAGCAGCAGATAGGAAAGGAGAAGAATCAAGGTTTCCGATGCCGCAGATCATACAGACGCTACAGATCGCGCAGACGCCGTGGTACCCTGCACCGCGACGCTCCTTGGGGCCTCGTGAACCCATCATTCCTATTCCAACATTGAGACCATTTCAGGAAATTGTCACTTAATCGATTCTCCTAATATATATGGCCACAGTCAGCAAATAACATAAAAATAATAACACTGCGTCATCAACATGTCTAACAGCCGGGACCAGAGCGACCATAAATCCAGCAGCGACCACAGCCTGTGTATAACCGTCCTCTCCTGGCCGGTCACCTCCCTGCTGACTAAGGGGAATGTGCAGAGAAAAAGTGAGGGAACATTAACTCCGAGACAAAAAACCATCAGCACAATATTATAAATGTCACCTTACATTACCCAGAATCCATCACTGTCATATATCTCGCTACACCGACATGCTTAGCTTTCATTATATACCGCCATCTAGTCCATGGGGCTCTGCCATCAAGAGTATTCTAATTATAGGGGCAGTATTATAGTAGTTATATTCTTGTACATAGGGGGCAGTATTATAGTAGTTATATTCTTGTACATAGGGGCAGTATTATAGTAGTTATATTCTTGTACATAGGGGGCAGTATTATAGTAGTTATATTCTTGTACATAGGGGCAGTATTATAGTAGTTATATTCTTGTACATAGGGGCAGTATTATAGTAGTTATATTCTTGTACATAGGGGAAGTATTATAGTAGTTATATTCTTGTACATAGGAGCAGTATTATAGTAGTTATATTCTTGGACATAGGAGCAGTATTATAGTAGTTATATTCTTATACATAGGGGGCACTATTATAGTAGATATATTTATACATAGGGGGCAGTATTATAGTAGATATATTCTTGTACATAGGGGCAGTGTTATAGTAGTTATATTCTTGTACATAGGGGCAGTATTATAGTAGTTATATTCTTGTACATAGGGGCAGTATTATAGTAGTTATATTCTTGTACATAGGGAGCAGTATTATAGTAGATATATTCTTGTACATAGGGGCAGTGTTATAGTAGTTATATTCTTGTATATAGGGGCAGTATTATAGTAGTTATATTCTTGTACATAGGGGCAGTATTATAGTAGTTATATTCTTGTACATATGGAGCAGTATTATAGTAGTTATATTCTTGTACATAGGAGGCAGTATTATAGTAGATATATTCTTGTACATAGGGGCAGTATTATAGTAGTTATATTCTTGTACATAGGGGCAGTATTATAGTAGTTATATTCTTGTACATAGGAGGCAGTATTATAGTAGATATATTCTTGTACATAGGGGCAGTATTATAGTAGTTATATTCTTGTACATAGGGGCAGTATTATAGTAGATATATTTATACATAGGGGGCAGTATTATAGTAGATATATTCTTGTACATAGGGGCAGTGTTATAGTAGTTATATTCTTGTATATAGGGGCAGTATTATAGTAGTTATATTCTTGTACATAGGAGCAGTATTATAGTAGTTATATTCTTGTACATAGGGAGCAGTATTATAGTAGTTATATTCTTGTACATAGGGGCAGTATTATAGTAGTTATATTCTTGTACATAGGGGCAGTATTATAGTAGATATATTCTTGTACATAGGGGCAGTGTTATAGTAGTTATATTCTTGTATATAGGGGCAGTATTATAGTAGTTATATTCTTGTACATAGGGGCAGTATTATAGTAGTTATATTCTTGTACATAGGGGCAGTATTATAGTAGTTATATTCTTGTACATAGGGGCAGTATTATAGTAGTTATATTCTTGTACATAGGGAGCAGTATTATAGTAGTTATATTCTTGTACATAGGAGGCAGTATTATAGTAGATATATTCTTGTACATAGGGGCAGTATTATAGTAGTTATATTCTTGTACATAGGGGCAGTATTATAGTAGTTATATTCTTGTACATAGGAGGCAGTATTATAGTAGATATATTCTTGTACATAGGGGCAGTATTATAGTAGTTATATTCTTGTACATAGGGGCAGTATTATAGTAGATATATTTATACATAGGGGGCAGTATTATAGTAGATATATTCTTGTACATAGGGGCAGTGTTATAGTAGTTATATTCTTGTATATAGGGGCAGTATTATAGTAGTTATATTCTTGTACATAGGAGCAGTATTATAGTAGTTATATTCTTGTACATAGGGAGCAGTATTATAGTAGTTATATTCTTGTACATAGGGGCAGTATTATAGTAGTTATATTCTTGTACATAGGGGCAGTATTATAGTAGATATATTCTTGTACATAGGGGCAGTATTATAGTAGTTATATTCTTGTACATAGGAGCAGTATTATAGTAGTTATATTCTTGTACATAGGGGCAGTATTATAGTAGTTATATTCTTGTACATAGGGGCAGTATTATAGTAGATATATTCTTGTACATAGGGGCAGTGTTATAGTAGTTATATTCTTGTATATAGGGGCAGTATTATAGTAGTTATATTCTTGTACATAGGGGCAGTATTATAGTAGTTATATTCTTGTACATAGGGAGCAGTATTATAGTAGATATATTCTTGTACATAGGGGCAGTATTATAGTAGTTATATTCTTGTACATAGGGGCAGTGTTATAGTAGTTATATTCTTGTACATAGGAGCAGTATTATAGTAGTTATATTCTTGGACATAGGAGCAGTATTATAGTAGTTATAGTCTTGTATATAGGGGGCAGTATTATAGTAGTTATATTCTTGTACATAGGAGCAGTATTATAGTAGTTATATTCTTGTACATAGGGGGCAATTTTTATTGTAAAAAACAAACAAATACAAATAACATTCCTCCAATACAAAACTGAATTCACTAGGATTGTACATACATTCATTACATATCCAGGTTATACATATCAAATTAACTTATAGTCCATACTCCTAGTTTGAGGAGGGAAAAAAAACAAAAAAAAAAACACACACTTTGCAAACAGAGCTCATCATGTTCCTACCCAGTGACTCATCCTTCTCTATCTTAACATTTCCTAATTTCTCCTAATGATTTTTCCTATCTGAGTTTGGACATTATCTGGTTGACAGCGTCACAGATCTGAGTCGGAGTTATTCTGTTCACCACCGGTCTCCATCTCAGACTCTACCCAGTGCCCTCAGGTAAGGGCTTCCGCTTTGGCGGGGGACAGTCTTCTACGTCCCTATCACACTCTGCGTCAATTCTCTTAAGGTCATGTTCAATATCGCCGTCAGACTCAGACAGAACATCAAACCTGTTAGATACGACCATTACACCTGCAGAACTCTGGAATTTCTTCCCGCCTCCTTGGCCAGTGTCATACTCCTCAGGTTTACGGGAGGCCTTGTCCTTTTTCTTCCTTTTCTGATTATTGCTATACTCGTCAGACACGGATGGTAGCACTGAAGTAATGCCTTTCTGTGACTGCTGCCCCTGAGGTACAACCTCCATACTCCCCTGTTCTCTCTCTGAACCCTGCTGCTCTGGTGTTAGCTGAGTAGACCCCTGGTGGACCTCTGGTCTGGTCAGTATTTCCCCAGACAGTAAAGCTGCCTCCTCCAGAATCTCTGCCCCTGCCACCAAGTCCTCGTCAGGAAAGTCCTTACAGATATTGTGCCAGGCGTCTGGACAGTCCCTGTGAGGGTGACCGATCTTCCCACAGAGGTTGCACCTGATGTTCTGGCAGTCTGCAGCTAGATGGCCGACCTCCCCACACAGGTTGCACTTCACCACAGTACAGGTATTTGCCAGGTGACCTGCCTTGCCACATTTAAAGCACTTACGAGGCTGCCCAGGATAGAAACACACACCCCTCTCCCTCCCAATAAAGAAGGAGTTGGGTAAATGGGCAGTGATGTTATTGCATTGGCGCAGTTTCACCAAAACCCGCCACCCTCCCGTCCAGATCCCATCACTGTCTCTGCTTTTGGTGAGGTCAGAGACCAGGTCACAATGCCTCCGGAGCCACACCACAATGTCCTGCGGGGGAACAGACTCATTCCAGAAGATGACATTTACAGTGACAGTATCTGGCTTAGAGATAGGAATAAAGCTGAACTTACTCCAGCCCTCCGTGTCTCTAAACTTGGGGAAACTAGACCAGAATCTGTCCAGGTCAGACATGAGCTTAAAGCTGACATCATAGCCCTGCCTGTCTGGAAGATTAATCACTGCCAGGATGCTGACTGGCACAAACCCCATCTGGTGGCACAAGAGCTCCCTGATGACAAATCTCCTGTCTGGCAGGTCCTCCTTGGCACCTCTGTGCCGGAAACGCACGACGTTTCTCCGTTTAAACGCCTGGCCTGTATAATTGGTACCAGAGGTAAAAGACGGAGCACCACGACTCCAGGCATTACTGGGGGGACCGTGCGGGGTCACATTGGGTTGACTGACGGGGTGAAGATCTGCAGCAGGAGGGGCAGCCACACCTTGTGTGCACGAAATTAAAGGGGGAAAATCACAGACATTATCATGCACATTGTTATCATCAGCATCAATGTCATTATCAGACTGTGCAGCGTCCACCAAAGATACTGTGCTCCCCCAAGCCCCCGACCCCTCAGATACAGTGCAGTTATCCTCAGCATCAGAGCCCTGCTGGGCACCATCAGTAATGACCGGCACATGTCCACCGCCCAACTGTTGTGCTTGGCATTCTGAGACTTGTAGTCCCTCTGCTGGAAAGTGCAGTCCATGCTGCTGCTTGGAATCTGCTGCAGGCTGCTGTGCTTGGCATTCTGAGACTTGTGGTACACCTGCTGGAATCTGCATAACATGCTGCTGCCTGGGGTCTGCCGTAGGCTGCTGCGGCTGCAGTATCTGACCCTTTTGGAAGCAAAAACTTGCAGGCTGCAGCACTGGCCGCACCGGCTTCTGGGGCTCACCTGGGACAATGTCTGAGCTGGAACCCGCAGAATCCTACTTGTGTGACATAAACAGTTCCTGGTTCCTATAAGTCTCTGCCAGGGGCCCCATCCTCTCTAGGACACAGTCCATGTCCGTCACCACTTTTGCCAGCTGTATGCCAAGCATATTCAGAGTCTGATCACAAAAGGTGTGATCTCCACCAGGATTAGCAGCCTTTACATTATAGCCCATGTCTATCTGTTTCTGCAGCAAGTCTTTGTGCTGCTGTAACTCACCGAGCCTCTTGACCAGTCCTGGGATCTCCTCTGCGACCTGAAGCTCAGGTGCACGTGGCGTCTCCTCCTGGGATCCTGCTTTCAGCAATGTCCCTGGATGCTTGAAACCAGACGTCTCCTTAACTTTCACCACCGCTGGTTTCGTGGTTCCAGGCTCCACAGCACTTTTACTGCTGCCACCTGACTGCGACCTTGTGCGCCCAGAGCTCGCCATGCTGGCCACCACATGCTGCTTCTGCAGGTTCTCCTGGAGCGTCTGTCTCTCCAGTGAGGTTCTCCTCTGTCTGCTGGGAGTCAGCTGCACACCTGAAGATGGTGATGGCACCTCCTGAGTTGCAGGCTGCTTTCCTCCATTCAGCTTCTCACCAGTAGATTTCCTTTGGATTTCTCCTAGTTGTCCTTCACTCTGCTTGCCTTGGCTGGCCGACTGCTTAACTGGAACTTTCTTACCCACAGCCATGGCTTTTCCTTGTTCCGTTACTTTACGTACTTTCACAGCTTCATCTTTCTTGCTGCTACTGCTGCTGCTACTTCCATTCTGAGCTTTCTTTCCCTCAGAAACAACTTTGGGACTTGCATCCGCCTTAGACACAACTTGGGTGTTACTTCCAAGTGTAGGCCTGGAAGCCTGGGCCTTGCTTGGGGAGTTACCCCGCCCAGGGTGGCCTCCCCCTGGGCTTGCTCCAGACATCAGGAGAGCTACAAACACACAACCTCACAGCTAGGAGGCAGTATTATAGTAGTTATATTCTTCTACATAGGGGCAGTATTATAGTAGTTATATTCTTGTACATAGGGGCAGTATTATAGTAGTTATATTCTTGGACATAGGAGCAGTATTATAGTAGTTATATTCTTGTACATAGGGGCAGTAATATAGCAGTTATATTCTTGGACATAGGAGCAGTATTATAGTAGTTATATTCTTGTACATAGGGGCAGTATTATAGTAGTTATATTCTTGTACATAGGGGGCAGTATTATAGTAGCTATATTCTTGTACATAGGGGGCAGTATTATAGTAGTTATATTCTTGTACATAGGAGCAGTATTATAGTAGTTATATTCTTGTACATAGGAGCAGTATTATAGTAGTTATATTCTTGTATATAGGGAGCAGTATTATAGTAGTTATATTCTTGTACATAGGGGCAGTATTATAGTAGTTATATTCTTGTACATAGGGGCAGTATTATAGTAGTTATATTCTTGTACATAAGGGGCAGTATTATAGTAGTTATATTCTTGTACATAGGGGCAGTAATATAGCAGTTATATTCTTGGACATAGGAGCAGTATTATAGTAGTTATATTCTTGTACATAAGGGGCAGTATTATAGTAGTTATATTCTTGTACATAGGAGCAGTATTATAGTAGTTATATTCTTGTACATAGGAGCAGTATTATAGTAGTTATATTCTTGTACATAAGGGGCAGTATTATAGTAGTTATATTCTTGTACATAGGGGCAGTAATATAGCAGTTATATTCTTGTACATAGGAGCAGTATTATAGTAGTTATATTCTTGTACATAGGAGCAGTATTATAGTAGTTATATTCTTGTACATAAGGGGCAGTATTATAGTAGTTATATTCTTGTACATAGGAGCAGTATTATAGTAGTTATATTCTTGTACATAGGAGCAGTATTATAGTAGTTATATTCTTGTACATAGGGGGCAGTATTATAGTAGTTATATTCTTGTACATAGGGGCAGTATTATAGTAGTTATATTCTTGTACATAGTAGGCAGTATTATAGTAGTTATATTCTTGTACATAGGGGGCAGTATTATAGTAGTTATATTCTTGTACATAGGGGCAGTATTATAGTAGTTATATTCTTGTACATAGGGGGCAGTATTATAGTAGTTATATTCTTGTACATAGGAGCAGTATTATAGTAGTTATATTCTTGTACATAGGAGCAGTATTATAGTAGTTATATTCTTGTACATAGGGGGCAGTATTATAGTAGTTATATTCTTGCACATAGGGGCAGTATTATAGTAGTTATATTCTTGTATATAGGAGCAGTATTATAGTAGTTATATTCTTGTACATAGGAGCAGTATTATAGTAGTTATATTCTTGCACATAGGGTCAGTATTATAGTAGTTATATTCTTGTACATAGGGGCAGTATTATAGTAGTTATATTCTTGTACATAGGAGCAGTATTATAGTAGTTATATTCTTGCACATAGGGGCAGTATTATAGTAGTTATATTCTTGTACATAGGAGCAGTATTATAGTAGTTATATTCTTGTACATAGGGGGCAGTATTATAGTAGTTATATTCTTGTACATAGGAGCAGTATTATAGTAGTTATATTCTTGTACATAGGAGCAGTATTATAGTAGTTATATTCTTGCACATAGGGGCAGTATTATAGTAGTTATATTCTTGTACATAGGAGCAGTATTATAGTAGTTATATTCTTGCACATAGGGGCAGTATTATAGTAGTTATATTCTTGTACATAGGAGCAGTATTATAGTAGTTATATTCTTGTACATAGGGAGCAGTATTATAGTAGTTATATTCTTGTACATAGGGGGCAGTATTATAGTAGTTATATTCTTGCACATAGGGGCAGTATTATAGTAGTTATATTCTTGTACATAGGGGCAGTATTATAGTAGATATATTCTTGCACATAGGAGCAGTATTATAGTAGTTATAGTCTTGTACATAGAGGGCAGTATTATAGTAGTTATATTCTTGTACATAGGGGCAGTATTATAGTAGTTATATTCTTGTACATAGAGGGCAGTATTATAGTAGTTATATTCTTGTACATAGGGGCAGTATTATAGTAGTTATATTCTTGTACATAGGGGCAGTATTATAGTAGTTATATTCTTGTACATAGAGGGCAGTATTATAGTAGTTATATTCTTGTACATAGGGGCAGTATTATAGTAGTTATATTCGTGTACATAGGGGCAGTATTATAGTAGCTATATTCTTGTACATAGGAGCAGTATTATAGTAGTTATATTCTTGTACATAGGGGCAGTATTATAATTAAACATTGTTCAATAATAAGATAGATTAACAAACAACCGACAATATACAGGTTTATTAGAGCACATACCTTTCTATGAAGCAGAGGATTCATCATGACAGGAGAAGAAATCATTTATCGAGCAGGAAAATGCTCTTAAGTGCAGGTTGTTCTCTAGACTCGTAAACTCTTCACTGAACCGCGGTTCCTGGAAAAAACGTAAATACATCAGGGAAAGTTCATCTCTACAAGATAGACATGTAATATTCATTACTCCTGAAAGGACGCACTGACCCCAGTAACAAGGAAATATATTGTATGTGGTTATAATATAAATATGCTCCTCAACATTGAAGTTACAACACCAAGAAGGAAAGGTCGAGGAGTAACGGAAATCACAAGATGGAGACATGTAATAATAGGGTACATATATGATAATGCCCAGTATCAGAGAACGAGACAAGGCGGTGACCATGGTCCAAAAACGCCTTGTGCATGGATTACCACTCCATATGCTAATCTTAAAAAGGAGAAAACGGAGTAACGGATCCAAAATATATGCAAAAGTATAAATTTTATTAGTACTCACATCAAGTGCTGACAAGTATACAAGTTGACTAAAATAGGGGGGATAAGCCCCAATGATACAACAATCAGGACAGACAAGGACAGGGTAAATGAAATGATACCAGTGCTCGAAATCTACATGGCACAAGGTTCAGTCAGCCCATGGGCATTGCACATAACAGACATATGTCTAATGGTAAAAGATAGTCAAATATGGCATACTCAATTGAATGTGTATTGTACATAGTTGTACATGTCTAGAGCCCAAAAAAAAAAAAAACCATCCAGAGGGGTCAATGTGCAAGTCCAATGGACACTGAACATAAATGAATCAATGACATGTGAAAGGATTCTTAAATAGTTAATAACATATGTATCAGCATATCAAAACTGCGCAATTGTGCCAGAGAGAACCCAGGAGACGACCCGCCCAGCGGTCCAAATGACCGAAGTGTGGAAACAAGTAAAGGCAGGCTGCTTACCGGGGAGCAGAGGAGGTGAAGGCCCATGCAACGACCCCCGACGTACGTTTCGCGCCCGCCACAGGCGCTTTATCAAGGGAGTGTTGACTGAGGTGAACCACCATGTTTTTATGCAGAAAGACCTCCCACATGAAAGCGGTCATATGGGGCAGGTCTACCAACCAAAGGCAGCGGACAGAGCATGCGCAGTGCAGCTCACTCAAACCAGGAAGTGATCAATAGTATGGTCACAAAAAAAAAAAAAAAAAAAAAGGCGGGACAAAACCGCACTCATATGAAAAACTAGATAGCATCGTTACCCTAGACGCCTGCGCAGTGTATTGCGTTGACAAAAAGTGTCAGAGCTCAATGAATGATAAAGATGTAATCAGACCATAATAGCGGCGCATACTCAGTGCAACACCTCAGTCCTCCAGGAAATGGGGCAGGCGTCACGCGTCAGGGAAAACACAGAGGGAAATTAACCCCGTGTATAACCTGAGGCGGGCAGACGCCCAAACCCATATCGGAGCAACGGGTGTGCGCAGGTATGCGCACTAAGGTCACAGCATAAAGAATCAGGAGAAGAAAATTAAAAAAAAATAAATAAAATAAATAAATATAAAAAAAAAAAAAAAAAATAAAAAAATTTAAAAAAATAAAATAAATAAAAAATAAAAAATAAATAATAAACCAAGGTCACGAAGACAGACCATGGAGGAAATACAGTAAAGATAGTGACATCAATCATAATTGGGGCAAACAATATAAACACATTATATGATAGTGTGTGCTACCAAAAATCCAGAGCACCAGTAAGGATTGTAAAGGCACACAATAAGATTGATGCAACAGTCCAGAGAAACTTTTTTTTTTTTTTATATAGTAATAGATGAGTGACCCGAACACGATGGAGTGTCCGCATTCTCCATAATATCAATATGCCGTGAAACGATGATGAAGGTAGATATTCTTTCCAGATCCAACAGATAATAAACGCAGGCGTGGGTACGGACATCCAGAATAGAGGGGTCCACACCACACAATGGTACCAGTGAGTCCACATGTAGCCAACACAGAAAACACAGGGAAACTAAAAAAAATTATAAAAAGACAAAAAGTTAAAATCATACAAACCGAACGTTGATAGGGCCTAAAAAATAAAACAGTGGTGAGTGCAGCGGAGACAGCAGAAGCTACAAAAATGAGGAGAAACTCAGAGATTCGTTAAGTCCTTTGGGGGTCATGGTATCCAGAGCGACGATCCACTTAGCCTCTCTCTGGGCCAACGCCTTTTTGTAATTTCCAGCTCGGATTCCCAAGTGTACACATTCAATACCTCTTACCATGAAGGACCCCGGGTCACAATCATGGGAGGATCTGAAGTGACGTGGGATGGTCTTAAGGGTAGTAGGATCGACAACTGTCTTGGCCGCCCGAATGTCCCTAACATGCTCACGAACTCTCACACGTAATTCTCTTGATGTGAGGCCCACATATATCAGTGGGCACCCACATGTCGCGTAGTATATGACATTAGTACTACTGCAGGAAATGTGTTGTTTGATGTGAAAATCTTTTTCACCATCGGAGGACTGAAAGGAGGAGCAGCGAAGGACATTCGGGCAGGCAACACAGTGGCCGCAGGGAAAACACCCCTGAGTTGGACCAGTAGATCCAAAGGGGTTCGTTGTCGTCGCGATGTAATGGCTCTTGACCAAAAAATCCCTCAAGGTTCTACATCTTCTTGAAGTCATCAGAGGACGATCACCGATAACCTGGCCCAAAGATGGCTCCGAGCCAAGAATTGCCCAGTGTTTGGCCAAAATGCTCCTCATGTGTTCCCATTCATGATTGAAGGTAGAGATGAAACGTATTGGGGCAGATCCACCTGACTTAGCAGATCTCCCAGTATTATCACGCCTCGGATAAAGCAAGTCCCTACGGGCAGTAGCCCTGGCTCTACTGTAACCCTTTCATATGCTCCTTGTACTATATCCCCGGTTGCGAAAACGAGTCTGTAGGTCCCTAGCTTGCCTTTCAAAACCATCCTCGGTGGAGCAGATCCGCCTCATCCTGAGGAACTGACCGACAGGAACGGCCCTGATGGTAGAGGTGTTATGTGCGGACTCGGCATGGAGTAAAGAGTTGACAGAAGTGGGCTTCCTGTACACGTCGGTCTGGATCCGGCGTGTATCGTCGATCTCCAGTGTGACGTCCAGGAAGTCAATAGTTTTAAGATCATATTTAAATGTCAATCTAATGTTAAAAGTATTAACATTGAGCCATGCCATGAAGTCCCCGAGCTGCTGCAGCGTCCCGTCCCAAAAAAATAAAACATCATCGATATAGCGGTGCCAGCACAGCACATGGGAAGCAGCCGGCGCGCCCTCATCGCCAAAGATGGATCTCTCCCAGGCACCCAAGAAGAGATTAGCGTACGAGGGCGCACAGGCCTCGCCCATCGCCGTGCCGCACCGCTGAAGATAGAATTGATCTTTGAATACAAAAAAATTGTGGGTAAGGACAAACTGCAGCAGCTCAAGGAGTAGTCCACACATCGGGCCGTCCAGGTCGGACATCCCCAGGAAGAGGCGGACCGCATCCAAACCGAGGGTATGGTCAATACATGTATAAAGGGACTCTACGTCCGCGGTCACCAAAAAGGTATGACCGTCCACAAGGACGCCGTCAACCCGCGTGAGGACGTCCGTTGTGTCTTTAATGTAAGATGGTAATAATTCAACCAGTGGTTTGAGGTAGAAGTCAAGAAATTTACATACTGGGTCACAGAGCCCTTCAATACCAGAACAATCGGACGGCCAGGCGGCTCGACGGCGTCCTTGTGGATCTTAGGCAAGAGATAGAAGGTGGGTGTCTTTGGGGTTCGGACCATCAGCCCCTCAAAGACCGTTTTGGTTATAATACCCCCCTCCAAAGCTCGAACAAGAATACGCTGAAGGGAGAGCGAGAAGGAGGCAGTCGGGTTATAGGATAACCTTTCGTAAGTATTACGGTTTCTCAATTGCCTATGTGCCTCACGTTCATACATATGTGTAGGCCATACCACGACATTCCCCCCCTTGTCAGCAGGTTTGAAAACCACCCCCGAAAGTGATTGTAATTCGGAGATAGCCTTCCGCTGTCTCCATGTGAGGTTGTCAAATTTACGTCTAGATGGTAATTTTCTGAAATCCTCTGCGACTAGTTTTGTGAAAATGTCGATGGCGGGACTGAGAGACGGGGGGGGGAATCTCGTGGATTTCGGCAAAACGTGTGGAGGAAACTTACTCCTACTTGGTGGTGTCTGCTCATCGAGAAGATCCTCCAAAACTCGAAGTGCCTCCAACTCACTCTCCGTCAACGACTCCTGAGAGATATTCTTATGGTGTAGCTTGCGTAATAGTAGCTTTCTGGAGAACAGGTGAAGATCCTTCAGTGCTACAAAAAAGTTAAAAGGATTAGTGGGGGAGAAAGTCAGTCCACGACTCAAAACCTCCAACTGGGGTTGTGTAAGAGCATGTGTTGAGAGGTTAACTACCTGAAGGCCACCAGCTGAATAATCAGTAAAATTGCGTCCGGTGTATGTCTTCTTTCTGGCAGATTGCCGTGTAACCACACGTTTAGTTACGGGGTCAGAGCTGGAGCTGAGGGTACCACCTGGATGAGACAGCTGCACCGATGCCTCGTCGTCAACAGAAACAGTGGATTTAATAGATGTAGATCTAGATCGAGAACGTGACATACTCCTATGTAACTGTCTGGATCTATCAGGAGGATGGCGCCATCTGTACACATGGGCCGTTAATTTATCCTGTATATCTCGTTTGAGTTTCTTCGTCTTGGTTGCTTGTGTTTCTTGGGCCCATTTTTGGAGGTCAACATCAAGTTCATCGTTAAACTTTTTGAGTGATTCCCCAGTTAAGCCTTTTTGTAAATCCAATTGAATAATTTCAATCTCACTCTCAAGAAGAGTAAGCGTTTTTTTATTTTGTGTTTTCAATAGGTCCAAAAAACCCATAGAACATACATTGGCCAACTCCTCCCACTTGGCTTTGAAATCATCATCCTGAATGGGGAAAGAGGGGAAGACCTGGATACGCAGACCCCTAGGGATAAGATTATTCTGAACATATTTGTCAAGAAATTCATGGTTCCACCATGTGCGTGTGCGTTTCCTGAGCAGATCTCTGAATTTCAACATAGCTGCTTGCATATCACCGCTGCAACTACCAGTGTCCCCGCCACTACTGTCCTGGAAAGCATCATTAAGCTGCGCACGCCATGTCGTGTCGCGTGCACGAAAATCCATATTCGGGCAGGAAAATTCTGTGAAAAACACAGATACAATCAATACATATATGATAATGCCCAGTATCAGAGAACGAGACAAGGCGGTGACCATGGTCCAAAAACGCCTTGTGCATGGATTACCACTCCATATGCTAATCTTAAAAAGGAGAAAACGGAGTAACGTATCCAAAATATATGCAAAAGTATAAATTTTATTAGTACTCACATCAAGTGCTGACAAGTATACAAGTTGACTAAAATAGGGGGGATAAGCCCCAATGATACAACAATCAGGACAGACAAGGACAGGGTAAATGAAATGATACCAGTGCTCGAAATCTACATGGCACAAGGTTCAGTCAGCCCATGGGCATTGCACATAACAGACATGTGTCTAATGGTAAAAGATAGTCAAATATGGCATACTCAATTAAATGTGTATTGTACATAGTTGTACATGTCTAGAGCGCAAAAAAAAAAAAAACATCCAGAGGGGTCAATGTGCAAGTCCAATGGACACTGAACATAAATGAATCAATGACATGTGAAAGGATTCTTAAATAGTTAATAACATATGTATCAGCATATCAAAACTGCGCAATTGTGCCAGAGAGAACCCAGGAGACGACCCGCCCAGCGGTCCAAATGACCGAAGTGTGGAAACAAGTAAAGGCAGGCTGCTTACCGGGGAGCAGAGGAGGTGAAGGCCCATGCAACGACCCCCGACGTACGTTTCGCGCCCGCCACAGGCGCTTTATCAAGGGAGTGTTGACTGAGGTGAACCACCATGTTTTTATGCAGAAAGACCTCCCACTTGAAAGCGGTCACATGGGGCAGGTCTACCAACCAAAGGCAGCGGACAGAGCATGCGCAGTGCAGCTCACTCAAACCAGGAAGTGATCAATAGTATGGTCACAAAAAAAAAAAAAAAAAAAGCGGGACAAAACCGCACTCATATGAAAAACTAGATAGCATCGTTACCCTAGACGCCTGCGCAGTGTATTGCGTTGACAAAAAGTGTCAGAGCTCAATGAATGATAAAGATGTAATCAGACCATAATAGCGGCGCATACTCAGTGCAACACCTCAGTCCTCCAGGAAATGGGGCAGGCGTCACGCGTCAGGGAAAACACAGAGGGAAATTAACCCCGTGTATAACCTGAGGCGGGCAGACGCCCAAACCCATATCGGAGCAACGGGTGAGCGCAGGTATGCGCACTAAGGTCACAGCATAAAGAATCAGGAGAAGAAAATTAAAAAAAAAATAAAAAAAAAAAAAAATAAAGCTACACCATAAGAAAATCTCTCAGGAGTCGTTGACGGAGAGTGAGATGGAGGCACTTCGAGTTTTGGAGGATCTTCTCGATGAGCAGACACCACCAAGTAGGAGTAAGTTTCCTCCACACGTTTTGCCGAAATCCACGAGATTCCCCCCCCGTCTCTCAGTCCCGCCATCGACATTTTCACAAAACTAGTCGCAGAGGATTTCAGAAAATTACCATCTAGACGTAAATTTGACCACCTCACATGGAGACAGCGGAAGGCTATCTCCGAATTACAATCACTTTCGGGGGTGGTTTTCAAACCTGCTGACAAGGGGGGGAATGTCGTGGTATGGCCTACACATATGTATGAATGTGAGGCACATAGGCAATTGAGAAACCGTAATACTTACGAAAGGTTATCCTATAACCCGACTGCCTCCTTCTCGCTCTCCCTTCAGCGTATTCTTGTTCGAGCTTTGGAGGGGGGTATTATAACCAAAACGGTCTTTGAGGGGCTGATGGTCCGAACCCCAAAGACACCCACCTTCTATCTCTTGCCTAAGATCCACAAGGACGCCGTCGAGCCGCCTGGCCGTCCGATTGTGTCTGGTATTGAAGGGCTCTGTGACCCAGTATGTAAATTTCTTGACTTCTACCTCAAACCACTGGTTGAATTATTACCATCTTACATTAAAGACACAACGGACGTCCTCACGCGGGTTGACGGCGTCCTTGTGGACGGTCATACCTTTTTGGTGACCGCGGACGTAGAGTCCCTTTATACATGTATTGACCATACCCTCGGTTTGGATGCGGTCCGCCTCTTCCTGGGGATGTCCGACCTGGACGGCCCGATGTGTGGACTACTCCTTGAGCTGCTGCAGTTTGTCCTTACCCACAATTTTTTTGTATTCAAAGATCAATTCTATCTTCAGCGGTGCGGCACGGCGATGGGCGCGGCCTGTGCGCCCTCGTACGCTAATCTCTTCTTGGGTGCCTGGGAGAGATCCATCTTTGGCGATGAGGGCGCGCCGGCTGCTTCCCATGTGCTGTGCTGGCACCGCTATATCGATGATGTTTTATTTTTTTGGGACGGGACGCTGCAGCAGCTCGGGGACTTCATGGCATGGCTCAATGTTAATACTTTTAACATTAGATTGACATTTAAATATGATCTTAAAACTATTGACTTCCTGGACGTCACACTGGAGATCGACGATACACGCCGGATCCAGACCGACGTGTACAGGAAGCCCACTTCTGTCAACTCTTTACTCCATGCCGAGTCCGCACATAACACCTCTACCATCAGGGCCGTTCCTGTCGGTCAGTTCCTCAGGATGAGGCGGATCTGCTCCACCGAGGATGGTTTTGAAAGGCAAGCTAGGGACCTACAGACTCGTTTTCGCAACCGGGGATATAGTACAAGGAGCATATGAAAGGGTTACAGTAGAGCCAGGGCTACTGCCCGTAGGGACTTGCTTTATCCGAGGCGTGATAATACTGGGAGATCTGCTAAGTCAGGTGGATCTGCCCCAATACGTTTCATCTCTACCTTCAATCATGAATGGGAACACATGAGGAGCATTTTGGCCAAACACTGGGCAATTCTTGGCTCGGAGCCATCTTTGGGCCAGGTTATCGGTGATCGTCCTCTGATGACTTCAAGAAGATGTAGAACCTTGAGGGATTTTTTGGTCAAGAGCCATTACATCGCGACGACAACGAACCCCTTTGGATCTACTGGTCCAACTCGGGGGTGTTTTCCCTGCGGCCACTGTGTTGCCTGCCCGAATGTCCTTCGCTGCTCCTCCTTTCAGTCCTCCGATGGTGAAAAAGATTTTCACATCAAACAACACATTTCCTGCAGTAGTACTAATGTCATATACTACGCGACATGTGGGTGCCCACTGATATATGTGGGCCTCACATCAAGAGAATTACGTGTGAGAGTTCGTGAGCATGTTAGGGACATTCGGGCGGCCAAGACAGTGGTCGATCCTACTACCCTTAAGACCATCCCACGTCACTTCAGATCCTCCCATGATTGTGACCCGGGGTCCTTCATGGTAAGAGGTATTGAATGTGTACACTTGGGAATCCGAGCTGGAAATTACAAAAAGGCGTTGGCCCAGAGAGAGGCTAAGTGGATCGTCGCTCTGGATACCATGACCCCCAAAGGACTTAACGAATCTCTGAGTTTCTCCTCATTTTTGTAGCTTCTGCTGTCTCCGCTGCACTCACCACTGTTTTATTTTTTAAGCCCTATCAACGTTCGGTTTGTATGATTTTAACTTTTTGTCTTTTTATATTTTTTTTAGTTTCCCTGTGTTTTCTGTGTTGGCTACATGTGGACTCACTGGTACCATTGTGTGGTGTGGACCCCTCTATTCTGGATGTCCGTACCCACGCCTGCGTTTATTATCTGTTGGATCTGGAAAGAATATCTACCTTCATCATCGTTTCACGGCATATTGATATTATGGAGAATGCGGACACTCCATCGTGTTCGGGTCACTCATCTATTACTATATAAAAAAAAAAAAAAAAAAGTTTCTCTGTACTGTTGCATCAATCTTATTGTGTGCCTTTACAATCCTTACTGGTGCTCTGGATTTTTGGTAGCACACACTATCATATAATGTGTTTATATTGTTTGCCCCAATTATGATTGATGTCACTATCTTTACTGTATTTCCTCCATGGTCTGTCTTCGTGACCTTGGTTTATTATTTATTTTTTATTTATTTTATTTTTTTAAATTTTTTTTATTTTTTATTTTTTTTTTTTATATTTTTTTTTTTTCTTCTCCTGATTCTTTATGCTGTGACCTTAGTGCGCATACCTGCGCTCACCCATTGCTCCGATATGGGTTTGGGCGTCTGCCCGCCTCAGGTTATACACGGGGTTAATTTCCCTCTGTGTTTGCCCTGACGCGTGACGCCTGCCCCATTTCCTGGAGGACTGAGGTGTTGCACTGAGTATGCGCCGCTATTATGGTCTGATTACATCTTTATCATTCATTGAGCTCTGACACTTTTTGTCAAGGCAATACACTGCGCAGGCGTCTAGGGTAACGATGCTATCTAGTTTTTCATATGAGTGCGGTTTTGTCCCGCCTTTTTTTTTTTTTTTTTGTGACCATACTATTGATCACTTCCTGGTTTGAGTGAGCTGCACTGCGCATGCTCTGTCCGCTGCCTTTGGTTGGTAGACCTGCCCCATGTGACCGCTTTCAAGTGGGAGGTCTTTCTGCATAAAAACATGGTGGTTCACCTCAGTCAACACTCCCTTGATAAAGCGCCTGTGGCGGGCGCGAAACGTACGTCGGGGGTCGATGCATGGACCTTCATCTCCTCTGCTCCCCGGTAAGCAGCCTGCCTTTACTTGTTTCCACACTTCGGTCATTTGGACCGCTGGGCGGGTCGTCTCCCGGGTTCTCTCTGGCACAATTGCGCAGTTTTGATATGTTGATACATATGTTATTAACTATTTAAGAATCCTTTCACATGTCATTGATTCATTTATGTTCAGTGTCCATTGGACTTGCACATTGACCCCTCTGGATGTTTTTTTTTTTTTTGCGCTCTAGACATGTACAACTATGTACAATACACATTCAATTGAGTATGCCATATTTGACTATCTTTTACCATTAGACATATGTCTGTTATGTGCAATGCCCATGGGCTGACTGAACCTTGTGCCATGTAGATTTCGAGCACTGGTATCATTTCATTTACCCTGTCCTTGTCTGTCCTGATTGTTGTATCATTGGGGCTTATCCCCCCTATTTTAGTCAACTTGTATACTTGTCAGCACTTGATGTGAGTACTAATAAAATTTATACTTTTGCATATATTTTGGATCCGTTACTCCGTTTTCTCCTTTTTAAGATGAGATGTAATAATAGGGGAATAATCAAAATTTTTCACAACCTCTGGATTTCTCCAATCCAGAGTCTGCGCCTCGGCTGCTGTCACTGAGACTATTAATGGTCGTCAGAGGAAGGTTCTGCCGCTGATTGTACAAATCATCAGGATCCTCTGCCGACAGCTCCTGTATAATCACAGATCATTGATGTCCCTGATGTGCTCGATGGAGACATGTCCGGAGATGCCGCAGCCGCGGGACCCACGTCCGGAGATGCCGCAGCCGCGGGACCCACGTCCGGAGATGCCGCAGCCGCGGGACCCACGTCCGGAGATGCCGCAGCCGCGGGACCCACGTCCGGAGATGCCGCAGCCGCGGGACCCACGTCCGGAGATGCCGCAGCCGCGGGACCCACGTCCGGAGATGCCGCAGCCGCGGGACCCACGTCCGGAGATGCCGCAGCAGCGGGACCCACGTCCGGAGATGCCGCAGCAGCGGGACTCACGTCCGGAGATGCCGCAGCAGCGGGAGACACAGTTGGAAATTAATTAGGTCAGGCAGGCGGCTCACAGTATATTGGCAGTGCCATTAAAGCAAATTTTGTCACCAGATTTTTGGTAAAATTATTACGTTTGTTGGTCCCATTGGTGATCACCAGTGGACAGGTAATAATCTATAAAGACCAGGTACATGCATTATATTATACACTGCTCAAGAAAATAAAGGGAACACTTAAACAACAGAATATAACTCCAAGTAAATCAAACTTCTGTGAAATCAAACTGTCCACTTAGGAAGCAGCACTGACTGACAATCAATTTCACATGCTGCTGTGCAAATGGAATAGACAGATGGAAATTATTGGCAATCATCAAGACACCCTCAATAAAGGAGTGGTTCTGCAGGTGGGGACCACAGACCACATCTCAGTACCAATGCTTTCTGGCTGATGTTTTGGTCACTTGAATGTTGGTTGTGCTTTCACACTCGTAGTAGCATGAGACGGACTCTACAACCCACACAAGTGACTCAGGTAGTGCAGCTCATCCAGGATGGCACATCAATGCAAGCTGGTGTGAATTCTCTTGCTCGGAGTTCTGAGCTGAAGCTCTCTCTGGTGGTTGGTGGTTGGGTCCTTCTCTCTGAAATGCAGTCTTTACACGATCCTGTCCACACCGGAACTGACTTGCCCAGCTCCTGTTCTCTCTCCACCCCCTTCCTTGTCCAGGGAAAGTCAAACAAGTTGGGGCGGTTTCCAGGCCCCCCAGAGGAGAACAAAGGGCCTTAGGGATTAATGCACTACAGGGGGGGGGTCATCAAGAGACAGATACAGTGAGGCTGTAGACTTACAATGTAATAAGAAAAACACTGTGAAAATAACTGAAATAGAAAAATAGGAATATATAAAAAATGACATCCACATAGCATATCACACCATCACAGGGGCCATAGGAGGGCAACAACCCAGCATCAGGACTGCTACCTCAGCCTTTGTGCAAGGAGGAACAGGAGAAGCAATTCCAGAGCCCTGCAAAATGACCTCCAGGAGGCCACAAATGTGCATGTGTCTACACAAACGGTTAGAAACCGACTCCATGAGGATGGTCTGAGAGCCCGACGTCCACAGATGGGGGTTGTGCTCACAGCCCAACACCATGCAGGACGCTTGGCATTTGCCACAGAACACCAGGATTGGCAAATTTGCCACTGGCGCCCTGTGCTCTTCACAGATGAAAGCAGGTTCACACTTAGTACATGTGACAGACGTGACAGAGTCTGGAGACGCCGTGGAGAGCGATCTGCTGCCTGCAACATCCTTCAGCATGACCAGTGTGGCAATGGGTCAGTAATGGTGTGGGGTGGCATTTCTTTGGAGGGCCGCATGTGCTCGCCAGAGGTAGCCTGACTGCCATTAGGTACTGAGATGAGATCCTCAGACCCCATGTGAGACGATATGCTGGTGCGGTGGGCCCTGGGTTCCTCCTAATGCAGGACAATGCCAGACCTCATGTGGCATTGCAGTTCCTGCAAGATGAAGGCATTGATGCTATGGCCTGGCACGCCTGTTCCCTAGACCTGAATCCGATTTAGCACATCTGGGACATCATGTCTTGCTCCATCCACTGTCACGTTGCACCACAGACTGCCCAGGAGTTGGCGGATGCTTAAAGGGCCTGTCACACTAAGCGATATTGCTAGCAATATCGCTATAACATCACTGGTTTTTGTGACGCAGCAGCGATATCGCTATGTCTGATACTTACCTCCGACCGCTCCCCCGCTGGTTATCACTGATTGCGTGAGAACGTCCTGGGCCGTTTCTCGTCGTCAGCTTCCTGCTGTGGAGACGAGCAACGCGTGGACATGGGCGGGAGGACGTCAGGATCGCCTCGTCTGACAGGTAAGTAGCGACCCCCGACCCCTGCGATGTCGCTGGTGAGATCTGCCTGTGTGGCAGCTCACTAGCGACCACTTAGCGATGCACCAGTGATCCTGACCGCATCATATCGCTGGTGCATCGCTAAGTGTGACAGTACCTTTAGTCCAGGTCTGGGAGGAGATCCCTCAGGAGACCATCTGCCGCCTCATCAGGAGCATGCCCAGGCTTTGTACAGTAGGGAGGCCATACAGGCTCGTGGAGGCCACACACATTACTGAGCATCTTTTCCTTGTCATGAGGCATTTCCACTGAAATTGGATCAGCCTGAAATTTGATTTTCCACTTTGATTTTGAGTATCATTACAAATCCAGACCTCCATGGGATATTAATTTTGACTTACATTGATAATTATTATGCTTTATTGTTCTGAACACATTCCACTATGCAATGAATAAAAATTTGCAACTGGAATATTTCATTCAGAGATATCTAGGATGTGGTATTTTAGTGTTTCCTTTATTTTTTGAGCAGTGTGTATATATAGTGCACCCCATCCACGCCTGCATCAATTCACAATGTCATCCTGTTACACAAGGTAAAATGAACTTGAGAAATTCGGAGTGAAATATTCCTAGTCCGCCAGTCCTGCGCCGACTCTTTCTGGCCACACCGGATATTATACTTTTATTAGAAGTAGCATTTCACTCTAACATACTACCTATCCATGTCAATCCCGAAGAAACTACTCGCCTAAAATCTTTTATTTCATTTAATTGCTGCAGGAAGGAACTACCGTATCTAGGTATTATAATCAATAAAGATTTAAACAAAACTGTTATTTCAAACATGAAAAAGTTGTCGGACTCGATTCAGAAGGACAGCAATACCTTCAGAGATAGAGACCTGACCTGGTGGGGGAGGAACCTAGCGGTGAAATTGTTTACATTACCTAAAATTCTGTATATTCTCAGATGCATACCACTTCCTATCTCCACGGCATGCCTAACGGCCATTCAGTCGCAAATAAACAATATTATTTGGAACCACAAAAAACCAAGAACTGACGCCAGAACATTATTCAAAAAGAAACTTCATGGTGGATTTAGTCTTCCGAATATCTCCGCTCATTATTATACTTTGTTAATTAAACAGAGTATACATTGGTTATCAGACACGAGTGTTCCCGCATGGCATGACCTGGAGGTAGACATCAACAAAGGTAATCATCTCAAATCTCTGGTTTTCAAAAGCCATTTCTAATCTGACTACAAATAACCACACTCACCCGATATTTCAGGCAATTTCCTTGGCCTGGTGTAAAATCTCTAGATTAGATGGCCGTAGCCAAAAAATATCCATGCTGTATAGACTACCTTTAACCCATGTCTATACATTCTTGGGGAAAAACTACACCCCCTCACTGGGCTGACTTCAAAATAAATACAATAGGTGACATCTTCAATGGCCCCAACTACTTGAGTTTCAGTTTAATAAAGAATAACTTCAAAGTGCCTTCTTCTTTCTTCCATGAATATTTGTTACTAAGAGAACATATCAAATTATTCTTAAGTAATAAACCTAGATTTACAGAGGCGTCTCTAAAAATTTTGGTTAACCTGCATCACCAAATCTTCTGGGGACATAAATTTATTTATGATTGTTTCAACAAAGACTTGTCTCTTACAAAAAGCGCCCATATGCTCACTTGGGAGAAATCTCTCAACCTCACTACCTCTGCAGATGAATGGGAGGAAACATTTTCATTATCCAACCGGTCTACGATATCTATGCCTCTCCTGGAATCACACTTCAAGGTATACACCAGATGGTACTATACACCATCTAGACTAGCTCACATAGATGTCTCCAACTCCCCACTTTGTTGGAGAAAATGCGGCTGTAAGGCTAGTTTCACACTTGCTTTTTTTTGCAGCGCGTTTTTCCCGCAAAAAAACGCATTGAAAAACGCATACAAAAGCATACAACTGCTGCGTTTTTTTCAAGCATTTTTATGAGCATGCATGAAAAAAACGCAGCGTTTTTAAGCGTTTGTATGCGTTTTTAGTGCGTTTTTACCGCGTTTGCGTTTTTTTCCAACATTAGGTGGCCACTCACACTAACCCAAACCATGACTTTACTAACCCTAACCCTGACCCTAACCCTAACCCTTAACCAAACCCTAACCCTTAACCAAACCATACTTAACCTTAACCCTAACCCTAACCCTGACCCTAACCCTAACCCTGACCCTAACCCTGACCCTAACCCTAACCCTTAACCAAACCATACTTAACCCTAACCCTGACCCTAACCCTTAACCAAACCATACTTAACCTTAACCCTGACCCTAACCCTGACCCTAACCCTGACCCTAACCCTTAACCAAACCATACTTAACCCTAACCCTGACCCTAACCCTTAACCAAACCATACTTAACCTTAACCCTAACCCTGACCCTAACCCTAACCCTTAACCAAACCATACTTAACCCTAACCCTAACCCTGACCCTAACCCTAACCCTTAACCAAACCATACTTAACCCTAACCCTGACCCTAACCCTTAACCAAACCATACTTAACCTTAACCCTAACCCTAACCCTGACCCTAACCCTAACCCTTAACCAAACCATACTTAACCCTAACCCTGACCCTAACCCTAACCCTGACCCTAACCCTTAACCAAACCATACTTAACCCTAACCCTGACCCTAACCCTTAACCAAACCATACTTAACCTTAACCCTAACCCTAACCCTGACCCTAACCCTAACCCTGACCCTAACCCTTAACCAAACCATACTTAACCCTAACCCTGACCCTAACCCTAACCCTTAACCAAACCATACTTAACCCTAACCCTGACCCTAACCCTTAACCAAACCATACTTAACCTTAACCCTGACCCTAACCCTGACCCTAACCCTAACCCTAACCCTAACCCTGACCCTAACCCTAACCCTTAACCAAACCATACTTAACCCTAACCCTGACCCTAACCCTAACCCTGACTCTAACCCTAACCCTTAACCAAACCATACTTAACCCTAACCCTGACCCTAACCCTTAACCAAACCATACTTAACCTTAACCCTAACCCTGACCCTAACCCTAACCCTGACCCTAACCCTTAACCAAACCATACTTAACCCTAACCCTGACCCTAACCCTGACCCTAACCCTAACCCTTAACCAAACCATACTTAACCCTAACCCTGACCCTAACCCTGACCCTAACCCTAACCCTAAACCCCCTTAACTAACCCTAACTTTACCCAAACCCCTAAATTCCATTGTCTAAACTAATGGTAAAAAAAAAAAGGCATGTGCAAAAAAACGCATACATAAGCATGCCAATGCGCACATATGCTCACCATAGACTTATAATGGGTGTCTTGCTGTAAAAAAACGCATTGCGCGCGCATGCGTTTTTTTGAGGCAAATCGGACGCACAAAAAATGCAACAAGTTGCATTTTGTGCGCCCGAGCGCATACCGCAAAAAAACGCATGCGCGGTAAAACGCGTACAAACGCATGTGTATGCGCACATAAGCGCATCCCATGCAAAGTATAGGAAAAAAAAACGCATGCGCTATTTAGCGCTAAATTACCGCGAAAAAAAACGCAAATGTGAAACCAGCCTAAGGGGGATTTATTACACATTTTCTGGAGCTGCCCTACTGTTGTTACCTTTTGGTCAGGAATTTCCTCTATAATCACCAAACTCTCTGGTTCACCATTTACCTCCACACCACAATTGGCCCTGCTCTCTCTGAATACCTCTGCTTTAGATAATTCTCTTCAACGAATTGTTATACATATTTGCATGGTCGCCAAAAATGCTATCGCCTTTCACTGGAAAAGTCATACTTTACCTGATGTTGACTTCATTGTCAAACTAATTACACAACACAGAGACCTCGAACTTAAGTTCGCTCTGTCCAACAATAGTTTCGGCCAATTCTACAGAAAGTGGCACAAATGGGATCAATCTTTCCCTCCATCACTTACCTGATTAGCCTTTATATTTAATTATTCTTGGCCTCTGTATTATCTTATATTGGTCATGTTCTATCATAGCACTGTTTGCTTCTATTCTGTATACCATAGTTTGTTGTTTACAATGCTATTTTTTCAAGGGCTGCGTCCCTTGCTTTACTTGGGTCAAATTGTTGCTGCTTTGCAAATTTATGTTTGTTGTTATGTTTACTGCCCTACCCTTACATCAACTCCCTCCCCCCCCCCCATCCCCTCTACACCCCCCCCCCTCTATACCCTTGTTAAAAATAAAAATATTGGAAAAGAAGTAGCATTTCACAACGTCCCCTTCACTCTCTGGCGATGGAGTAGAGCAGCGACATATGGTGCCGCGATTTCTAAATCCCGCAGATATCATTCAGCTTTCAGCGCTACGTGTCATTGTGGTGGCAGAGCCGTCTGCCGAGCTCCCCGGCGGCCTCATTGTTGCTGCAGAATCTCACATTGTTTCCAGGTATTTGTCACATTGTAACAATGTAATTGCTGGGGCAGAAACCCAAATGGGAGAGAAAGAAAACGGATCCAGACTCTTCTACTACAGGCAGGAAATCTGATCTGTGCCGCATGCTCGGACTTGGGTTACTTTCCACTGGGGGCAACATGGAGTTTTCCTGAAGACCACCCCTCATACATTCTGTCTGTCTCACTGCTGTAGATCTGTACACCATCATCTCCAATGTGATCAGAGGAAGTAGTACTACAGATCACAGCAAATCAAGATGTTGTCAAACGAATGAGCCACAGGCTGGAGCCGCCACAGACACCAGTGACAGGGACCGCTGCAGCCACAAATGCCAGGGACATGGACCACCGCAGCAACGAACAGCATGGGCCATCCCAGCCTCAGATGCCAGTAGGATGGGCATGGGCAGCCGCAGAAGCCAGGGGCACAGGCTGCAGCAGCAGACGCCAGGGGCACGGGCAGCCGCAGCAGACGCCAGGGGCACGGGCAGCCGCAGCAGACGCCAGGGGCACGGGCAGCCGCAGCAGACGCCAGGGGCACGGGCAGCCGCAGCAGACGCCAGGGGCACGGGCAGCCGCCAGGCGCACGGGTAGCTGCAGCAGACGCCAGGGGCACGGGCAGACACCAGGCGCACGGACTGCAGCAGCAGACGCCAGGGGCACGGGCTGCAGCAGCAGACGCCAGGGGCACGGGCTGCAGCAGCAGACACCAGGGGCACGGGCTGCAGCAGCAGACGCCAGGGCAGCAGCAGCCGCCGACGCCAGGGGCACGGGCAGACGCCAGGGGCACGGGCAGCCGCAGCAGACGTCAGGCTCACGGGCTGCAGCAGCAGACGCCAGGGGCACGGGCTGCAGCAGCAGACGCCAGGGCAGCAGCAGCAGACACCAGGGGCACGGGCTGCAGCAGCAGACGCCAGGCGCACGGGCTGCAGCAGCAGACGCCAGGAGCGAGTCAAGAGCAGCAACAGCGCATAGGCCACCGCAGCCCCAGACATCTGCTGCATGGGCAATTGCAGCAACAGACAGCAGTTTCAGGAGCTTCTGCAACAACTGTCATGGAAAAAAAAATCTACCATTCCCACTTTTGTCTGGCCAGAAGTCAGTGATGTGACCTCCTGTGACTTGCAGTTACTTACTCACAGTCCTTCACATTGCCGTCTGCTAGATCCCAATAATCAGGAACCATTACATAAAGTGAACCCATCATGGGGATATTACACCCCTGACAGTGACATGTGAGTGCAGAGCCTTTAATCCTCCTTAGATCTATACTTTTCTTGTAGAATCCATTATAAGGTGTGAGCGGGGTCTCTGCAGCCCCCACATCACTCACCTCCTGGACTGCTGACATGTTACCTGTGTGAGCAGCAGCTCCCTGCACAGCACATGTGGGGCTCATCACAGCTGATGAGTCCTCTGCTCTGACAGCTGCACAGACACCCAGTCTTTTCAGCATTCTCATATTGTGCCTCTGCAATGCTGGGACAAATTTATGAGCTTGGAAATAAGGAAACTGCAGCACTTGTATACCTGGGGCACAATGCAAAGAAGCCCATGGACGGAAGAGCGGAATGCGCCATATGCCGTCCAATACCTCGCCATAACGCACATACTCTGGAGGTGGATGTGGCCCCTTATCTATAATAGATCCTGATATACCCTGTGTCAGACAAAGGGCCCAGGACTCATTATTAGGTGTTTTTCTTTACTCTTTTTTTATTCATTGATTTATTTTTGCACCAAATTCTTCAATGCGGGGCACGGTTTTTCGTGAATTTTTGGGCAAAATCTTCATTTTTTGTAACCTTTTTATCCCTTTTTGGCTACATATTCTGCTGACATGCAACAAAATCTGCCCAATAATTTCAGCCGTGGTAGAATCCCTGCAGTAGGGACAGGGGAACGCCTGCACAATAAAGTAGGAATTAATGAATTTGCCGGAAACTCCAAACTCTGGCCACAATGGCAAAACATATATTTTATTAAAAAGGAACACATGAAGAAAACTGGACACAAAAGCGCTAATGAATCAGCCCAATGTGCACCTTGTCTGATCACATTGTAGCCAGTGACAGGCGTGATGGCGAGGTGTCGCCTCATCACAGGAGGCCTCGTCAGGTCACAGGTAGGAGGTTTGGCGACCATGAAGTGCTGAATGCACAGGATCCTACACACAACGTCACTCAGATTCTCTACATGTCTCAATGATATGACATTCAGGAAATAAAGCCAAATGGGAAAAACTTCTCCTAATGACTGCCAGGAAGAATTGAGGGAGGAAAAGTCTCCTGATGACTGCCAGCCAGGGAGGACAGAGAGGAAGGAAGGGAGAGAGAAAGGGAAAGAGGAAGGAAGGAAGGGAGAGAGAGAAGAATGACTGAGAGAGGAAGAACAGAACGGGAGGAAAGGAAGGGAGATGGATGGATGGGGAAGGGAAGGGAAAAAGAAACGAAGAGAGAGGAAAGAAGGAAGGGAGATGGATGGGTGGGGAAGGGAAGGGAAGGAAGAGAAGGGAAGGAAGAGAAGGGAAGGAAGAGAAGGGAAGGAAGAGAAGGGAAGGAAGAGAAGGGAAGGAAGAGAAGGGAAGGAAGAGAAGGGAAAGAAGAGAAGGGAAGGAAGAGAAGGGAAGGAAGAGAAGGGAAGGAAGAGAAGGGAAGGAAGAGAAGGGAAGGAAGAGAAGGGAAGGAAGAGAAGGGAAGGAAGAGAAGGGAAGGAAGAGAAGGGAAGGAAGGGAGATGGATGGGTGGGGAAGGGAAGGGAAGGAAGAGAAGGGAAGGAAGAGAAGGGAAGGAAGAGAAGGGAAGGAAGGGAGATGGATGGATGGGGAAGGGAAGGGAAGGAAGAGAAGGGAAGGAAGAGAAGGGAAGGAAGAGAAGGGAAGGAAGAGAAGGGAAGGAAGAGAAGGGAAGGAAGGGAGATGGATGGGTGGGGAAGGGAAGGGAAGGAAGAGAAGGGAAGGAAGAGAAGGGAAGGAAGAGAAGGGAAGGAAGAGAAGGGAAGGAAGGGAGATGGATGGATGGGGAAGGGAAGGGAAGGGAAGGAAGAGAAGGGAAGGAAGGGAGATGGATGGATGGGGAAGGGAAGGGAAGGAAGAGAAGGGAAGGAAGAGAAGGGAAGGAAGAGAAGGGAAGGAAGAGAAGGGAAGGAAGAGAAGGGAAGGAAGAGAAGGGAAGGAAGAGAAGGGAAGGAAGAGAAGGGAAGGGAAGGAAGAGAAGGGAAGGAAGAGAAGGGAAGGAAGAGAAGGGAAGGAAGAGAAGGGAAGGAAGAGAAGGGAAGGAAGGGAGATGGATGGGTGGGGAAGGGAAGGGAAGGAAGAGAAGGGAAGGAAGAGAAGGGAAGGAAGGGAGATGGATGGATGGGGAAGGGAAGGAAGAGAAGGGAAGGAAGGGAGATGGATGGATGGGGAAGGGAAGGGAAGGAAGAGAAGGGAAGGAAGAGAAGGGAAGGAAGAGAAGGGAAGGAAGGGAGATGGATGGATGGGGAAGGGAAGGAAGAGAAGGGAAGGAAGAGAAGGGAAGGAAGGGAGATGCATGGGAAATAGGAAGGAAGGGAGAGAGAGGAAAGATGGATGGTTGGATGGAAGGGAAAGAGAGTGAGGAAGGAAGAGAGAGGAAAGAAGGAAGGAAGGGAGAGTGGAAGGAAGAGAGGAAGTAAAGGAGATAGAGGAAGGAAGCATGGATGAATCAACTGGAGAAAGAGGAAGGAAGGAAAATGGAGGAGGAAACAGAGGCAGGAAGGAGACAGAGGAATGAAGGATGGATGAATTTATGGAAGGAAGGGAGAAAGGAAGGAATAGAGGAAGGAAGGAAGGAAGCAAGGAAGGACGGAAGGGAGAAAGGAAGGGAGAAAGGAAGAAATGAACGAAAGATATTCTCTAATTGACTAACAGAGAGAGCTATGAGAGGAAGAAGAGAGATTATATGAATAACTGTCAGACTGCCAGGAAGAACTAAGAGAGGAAGGTGGAAGATTTTCTAAGTACCTGCCTGGATAAATAGAGGAAGGATCCGAATTCTCTGATTGATTGCCAGGTAGCGCATAGAGAGGAATCAGGAGGATTCTTTGAGTAGCTGCCAAGAAAAAAATAACAAAGGAAAGAGGGATGATATGATTAATGGCAGTCAGGAAGAACTGAGAGCTGTAGATGGAGAATTATAGGAAAAGACTGACAGGAAGAACATAGAGCAGAAGCTGGAAGAGTCTAAATATAAGTGAGGATAAAAAGGAAAGGAAAAAGGAACAGAACAAGGAAAGAGGAAAGGAAAGAAAAAAGGAAAAGGAAAGGAACGGAAAAAATAAAAGGAAAGGAAAAAGATTGTCCGAACAGGAAGAACTATAAGAGGAAGAATTATCTGACTGCCAGGAAGAATAAAGGGAGGAATGTGTGAATCGTAGAAAGCTGAGATCGCCGGTAATGGCAGATATATTGGTTTTAGCTTCTACTGATAAAATACACTCCTCAAAAAAATAAAGGGAACACTTAAACAACAGAATGTAACTCCAAGTGAATCAAACTTCTGTGAAATCAAACTGTCATCTGGCCTCTGGACTCTACGCTGACAGACACAGCAAACCTTCTTGCCACAGCTCGCATTGATGTGCCATCCTGGATGAGCTGCACTACCTGAGCCACTTGTGTGGGTTGTAGAGTCCGTCTCATGCTGCCACGAGTGAGAAAGCACAACCAACATTCAAAAGTGACCAAAACATCAGCCAGAAAGCATTGGTACTGAGATGTGGTATAAGTGTTCCCTTTATTTTTTTGGAGCAGTGTAAATAAGAAACCACTAGATACAATTTGTAACCAATCAACAGAAGGAGACAAAACAACATTTGGACTTATTTGGGGGCTTTTCCTTATTACTTGGGGTCTTTTTGACCTTCGGGGGTGTGAATGTCACAATGACGGGAACATTTCCACCAAATTCCGGATGTCTTTATTCCTGGTGGTTTTATTGGTTGGGTTGGTGCGGTCCCAGAGCGAGCGGACTGTTATCAGTCTTTCTGTTTCATCCTTTCCTTCTCTTTCTTCTTCCCACAACAGAATGGTAAAAGCGCTGGGAGCCGGCGCGGCTTCTCCGGGGCCGGTCACCATGGCAACTACGGCTAGAAGATACTTTGATGCTTCTACATAATTATACAATATTAAGTTATAAGGAAGAGGTGCAGCAATTTCCTTCCGACGATACCTGAAATTACAGGCGCTCGGCTTCCGGAGCCTCGTCTGGGTAATTGCCGACCATTACCTATAATATCAAATTGCTGATATTTACCTTCTCCCGTGACACCGCCATCCACTCATTTTGGGTAAATTATAGCAGATGAACCGTGATACACTGGGATCAAATATCAGATCATTTGACCAATGAGTAACCACTCAGGGGGATTACCGAGGTTTCTCTCTTTTTTTTTCCTTTGTGTTTCAATGTTTTTATAAAATATTTCAATTCTACGAACATAATTAAATGACATTTCCAGAGATTAGAAGAACTGTACGTGTCTGTATCTCATCTGATGACTGCCAGGAACAACTGAGAGAGGATCCTGTGTATGACTGCCAGGGAGAACTGAGAGAGGATCCTATGTATGACTGCCAGGGAGAACTGAGAGGATCCTGTGTATGACTGCCAGGAATAACAGAGAGGATCCTGTGTATGACTGCCAGGGAGAACTGAGAGGATCCTGTGTATGACTGCCAGGAATAACAGAGAGGATCCTGTGTATGACTGCCAGGGAGAACTGAGAGAGGATCCTGTGTATGACTGCCAGGAATAACAGAGAGGATCCTGCGTATGACTGCCAGGGAGAACTGAGAGAGGATCCTGTGTATGACTGCCAGGAATAACAGAGAGGATCCTGTGTATGACTGCCAGGGAGAACTGAGAGAGGATCCTGTGTATGGCTGCCAGGAATAACAGAGAGGATCCTGTGTATGACTGCCAGGGAGAACTGAGAGAGGATCCTGTGTATGACTGCCAGGGAGAACAGAGAGGATCCTGTGTATGACTGCCAGGGAGAACTGAGAGAGGATCCTGTGTATGACTGTCAGGGAGAACTGAGAGGATCCTGTGTATGACTGCCAGGGAGAACTGAGAGAGGATCCTGTGTATGACTGCCAGGGAGAACTGAGAGGATCCTGTGTATGACTGCCAGGGAGAACTGAGAGAGGATCCTGTGTATGACTGCCAGGGAGAACTGAGAGAGGATCCTGTGTATGACTGCCAGGGAGAACTGAGATAGGATCCTGTGTATGACTGCCAGGAAGAACTGAGAAAGGATCATGTGTATGACTGCCAGGAATAACTGAGAAAGGATACGGTGTATGATTGCCAGGGAGAGCTGAGAGAGGATCCTATGTATGACTGCTAGGGAGAATTGAGAGATGATCCTGTGTATGACTGCTAGGGAGAACTGAGAGAGGATCCTGTGTATAACTGCCAGGGAGAACTGAGAGATGATCCTGTGTATGACTGCTAGGGAGAACTGAGAGAGGATCCTGTGTATAACTGCCAGGGAGAACTGAGAGAGGATCCTGTGTATGACTGCCAAGAAGAACGGAGAAAAGACCCTGTGTATGACTGCCAGGAAGAACTGAGAGAGGATGATGTGTATGACTGTGTTAGCATGACTGGTCTGGAGCCGGAATCTCCAGGAGTGGACCCTCTGGGCCGTGGCACCGAGGGGCCCCGGGCGAGCTGCCAGGTGGAACCGACCCCTATACAGGGACCGTTAGGAGCAGGCCCAGGGGTTCGAGTACCATGGTAGCTGGTACCGAGAGGGGCGGCTCAGGATGGATTGGAGTAGGAGTGTGGGACTGAAGTGTAGACGGCAGAACAGAGCTGGAACACAGAGGACAGGAATGGAGTAAGACAGTAGACTGGAACGTGGAGGGATGGCTGGAGCAGGAACACAGGAGACAGGATTAGAGGAAGACGGAAGGACTGGAGCAGGATGGAACTGGAACACCGGAGGCAGGACTGGAGTAAGGCAGTAGACTGGCTGTTGACCCCCTCACTATTAGATCAGGGAGCTGCCCAGCGCTATGTAAGAACACCCCACAAGGACAGACACCACAATTTCCCCACACAGGTCGCTACACAAAAGTTTATTTCACCTGACGAACGAGTGAGCTCATTTGTCGGGTGAAATGGTCTTTTGTGCTGCGCGAGAGATCATCGTCCTCAGCAGCACATCACCCGCTATAAACAGGACTCGCTGCAGCGTATCTGCCCAGAGCGACTTAGGGTGTGTGCACACGCTGCGGATTGTCCTGCAGATTTTTCCACGCGGATTTGTCAAAAACCTCATGTAAATCCGCAGGTCAAAAGACCTGTGGTTTATCTGCAGTTTTTCTGCGGTTTTCCCCCTGTCATGGAGCAGGTGCCAAACCGCAGCGGAATCCGCACAAAGAATTGACATGCTGCGGTTTGGAAACCGCAGCAAATCCACGCGGAAAAATCTGCACTGTCTGCACTGCGGCTTTCATTGATTTTTAATGGTACTGTACACCGCAGCAGAATCCGCAGCGTGTGAACACAGCCTTACTGATCACGTGGTCTACCTGCCTACACAGGATAATAGTGGAGTGGTGTAAAGCAGCCATGATTGTGGGTTCTATCTGCTGGAACTTCACATGACCGGCAGCAATTGCTTGTACATGGGAAATATCAGTAGTAGCTGAAGAAGTCATTTGTGCGTTTGGGAGGAGATGGCGGCCTCCTCTGCGGCGGTTCAGCTCCTTCTCACTCCCGCCGGGCGCTCGTCTTCTGCTGTAAGATCCAGGTTATCATCCAGCTGTCAGTGCATTTAGTTGAGGAGCGGCGGCGGTGTACGCCGGGGTCTCACACTGCTGTATACAATGTAACATGAATAATATGAACCTGATAAACGCCTGCGGGCAGAGGAGAGCGGATACACAATCTATTCTGCCCAACTGGGGGGGGGTCTCTACAAACATCTGCGCATACCGAGGCCGGAACACGGGAGGAAAAACTCCGAAAAGTGATCGGAATTGTGCGAGAAAGTAGATGATTGCTACATTGTATCTCTGGTGTGATCCGCCATGCCGGGTGCTAACCGGCGTCTCCGGCGGGCGGGAATAACACGACTCGCTTTCCTAATGAGTGTTAGGATTCTTTACAGTCACAGCGCGCTCCGCCATAAACTCTCCTTTCCGACCTCGATGGATACTTTTTCTTTTGTGTCATTGCCATTAAAGAAAATGAGTTTTGCACAGTTCCGTAGAAGTAATGGTGGTGCGTGTAGATCGGGGCCTCGGTGCAAGAACAACATATGGGCAGCAAAGTGCCCGATTCTGATTGCTTTGGAGCTGGCTGTGGCCCCTTTACCTCTCGGACCCCCGTGCGGCTGCACAGCTTTGGGCTCTCCATTAAGTTTTAGGGAGAATTCTGACATCAAAGCAGTTTCTTCAGTCAGGAGGGCACGGAAATCGCCAGGGGAGGCGGGGAACGGGTGGGATTCTGCATAGGGCAGATTCTCCATCCTGGACTCGTTATGGCCCCATTACCCGGAGAGTCCTCTAACTGGCGGAATCTGTCAGACCTGACCCCAGATCCCTTCATGGAACAAGAACCTCCTCAGTAGCATTCCTGAATTTACCAATATCCTCCGTGCTCCAGAGAACTCCTCTGGGCAAACAGCCCACAATGCACGGCACGAGATCCAGGCGTCAGATACACGGACCTCTAGGAGTCGCGCCAGGCGGCTGCTGCTGTCTGTCATCTCCCACATAGCAGAAATAATCTTCAGATACAGATCAGATAGAAATCACCTGGGATGTGAGAGCGAGAGATGGCAGACACAGACAGCACGGCCCTGGGTGAGGATACTGAAGACGGGGTCACTGCTTATTAACAGCTGATAACATTAAATGCCGGATCCAATGTGACCGAGATTACACTGCAGGACACTTTCAAATTTGATCCTTTGTTGATTAGCAAATATGATGTAAAATATATCGGCGAAGAGATCTAGATGTAGTCTGATTGTTTGGCCGTCGAGAGTGTTACCTTTAGCGTTACCCAGGGTGCACCACGTGGAGGCGAACTAACGTTGCACCCCACCCCAGCTCAATGTATATTTTGAAGGTCAACTTGTCAAACAATTTCAATCCTAAGTATTTAGGGGTAATCCTTGATGGAACCCTAACCTTCCAATCTCACCTGGATAAGACAGCGCAGAAGCTGAAAGCACGGAATAACGTTCTTCAGAAACTCTGCGGATCCTCCTGGGGTTCTTCAGCACCGGTCTTGAGAACGTCTACCCTGGCCTTGGTGCGCTCTGCCGCAGAATATTGTGCTCCAGTATGGCTGAACAGTTGTCATGTGAACGTGCTCGACACCCAGCTGCACAATTCTATGCGCATAATATCTGGTGCCATCAGACCTACGCCCGTCCACTGGTGACCCGTCCACTGGTGGCCCGTCCACTGGTGGCCCGTCCACTGGTGGCCCGTCCTGAGCCATACTGCACCCGCAAACCTGAGACGACAAAAGCTCCTACTTAAAGAATGCACTAAAGCACTGAACAAAGAAAACCTCCCAATACATCAAAATATCCAAGATGCTCAAATACAGCGACTGAAATCAAGACACCCCCCATCCGAACCGCGATTACCCTGTAGGAAGAGAAATGGCGAGGACTCTGGGTCAGTGCCGTAGATGGTGAGCGTCAAACGTTCCCTCACTTACAAAATCCACCACCAGGCTTCAATCTACCAAGGAAAACCTGGGTTACTGTCACGCCTGCCACACCACCCCCCCCGAGCCCCGGCATACTCACCCGTCCCGGCGCGCTCCTGGAGTGGACGCGCGTCACCCGGCCTCCTCACTTCCGGTCTCACGGCTGCCTTCTGGGTCCCGTGGGGTGCGCGTTCGCATCTTGCATCCTAGACTCGGCAGCGCACGCGCACTTCCTCCAGCCACTCCATCCTTCCACTCTGAGACCTGGGAGGACCCTGACCTGGAAGACCTGCAGCACGTATCCTTTATCAGGAAGCCTTTCCGCCTGCTCTGTGCCTATCAATTGTGTCCCACGCTTGATTCATGCCCCACGCTTCCCTGCGTACTCCTGTCGCCTGCCTGCCCTGTCTTGCGCCCTGCGCCACCATATCCTTTGATCTCTCCTAGTGCCCGTCCGTCCCAGCCTGTACCTGTCTCCTCCTGTGTCGCCAGTCCCTCCAGAGGGTTCCTCCTCAATCGCACTCCACTGGATCTGCAGCAGTCTCCCGTGTGGTCGCCGGTCTCCGCTACCCGTCTCCCAGTTTCCCGCTTATGTCTCCTCCGCCTGTCCCCGGGTACTAGCTTCCGCGGCGATAGTCTCCCCTGGGCCGGCCCCTGACGCTCCCTGTATAGGGGGTGGTCCACCAGGCCAGATCACCCGAGGGAGGTCCGCTGTCGTGGTCCTATGGGTTCACTCCTGGAGTCCCACAAGTCTCACAGTGACTCTGAATCGTGTCAGAACAATCTTTGGTGTCTGTGCAGATCTTATGCATAAGCGGGGAAAATCTGCCTCTCCTGCCTGCGACTGTGGAGCCGATCGTCACACATTGATGAGGAGCGTCCCCGCAGATCTTACACTGGTGGCAAGAAGGATTTCTACACTGACAAGGACAATGTTATTGTATATATAGAAAACCTTCATATTCGACTCTCATTTTTGCTCCTTTGTTCTTTTCAATCACTGTTTATTGTTCGTTGTTTATTCTTATATGATGGTGAAACATATGTTCATACGATTCAATAAATGAATAAACTGCAAGCTCCAAGGAACAGCAGATCCTAGAGAGTACAGCAGAATAGTGAGTGCAGCTCTGGGGTATAATACAGGAGGTGACTCAGGATCAGTAATGTAATGTATGTACACAGTGACTGCACCAGCAGAATAGTGAGTGCAGCTCTGGGGTATAATACAGGAGGTAACTCAGGATCAGTAATGTATGTACACAGCGACTGCACCAGCAGAATAGTGAGAGCAGCTCTGGGGTATAATACAGGAGGTGACTCAGGATCAGTAATGTAATGTATGTATACAGTGACTGCACCAGCAGAATAGTGAGTGTAGCTCTGGGGTATAATACAGGAGGTAACTCAGGATCAGTAATGTATGTACACACTGACTGCACCAGCAGAATAGTGAGTGCAGCTCTGGGGTATAATACAGGAGGTGACTCAGGATCAGTAATGTAATGTATGTATACAGTGACTGCACCAGCAGAATAGTGAGTGTAGCTCTGGGGTATAATACAGGAGGTAACTCAGGATCAGTAATGTATGTACACAGTGACTGCACCAGCAGAATAGTGAGTGCAGCTCTGGGGTATAATACAGGAGGTAACTCAGGATCAGTAATGTATGTACACAGCGACTGCACCAGCAGAATAGTGAGTGCAGCTCTGGGGTATAATACAGGAGGTGACTCAGGATCAGTAATGTAATGTATGTATACAGTGACTGCACCAGCAGAATAGTGAGTGCAGCTCTGGAGTATAATACAGGATGTAACTCAGGATCAGTAATGTATGTATACAGTGACTGCACCAGCAGAATTGTAAGTGCAGCTCTGGAGTATAATACAGGAGGTAACTCAGGATCAGTAATGTATGTACACAGTGACTGCACCAGCAGAATAGTGAGTGCAGCTCTGGAGTATAATACAGGATGTAACTCAGGATCAGTAACGTAATGTATGTACACAGTGACTGCACCAGCAGAATAGTGAGTGTAGCTCTGGGGTATAATACAGGAGGTAACTCAGGATCAGTGATGTAATATATGTATACAGTGACTGCACCAGCAGAATAGTGAGTGCAGCTCTGGGGTATAATACAGGAGGTAACTCAGGATCAGTAATGTAATGTATGTACACAGTGACTGCACCAGCAGTATAGTGAGTGCAGCTCTGGGGTATAATACGGGAGGTAACTCAGGATCAGTAATGTAATGTGTGTACACAGTGACTGCACCAGCAGAATAGTGAGTGCAGCTCTGGGGTATAATACAGGATGTAACTCAGGATCAGTAATGTAATGTATGTACACAGTGACTGCACCAGCAGAATAGTGAGTGCAGCTCTGGGGTATAATACAGGATGTAACTCAGGATCAGTAATGTATGTACACACTGACTGCACCAGCAGAATAGTGAGTGCAGCTCTGGGGTATAATACAGGAGGTAACTCAGGATCAGTAATGTAATGTACGTACACAGTGACTGCACCAGCAGAATAGTGAGTGCAGCTCTGGGGTATAATACAGGATGTAACTCAGGATCAGTAATGTAATGTATGTACACAGTGACTGCACCAGCAGAATAGTGAGTGCAGCGCTGGGGTATAATACAGGAGGTAACTCAGGATCAGTAATGTATGTACACAGTGACTGCACCAGCAGAATAGTGAGTGCAGCTCTGGAGTATAATACAGGAGGTGACTCAGGATCAGTAATGTAATGTGTGTACACAGTGACTGCACCAGCAGAATAGTGAGTGCAGCTCTGGAGTATAATACAGGATGTAACTCAGGATCAGTAATGTAATGTATGTACACAGTGACTGCACCAGCAGAATAGTGAGTGCAGCGCTGGGGTATAATACAGGAGGTAACTCAGGATCAGTAATGTATGTACACAGTGACTGCACCAGCAAAATAGTGAGTGCAGCTCTGGAGTATAATACAGGAGGTGACTCAGGATCAGTAATGTAATGTGTGTACACAGTGACTGCACCAGCAGAATAGTGAGTGCAGCTCTGGAGTATAATACAGGATGTAACTCAGGATCAGTAATGTAATGTATGTACACAGTGACTGCACCAGCAGAATAGTGAGTGCAGCGCTGGGGTATAATACAGGAGGTAACTCAGGATCAGTAATGTATGTACACAGTTACTGCACCAGCAGAATAGTGAGTGCAGCTCTGGAGTATAATACAGGAGGTGACTCAGGATCAGTAATGTAATGTATGTACACAGTGACTGCACCAGCAGAATAGTGAGTACAGCTCTGGAGTATAATACAGGATGTAACTCAGGATCAGTAATGTATGTACATAGTGACTGCACCAGCAGAATAGTGAGTGCAGCTCTGGGGTATAATACAGGAGGTAACTTGAGATCAGTAAAGGATGTATTGCATTTACAGAATAGTTACTCTCTCTTTGTAGATTATATATGATGTGATTTCTTTTTTTAATAACAATAGACATAACACTATTGTTTTAGAGATGTGTTTCCAAGGTTGTAGCCATGTGAACAAGAGTGAAAACCCCCATTCTTTATACTGCAGGCTGAATTCACAGAACTGGAACAAGATGGAAACGTGAAACACAATTTATCACATCAATGATCAGATAACATTCCTCCTTAGCTACAGAAATCTTAGTTTATAGAATCTGCGTCAGAGACAATTCAAGTGTGAAAATGACCCTACCAGGGGGTTCCTCCCTCGCTGCGCTCCGCCATGGAAATTCTAAAGACAACCAGGCGTTATCAATACATTTCCTGGTTCTTTTTTGTTGTACATTGAATAATGAACGATGTCTTCTCGGCGGCTTTTGTTCTTCCTGTCGAGATACGCGGCTCCTTTTGTTCCAGTACTATGCGATTTATAATGAAAATGACTAGATAATTACGTTACTTGTCATAGGTATCGCTCCGCTCACATAAACCTCTGTTTGGTTCTCTTACAACCCGATGAAGTTTAGATATAATTGCATCCAATTGCCCAACGCTATTACATTGACAATGTAATCAAATGATATCTTAGTAATTGCTCACATGGGTGCTAAGTATCCGGGAGGCTCCGCACGTGAGAGGAAATGTGTCGGAGGTACCAAATATTAACTAATGTTCAACCTATGAAGCGGAAAGTGCAGCTGCATCCCCCCAACCCACATCAAAGAGCAACGTTAATTACGGCGAATGTTCACCTCCAATTATTATTCTACAGGAAGAAGAACTCGTCTGCATAAAAAGTTGAGCAATTTTCTGAAAACACGACTTTACTTATAATGTACTGAGTTATAGAGCGTGACACTTACCTGGGTATAAGACTCTTCTGTCATTAAGTTAGAGCCTGTATTATACTCCAGAGCTGCACTCACTATTCTGCTGGTGCTGTCACTGTGTGCATACATTACATTACTGATCCTGAGTTACATCCTGTATTATACCCCAGAGCTGCACTCACTATTCTGCTGGTGCAGTCACTGTGTACATACATTACATTACTGATCCTGAGTTACATCCTGTATTATACCCCAGAGCTGCACTCACTATTCTGCTGGTGCAGTCACTGTGTGCATACATTACATTACTGATCCTGAGTTACCTCCTGTATTATACCCCAGAGCTGCACTCACTATTCTGCTGGTGCAGTCACTGTGTACATACATTACTGATCCTGAGTGACCTCCTGTATTATACTCCAAAGCTGCACTCACTATTCTGCTGGTGCAGTCACTGTGTACATACCTTACATTACTGATCCTGAGTTACATCCTGTATTATACTCCAGAGCTGCACTCACTATTCTGCTGGTGCAGTCACTGTGTACATACATTACATTACTGATCCTGAGTTACGTCCTGTATTATACTCCAGAGCTGCACTCACTATTCTGCTGGTGCAGTCACTGTGTACATACATTACTAATCCTGAGTTACCTCCTGTATTATACCCCAGAGCTGCACTCACTATTCTGCTGGTGCAGTCACTGTGTACATACATTACATTACTGATCCTGAGTTACCTCCTGTATTATACCCCAGAGCTGCACTCACTATTCTGCTGGTGCAGTCACTGTGTACATACATTACATTACTGATCCTGAGTTACATCCTGTATTATGCCCGAGAGCTGCACTCACTATTCTGCTGGTGCAGTCACTGTGTACATACATTACATTATTGATCCTGAGTTACATCCTGTATTATACTCCAGAGCTGCACTCACTATTCTGCTGGTGCAGTCACTGTGTACATACATTACTGATCCTGAGTTACATCCTGTATTATACACTAGAGCTGCACTCACTATTCTGCTGGTGCAGTCACTGTGTACATACATACATTACTGATCCTGAGTTACATCCTGTATTATACTCCAGAGCTGCACTCACTATTCTGCTGGTGCAGTCACTGTGTACATACATTACATTACTGATCCTGAGTTACATCCTGTATTATACTCCAGAGCTGCACTCACTATTCTGCTGGTGCAGTCACTGTGTACATACATTACACTACTGATCCTGAGTTACATCCTGTATTATACCCCAGAGCTGCACTCACTATTCTGCTGGTGCAGTCACTGTGTACATACATTACATTACTGATCCTGAGTTAAATCCTGTATTATACCCCAGAGCTGCATTCACTATTCTGCTGGTGCAGTCATTGTGTACATACATTACTGATCCTGAGTTACGTCCTGTATTATACTCCAGAGCTGCACTCACTATTCTGCTGGTGCAGTCACTGTGTACATACATACATTACTGATCCTGAGTTACATCCTGTATTATACTCCAGAGCTGCACTCACTATTCTGCTGGTGCAGTCACTGTGTACATACATTACATTACTGATCCTGAGTTACATCCTGTATTATACTCCAGAGCTGCACTCACTATTCTGCTGGTGCAGTCACTGTGTACATACATTACATTACATTACTGATCCTGAGTTACATCCTGTATTATACCCCAGAGCTGCACTCACTATTCTGCTGGTGCAGTCACTGTGTACATACATTACATTACTGATCCTGAGTTACATCCTGTATTATACCCCAGAGCTGCATTCACTATTCTGCTGGTGCAGTCATTGTGTACATACATTACTGATCCTGAGTTACGTCCTGTATTATACTCCAGAGCTGCACTCACTATTCTGCTGGTGCAGTCACTGTGTACATACATTACATTACATTACTGATCCTGAGTTACATCCTGTATTATACCCCAGAGCTGCACTCACTATTCTGCTGGTGCAGTCACTGTGTACATACATTACATTACTGATCCTGAGTTAAATCCTGTATTATACCCCAGAGCTGCATTCACTATTCTGCTGGTGCAGTCATTGTGTACATACATTACTGATCCTGAGTTACGTCCTGTATTATACCCCAGAGCTGCACTCACTATTCTGCTGGTGCAGTCACTGTGTACATACATTACATTACTAATCCTGAGTTACATCCTGTATTATACCCCAGAGCTGCACTCACTATTCTGCTGGTGCAGTCACTGTGTACAGACATTACATTACTGATCCTGAGTTACATCCTGTATTATACTCCAGAGCTGCACTCACTATTCTGCTGGTGCAGTCACTGTGTACATACATACATTACTGATCCTGAGTTACATCCTGTATTATACTCCAGAGCTGCACTCACTATTCTGCTGGTGCAGTCACTGTGTACATACATTACATTACTGATCCTGAGTTACATCCTGTATTATACTCCAGAGCTGCACTCACTATTCTGCTGGTGCAGTCACTGTGTACATACATTACATTACTGATCCTGAGTTACATCCTGTATTATACCCCAGAGCTGCATTCACTATTCTGCTGGTGCAGTCATTGTGTACATACATTACTGATCCTGAGTTACGTCCTGTATTATACTCCAGAGCTGCACTCACTATTCCGCTGGTGCAGTCACTGTGTACATACATTACATTACTAATCCTGAGTTACATCCTGTATTATACCCCAGAGCTGCACTCACTATTCTGCTGGTGCAGTCACTGTGTACAGACATTACATTACTGATCCTGAGTTACATCCTGTATTATACTCCAGAGCTGCACTCACTATTCTGCTGGTGCAGTCACTGTGTACATACATTACATTACTAATCATGAGTCACCTCCTGTATTATACCCCAGAGCTGCATTCACTATTCTGCTGGTGCAGTCACTGTGTACATTACATTACATTACTGATCCTGAGTTACATCCTGTATTATACCCCAGAGCTGCATTCACTATTCTGCTGGTGCAGTCACTGTGTACATACATTACTGATCCTGAGTTACATCCTGTATTATACTCCAGAGCTGCACTCACTATTCTGCTGGTGCAGTCACTGTGTACATACATTACATTACTAATCATGAGTTACATCCTGTATTATATATACCCCAGAGCTGCACTCACTATTCTGCTGGTGCAGTCACTGTGTACATACATTACATTACTGATCCTGAGTCACCTCCTGTATTATACCCCAGAGCTGCATTCACTATTCTGCTGGTGCAGTCACTGTGTACATTACATTACATTACTGATCCTGAGTTACATCCTGTATTATACCCCAGAGCTGCATTCACTATTCTGCTGGTGCAGTCATTGTGTACATACATTACTGATCCTGAGTTACGTCCTGTATTATACTCCAGAGCTGCACTCACTATTCTGCTGGTGCAGTCACTGTGTACATACATTACATTACTGATCCTGAGTTACATCCTGTATTATACCCCAGAGCTGCACTCACTATTCTGCTGGTGCAGTCACTGTGTACATACATTACTGATCCTGAGTTACATCCTGTATTATACCCCAGAGCTGCACTCACTATTCTGCTGGTGCAGTCACTGTGTACATACATTACATTACTGATCCTGAGTTACATCCTGTATTATACTCCAGAGCTGCACTCACTATTCTGCTGGTGCAGTCACTGTGTACAGGGCCGGACTGGGACTAAAATTCAGCCCTGGCATTTGAAATTACACAGGCCCACTAGTCACATGGTAACTATATAATATCTTTGTACACTTGTAGTTTACAAGAAGTGAGAGGAGATTAACACGACTATATAACATGTAGTCACAGCTGTGTCCAGTATTTCAGCTCAGTCCTATTTATTGCTTTTAGGTACAGTACTCCTCCCAAATCTCTGTCCCCTTTTGTATGCATGATTACAGAATTCCTGGCAGAACTGCTCTCTATTGGGCAACCAGACCCCCTGGTCATAGCCGCCCCTATCATACCTCCCAACTTTTGAAGAAGGGAAAGATGGACAAAGACTGCGGCGCGCCGCTGCAAATTTTGGCCACGCCCAGCCACACCCATGTCACAACTAGTCACACCCATGTCCACACCTAATCGCACCCATTTAGCACTGCTGATCACACTGACTGGTACTGAGGAAGAGAGAAAACAGAGAGAGAGAGAAAAAAGAAAACAGAGAGAGCGAGAAAGAAAGGGGAAAGAAAGAACAGTGAGAGACAAAGAAAGAACAGTGAGAGACAGAGAAAGAGGGGAAAGAAAGAAAGAACAGAGAGACAGAGAAAGAACAGGGAGAGAAAGAAAGAAGTAAAGAAAAGAAAGAAAGAACAGAGAGAAAGAGAGGAAAGAAAAAGAAAGAAAGAAAGAGGGGAAGAAAGAACAGAGAGAGAAAGAAAAAGAGAGAAAGAAAAAGAGAGAAAGAAAAAGAGAGAAAGAGAGATTCTACAAAGATACTATAGCAGCCCGGCTCCCATTGTAGTGCCCACCTGAGCCTCCCGGTGCAGGACCTATCATGATCCGCTCACATGGCCGGCATCCCCGATTCCAAGGCGATCCTGCTGTCTGCGCTGTCGGAGGAGGACACGGTGATGGATCTGAAGCATTCCTGGTTCCGTCACAATCTCCTCATGAAATTATCTCATTTCCGGTCAGCTTCCAGCATATCACTTCAGGTGGAACGTCATGTGTGTGTTTTAAAATGCTCCTCGGGGCTCTGCCGTGTACTCCTGTGTCCGTGGGAAAAGCCCGCTTTGTATGCTTTGTACACACTTGGCTCCGCTCCGTACATCCCGTACACATATGGCTCAGCTCCGTACATCCCGTACACATATGGCTCCGCTCCGTACATCCCGTACACATATGGCTCAGCTCCGTACATCCCGTACACATATGGCTCAGCTCCGTACATCCCGTACACATATGGCTCCACTCCATACACACACGGCTCCACTCTGTCCACCTCGTACACGCGTGGCTCCTCTCCGTACACCTCATACACACACGGCTCTGCTCCGTACACCTCATACACACACGGCTCCGCTCCGTACACCTCATACACACACGGCTCCGCTCCGTACACCTCATACACACACGGCTCTGCTCCGTACACCTCATACACACACGGCTCCGCTCCGTACACCTCGTACACACACGGCTCTGCTCCGTACACCTCATACACACACGGCTCTGCTCTGTACACCTCATACACACACGGCTCTGCTCCGTACACCTCATACACACACGGCTCTGCTCCGTACACCTCATACACACACGGCTCTGCTCTGTACACCTCATACACACACGGCTCCGCTCCGTACACACACGGCTCTGCTCCGTACACATCATACACACACAGCTCTGCTCCGTACACACACGGCTCTGCTCCGTACACATCATACACACACGGCTCCGCTCCGTACACCTCGTACACACAGGGCTCCGCTCCGTACACCTCATACACACACGGCTCCGCTCTGTGCACCTCATACACACACGGCTCCGCTCCGTACACCTCATACACACAGGGCTCCGCTCCGTACACATCATACACACACGGCTCCGCTCCGTACACCTCATACACACGGCTCTGCTCCGTACACATCATACACACACGGCTCCGCTCCGTACACACACGGCTCTGCTCCGTACACATCATACACACACAGCTCTGCTCCGTACACCTCATACACACACGGCTCCGCTCCGTACACCTCATACACACAGGGCTCCGCTCCGTACACATCATACACACACGGCTCCGCTCCGTACACCTCATACACACGGCTCTGCTCTGTACACCTCATACACACACGGCTCCGCTCCGTACACACACGGCTCTGCTCCGTACACATCATACACACACAGCTCTGCTCCGTACACACACGGCTCTGCTCCGTACACATCATACACACACGGCTCCGCTCCGTACACCTCGTACACACAGGGCTCCGCTCCGTACACCTCATACACACACGGCTCCGCTCTGTGCACCTCATACACACACGGCTCCGCTCCGTACACCTCATACACACAGGGCTCCGCTCCGTACACATCATACACACACGGCTCCGCTCCGTACACCTCATACACACGGCTCTGCTCCGTACACGTCATACACACACGGCTCCGCTCCGTACACCTCGTACACACAGGGCTCCGCTCTGTACACCTCATACACACACGGCTCTGCTCTGTACACCTCATACACACACGGCTCCGCTCCGTACACCTCATACACACAGGGCTCCGCTCCGTACACCTCATACACACGGCTCTGCTCCGTACACATCATACACACACGGCTCCGCTCCATACACCTCGTACACACGGCTCCGCTCCGTACACCTTGTACACACACAGCTCTGCTACATCCACACTGTAAATCCTGACCCCACCCCACACATACTTACCTCAACCAGCACCATGACAACAGCAAAGCAGAGTCTTGCAGTCGCAGACGGTAGAGGCAAGGCTGAGCGCACAGGACCTGTGATGAGGTCACAGGAGGGGCGGAGTCAGGGGTGACATGATCGGGGGTCTGGACAAAGGCTCCTGATCATGTGACTCCCCTGACTCCTCCCCTCCTGTGACCTCATCACAGGTCCTGCGAACAGAGCGAGCAGGCAAGTGAGTGCGACGCTGTGAGTGGGGGCGGGGGTCTCATGCTAAGGCGTGGCGGCTTATCTCCCTGCAGTGCGGGGGAAACTTGGAAACGCAGAGGGCCGGTGGCAGGAGCAACAGTGGCCGCAGCAGCTGGCAAGCGGCCAGATGATCGGGCGCTGCCGCCCGCGGCCCAGGTGACAGCGGCCCAGCGGGAAAATGCCCGGTTGGTTATATTGCCAATCCGGGCCTGACTGTGTACATACATTACATTACTGATCCTGAGTTACCTCCTGTATTATACTCCAGAGCTGCACTCACTATTCTGCTGGTGCAGTCACTGTGTACATACATTACATTACTGATCCTGAGTTACCTCCTGTATTATACTCCAGAGCTGCACTCACTATTCTGCTGGTGCAGTCACTGTGTACATACATTACATTACTGATCCTGAGTTACATCCTGTATTATACTCCAGAGCTGCACTCACTATTCTGCTGGTGCAGTCACTGTGTACATACATTACATTACTGATCCTGAGTTACATCCTGTATTATACTCCAGAGCTGCACTCACTATTCTGCTGGTGCAGTCACTGTGTACATACATTACATTACTGATCCTGAGTTACATCCTGTATTATACTCCAGAGCTGCACTCACTATTCTGCTGGTGCAGTCACTGTGTACATACATTACATCACTGATCCTGAGTTACCTCCTGTATTATACTCCAGAGCTGCACTCACTATTCTGCTGGTGCAGTCACTGTGTACATACATTACATTACTGATCCTGAGTTACATCCTGTATTGTACTCCAGAGCTGCACTCACTATTCTGCTGGTGCAGTCACTGTGTACATACATTACATTACTGATCCTGAGTTACATCCTGTATTGTACTCCAGAGCTGCACTCACTATTCTGCTGGTGCAGTCACTGTGTACATACATTACATTACTGATCCTGAGTTACATCCTGTATTATACTCCAGAGCTGCACTCACTATTCTGCTGGTGCAGTCACTGTGTACATACATTACATTACTGATCCTGAGTTACATCCTGTATTGTACTCCAGAGCTGCACTCACTATTCTGCTGGTGCTGTCACTGTATGCATACATTACATTACTGATCCTGAGTTACCTCCTGTATTATACTCCAGAGCTGCACTCACTATTCTGCTGGTGCAGTCACTGTGTACATATATTACTGATCCTGAGTTACATCCTGTATTATACTCCAGAGCTGCACTCACTATTCTGCTGGTGCAGTCACTGTGTACATACATTACATTACTGATCCTGAGTTACATCCTGTATTATACCCCAGAGCTGCACTCACTATTCTGCTGGTGCAGTCACTGTATACATACATTACATTACTAATCCTGAGTTACATCCTGTATTATACTCCAGAGCTGCACTCACTATTCTGCTGGTGCAGTCACTGTGTACATACATTACATTACTGATCCTGAGTTACATCCTGTATTATACCCCAGAGCTGCACTCACTATTCTGCTGGTGCAGTCACTGTATACATACATTACATTACTAATCCTGAGTTACATCCTGTATTATACTCCAGAGCTGCACTCACTATTCTGCTGGTGCAGTCACTGTATACATACATTACATTACTAATCCTGAGTTACATCCTGTATTATACTCCAGAGCTGCACTCACTATTCTGCTGGTGCAGTCACTGTATACATACATTACATTACTAATCCTGAGTTACATCCTGTATTATACTCCAGAGCTGCACTCACTATTCTGCTGGTGCAGTCACTGTGTACATACATTACATTACTGATCCTGAGTTACATCCTGTATCATACTCCAGAGCTGCACTCACTATTCTGCTGGTGCAGTCACTGTATACATACATTACATTACTAATCCTGAGTTACATCCTGTATTATACTCCAGAGCTGCACTCACTATTCTGCTGGTGCAGTCACTGTATACATACATTACATTACTAATCCTGAGTTACATCCTGTATTATACTCCAGAGCTGCACTCACTATTCTGCTGGTGCAGTCACTGTGTACATACATTACATTACTGATCCTGAGTTACATCCTGTATTATACCCCAGAGCTGCACTCACTATTCTGCTGGTGCAGTCACTGTATACATACATTACATTACTAATCCTGAGTTACATCCTGTATTATACTCCAGAGCTGCACTCGCTATTCTGCTGGTGCAGTCACTGTGTACATACATTACATTACTGATCCTGAGTTACATCCTGTATTATACCCCAGAGCTGCACTCACTATTCTGCTGGTGCAGTCACTGTATACATACATTACATTACTGATCCTGAGTTACCTCCTGTATTATACCCCAGAGCTGCACTCACTGTTCTGCTGGTGCAGTCACTGTATACATACATTACATTACTAATCCTGAGTTACATCCTGTATTATACTCCAGAGCTGCACTCACTATTCTGCTGGTGCAGTCACTGTGTACATACATTACATTACTGATCCTGAGTTACATCCTGTATTATACCCCAGAGCTGCACTCACTATTCTGCTGGTGCAGTCACTGTGTACATACATTACATTACTAATCCTGAGTTACCTCCTGTATTATACCCCAGAGCTGCACTCACTATTCTGCTGGTGCAGTCACTGTATACATACATTACATTACTAATCCTGAGTTACATCCTGTATTATACTCCAGAGCTGCACTCACTATTCTGCTGGTGCAGTCACTGTATACATACATTACATTACTAATCCTGAGTTACATCCTGTATTATACTCCAGAGCTGCACTCACTATTCTGCTGGTGCAGTCACTGTGTACATACATTACATTACTGATCCCGAGTTACATCCTGTATTATACCCCAGAGCTGCACTCACTATTCTGCTGGTGCAGTCACTGTGTACATACATTACATTACTTATCCTGAGTTACATCCTGCATTATACTCCAGAGCTGCACTCACTGTTCTGCTGGTGCAGTCACTGTGTACATACATTACATTACTGATCCTGAGTTACATCCTGTATTATACTCCAGAGCTGCACTCACTATTCTGCTGGTGCAGTCACTGTGTACATACATTACATTACTGATCCTGAGTTACCTCCTGTATTATACCCCAGAGCTGCACTCACTATTCTGCTGGTGTAGTCATTGTGTACATACATTACATTACTGATCCTGAGTTACATCCTGTATTATACTCCAGAGCTGCACTCACTATTCTGCTGGTGCAGTCACTGTGTACATACATTACATTACTGATCCTGAGTTACCTCCTGTATTATACCCCAGAGCTGCACTCACTATTCTGCTGGTGCAGTCACTGTGTACATACATTACTGATCCTGAGTTACATCCTGTATTATATTCTAGAGCTGCACTCACTATTCTGCTGGTGCAGTCACCGTGTACATACATTACATTACTGATCCTGAGTTACATCCTGTATTATACTCCACAGCTGCACTCACTATTCTGCTGGTGCAGTCACTGTGTACATACATTACATTACTGATCCTGAGTTACATCCTGTATTATCCCCCAGAGCTGCACTCACTATTCTGCTGGTGCAGTCACTGTGTACATACATTACATTACTGATCCTGAGTTACCTCCTGTATTATACCCCAGAGCTGCACTCACTATTCTGCTGGTGCAGTCACTGTGTACATACATTACATTACTGATCCTGAGTTACATCCTGTATTATACCCCAGAGCTGCACTCACTATTTGTCATGGAGTGACTGATCCAGCACAATACACAAGGGAACACCAGGGAAACAACGGTGGGCCCTATCGATAGTGAATGGGGTAATGGACACCTCGTGCACTCACCTGAGGATGTGTCTTGATCTCACTATTGTCCCTATACGGGTTCTTTCACCCTGTCGCCGAGCAGGTTACCTAATCCCTCACTTGCTCTGCTCATACCCCTATGTAGGGAACTGGCAGGTGAGAGCACTGGTCCCACCACTGCACTAAGACAACCACAAAAGGAATGTAAAAGCAGACACCAAAAGGGACAATGCAACAAAAAACGTAACACTTAGCTTTTTGCTGCAAAGCAGCGCACAGCAGGATAAAGGCACCAGATCAAAGTATTCCGCTGAAGCACCACTGCACCCAGCAAGCTCCTTCCTCCAGTTTGGTCACTGTAGAATGCGCTAACACCAACCGTCAGCTGATGCATCAGGTGACCTCTTGAAAGATGGTGGGAGTGGTCACCACCCACATCAGCTGACCCAGCAGCAATGCACTTACACCAGCAGGTGGGGGGGGGACTGACATTAACCCCCGATGGCCTGAAAGGAAAAAAAGTTTTAATCTGAGAAGCCAGTTGTGCCACAGGTCCAAAAATGGATCATGACCCTGTTCTGCTGATAAGGAATGTAATTTACGTCTAATATTATTTTGTGTGGATACATCTGTGCTGTGAGCAGAGAGGGGACATTTTTTTTATATTGACAGATGAATAGTTTATTATTTGTAAATATTATTACTTTGATTATTATTTATGAAAAATATTATTTTTTTTTAAATGGAAAGTGATTTTACTCTTGCAAAAACAGCAGCAAGGACTGTGACAAGAACAAGGGGGCATTCTCTTCGCTTGGAGGAAAGACAATTTCTGCACCAGCATAGAAGAGGGTTCTTCACGGTAAGAGCAGTGAGGCTCTGGAATTCTCTTCCTGAGGAAGTGGTGATGGCCAACTCACTGAATGAATGTAAGAAAGGAATGGAGGCTTTTCTTGTAACAGTATAGAAGGTCACGAATAACAGAATATTATAGGTAGATGGTTGACCCAGCTTAGGGGAAGGAATTTTTTTTCCCTATGGAGAAAATTGGCTTCTACTCTGTGGGTTTTTTGCCTTCCCCAGGATCAACAATGCAGAAGCTGCACTAAAAATGGGCTGAACTAGATGGACATAAGGTCTCCCTTCAGCCTTCAAAACTATGTTACTATGTTACATATGCCAAGTATAATCTCCGGGTCCGGAGAGCGGCATCAGTGGACGTTCTGCAGATTGAAGTCATGAGAACGGAGCTGTCATTTCAGACATGCAGCCGTCTTTATATAATAGCGAGTTATTTTCCTTTATTTTCTTCTGTGCCTTTTTTGTTTTTAGAAGAAAGAAGGCGAATATCACAATAATGTATCCTCCTCATCACCTTCACACAGAAGGGCGGCATCAGCGACCAGAGTCAGACAGGGGGCACCTGCTTCAAATAAAGGGGATACAATGTAACCAAATGTGGGGGGGCTGCCTACAGAAACCAATCAGATCCCCGAGTGTCACTTTCCTGACGGCTTTTCTTTTACAGATCTTCCCCTTTAAGGAGGCAGAAATGAGAAGCGATACAAGTTGGCTGATGCTCTCGTAGTGTCATCTCTTTCCTCAGAAACCCAATTACTACGTATAAATCCCGCCGTCAGTGCTCCGCATCTATGGTCCCGTTATTAAATTACTTGGAGATCCTCTCTGCAAGAAACGCTTTTAATCCATAGACGCTCATGCTCTTTTTATTAGATGCTTTGGCACAGATCGCTCCGGGGAAGAAGCGTGGAGAATATATTACTGTGCAGTGATCGCTGAGGGTCACTTAAAGGGAATGTCACTTGTGGGACATCTCAATAAGACACATTAATAGTTGTCTGGGTCTTCAATAGAGTAAGTGAATATAAAAAAAAATCTGCAATGTATATTATCAGAGAAATCTGCTCCTCTTCTAATTATGAGCTACTTATTAGCTATCCCTAGTGCTGGATTCACAGCCACAGTGCTCAGTACTGCTGTGTAATGCTTTTCACGCTTCTGCTTTCCAGTATTTGTATATCTGACGTCAGAGCTGGATTCTCAGCTGCATTGTGCAGTAGTGCTATGTAGTGTCTTTCCCTGTTTTTTGATAATTTTTTTCACCCCAGAGAATGATTCACAGCTTTAATATTTATTTTTGCTGTGTAATGTCCTCTATGCTGCTTTCTAGTAAGTGATCCCACTCCAGTGATGGATTCACAGCTGCAATATTCATTATTGCTGTATAATGTCCTCTATGCTGCTTTCCACTAAGTAATCTCACTCCAGTGATGGATTCACAGCTACAATACTCAGTGCTGTAGAATATACTGTTTGCAGCTGCTTTCTAGCAACTGTTGATATCACCTCAGTGATGGATTCCCTGCTACAATGAACAGCAATGCTATATAATGTCCTATATGCTGCTGCTTTCTAGCAATTATTAATCTCAGCTGGTGGTGGATTCACAGCTACAATGAACTACAGTACTGTATAATGTCCATTATGCTGCTGCTTTCTAGTAAGTATTGATGTCAGCTGGTGGTGGATTCACAGCTACAATCAACAGTACTGTATAATGTCCATTAGGCTGCTACTTTCTAGTAATTATTGATCTCAGCTGGTGGTGGATTCACAGCTACAATGAACATCAGTACTGTATAATGTACATTATGCTGCTTTCTAGTAATTATTGATCTCAGCTGGTGGTGGATTCACAGCTACAATGAACAACAGTACTGTATAATGAACATTATGCTGACGCTTTCTAGTAATTATTAATCTCAGCTGGTGATGGATTCACAGCTACAATGAACAACAGTACTGTATAATGTACATTACGCTGCTGCTTTCTAGTAAGTATTGATGTCAGCTGGTGGTGGATTCACAGCTACAATGAGCAACAATGCTATATAATGTCTTCCATGTATTTCTTCTTTCTGAAAATGTACTATACTATATAGAGACAGGAGAGTAAGAATACCTCATGTCTGTGCGTACTGTGTATAGGAACCATCTTAGCAACTAGCTTACAGAAAGAAAGACTGGTGAAAAACTATACAACTGATATAATGGCCAAATAAAGTATTATGCCTCTTGTTCACACATGACAGCTTTTTCCGAAAATTTACTGAATATCGAGGTGGGGCAGAGTACTATACTCGGATTTAGGGCATGTATGATCATTGTTTTATTATGTCTATTTTATGTTTTAATTAATTGATAGAAACCCTTCCCGATCAACTGTCCTCCTGTAGCAAAGGGTCTTATTCACCAGGGCGCAAGTGCAACGCCCTATCCACCTGATGTAGCTGCATCACTGACGATAAACTATTCTTAAAAAGTACATAATGTATGAATGGAAGCAGGGCCGCTTTTAGGCAAAGTGGGGCCCTAGGCAAAGTTTAAAATGGGGCCTCAAATGCAGACATATTGCACATCACACAGAAGCATTTAGATTGTAGTTACAGGCGCGGAGTTCAGGACGCTAAATGAGTGCGATCAACAATATTGAAGTCGTTCAACACTTGTTTCCCGGCCTCTTTCCACCATCTGAGAAAGAATGATGGGGACAGAACGATCACTAATGGATCAATCTGTCCTCATACAGTATCGTGTTATCAGCAACACATCTACAGTTTACACTCCATAGTCCTCCATATAATATAATGTGCCCCATAGTCCTCCATATAGTATAATACACTCCTCAGTCCTCCATATAGTATAATACACTCCCCATAGTCCTCCATATAGTATAATACACTTCTCATAGTCCTCCATATAGTATAATACACTCCTCATAGTCCTCCATATAGTATAATACACTCCTCATAGTCCTCCATATAGTATAATACACTCCCCATAGTCCTCCATATAGTATAATACACTTCTCATAGTCCTCCATATAGTATAATACACTCCTCAGTCCTCCATATAGTATAATACACTTCTCATAGTCCTCCATATAGTATAATACACTCCTCATAGTCCTCCATATAGTATAATACACTCCCCATAGTCCTCCATATAGTATAATACACTTCTCATAGTCCTCCATATAGTATAATACACTCCTCATACAGTTGTGGCCAAAAGTATTGACACCCCTGCAATTCTGTCAGATAATACTCAGTGTCTTCCTGAAAATGATTGCAAACACAAATTCTTTGTTATTATTATCTTCATTTAATTTGTCTTAAATGAAAAAACACAAAAAGAATTGTCCTAAAGCCAAATTGGATATAATTCCACACCAAACATAAAAAAGAGGGTGGACAAAAGTATTGGCACTGTTGGAAAAATCATGTGATGCTTCTCTAATTTGTGTAATTAACAGCACCTGTAACTTACCTGTGGCACCTAACAGGTGTTGGCAATAACTAAATCACACTTGCAGCCAGTTGACATGGATTAAAGTTGACTCAACCTCTGTCCTGTGTCCTTGTGTGTACCACACTGAGCATGGAGAAAAGAAAGAAGACCAAAGAACTGTCTGAGTGTTAGGGTCGGCGGAACGCACCAAAATAATAGGAGGTGCGTTCGCCGCCCGGGGTCCTCCGTGCGGTAGATGGTAAGACCGCTGCTGGACAATGGCAGATGCACCAAAAGGTAAAGTACTGCGCTCGGGTTAACGTCACCCGAATGCTAAGAGCGGCTCTGTTAAGACACAGAGTCGCCTTACAATAAAGAATGTAAGGACGCTGACCCTGTTAGCCTCACAGGATGACCAGCGAGTGGCGTTGCAGCCGCAACCGCCAATGGACGCTGCTTCCGCAGCGCGGCAGTAGCTATAGCCGCTGCACGACGGCACCGGAAGGCCGGACACCGTCGGACGCTAGTGTGCAGTGCAGGAGGCACAGTGGCGTGTAGCTTGCCACAATCTGTCACCATTCGTATTATCAGAGGGAAGGGGTTTCTTAATAAGTCAGTCACCAGTCCATGCATCCATCACCATACACATCCAGCATAATAAGCTACACTAGCGCATAGCCGAGCCGACATGCTGGCTTTTTATAGCCATGCGCTTCTGGGACCTTCCAGTACCCTGGAAGGACCAATCAGATCCGATGCAGGACCTGAGCATGTGACCCCTGCTCTCCAGTGAGAGGTCACCTTGCGGGCATGCCCAGTAGCACGGCACGAGGACTTAGCCTCTGGAGCAGTTCCCTGCAGAGCAGGTTGTGCTACCATTGCTGCACCAGAGGTGGCGGCAACATCCAGGCTGTCAGAGCAAGTCTGAGCAGCACGCCTGGCTCGCCGTGATTGCTGAGCAGCACCCGGAGCGGTCGGAGGAGAATGGGAGACCGCTGGATGTCTGGCTCTGGATTCCGGCTGTTCAGTGTCAGGAATCCGACGCCTAACATTACCCCTCCTCCCCACTGCGCTCGAAAGCCTCGATCAGGAGCGGGGCATGGATGTTTTCCACCGGCTCCCAGGTCCGAGCCTCAGGCCCATGACCCTTCCAATCCACTAAATAAAATTTTTTGCCACGGACAAACTTGCGCCCTACGATGGCATTAACCTCAAACTCGTCAGACGACAAGTCTGACGACCCGGCCGATGACTCAGAAAACCGGACCATGTGAACTGGTTTGAGGAGGGACACATGAAACACGTCCGGAATGGCTAAATGTGGAGGAAGAGCCAGGCGGTAGACCACCGAGCTAATTCGCTCGAGAACCTTGAAAGGTCCAATATATCGCAGCGCGAACTTAGGGGACTCGACCCGAAGTTTAATATTTCGGGTGGAAAGCCATACCATGTCGCCAGGGGAGAAGCAAGGAGCAGGTCGCCGATGCGTGTCGGTCAACACCCTCATCCTTTCCTTAGACGCACGGATAGCATCCTGAGTGCGATCCCAAATGTCCCGAGCCTCCACTGCCCAGTCTGCCACCCTGGAGTCAGTGGAGGACACTGGCATCGGGACAGGGACGCGTGGATGTTGGCCGTAGTTTAGGAGGAAGGGCGTCTGACCAGTGGAGTCAGCCACCGCAGTGTTTAGGGCAAATTAAGCCCAAGGTAGCAAGGATGCCCAGTCATCCTGCCTGGCAGAGACAAAATGCCGTAAGTAGGTGACCAAGGTCTGATTGGCTTTCTCGACCAAGCCATTCGTCTCGGGATGATAAGGGGAGGACAAATTTAGCTCGATGCTGAGTAAGCTGCAGCGCTCCCTCCAAAACTGAGACGCAAACTGGGGCCCTCGGTCACTCACGATTTTGTCCGGCATGCCATGCAAACGGAATACATGCTTAATGAACAAAGTGGCAAGACCACGAGCGGAAGGCAAGCGTGCGAGTGGCACCAGATGCACCATTTTGGAAAAATGGTTGGTGACCACCCAGATGACCGTACTGCCACCAGACTTGGGCAAGCCAACGATGAAATCCATGCCAACCATCTCCCATGGTCTATCCGCCACTGGCAAGGGATATAACAGCCCCGCCGGCCTCTGTCTAGAGGGTCTGTTCCGAGCACACGAGACGCATGCTTGCACATATTCCCTGACATCTCGAGCCATATGCGGCCACCAGTATGACCTTGCCAGGAGTTCGGTGGTCCATTTATTACCAAAATGACCACCCACCCTGGAGGCGTGTGCCCAGGCGAGGACCTCCGGCCGTAGCTGAGGAAGCACCAAGGTCTTGCCCGGTGGCACTGACTCGAGTGAAACTGGAGCCACGGTCGTAAAACTCTCTGGCGGGAGAATAAGCCGAGGCTGAGCCTCTCCCTCTTCCGCCGAAACCACCGAGCGTGAAAGAGCATCCGCACGGACGTTCTTCTCTCCGGTGAGATAATGCAGGGTGAAGCGGAAGCGGGAAAAGAAGAGCGACCACCTAGCCTGACGGGAGTTCAGGCGCTGGGCCGTCTGCAAATAGACCAGATTTTTGTGGTCCGTGTATACCTGGAAGGGAAACCGAGCCCCCTCCAGGAGATGTCTCCACTCAGAAAAGGCCAACTTCATGGCCAGCAGCTCCCTGTCACCGATGGAGTAATTCTTCTCCGCCGGTGAGAAGGTCTTTGAGAAGAAGAAGCATGGATGCTTCCGACCTTGAGCATCCTTCTGAAAGAGGACTGCTCCTGCACCGACGGAAGAGGCATCTACCTCCAGTATAAATGGCTTGTTCACATCGGGACGATGTAGGATGGGAGTGCCAACAAAGTGGGATTTGATAGACAAGAAGGCTTTGGAGACCTGTTCATACCAAGCATTAGGATTAGCTCCTTTCTTGGTGAGAGCAACCAAAGGAGCCACCAATGTGGAGAAGTGCGGTATAAACTGGCGGTAATTTACGAACCCTAAGAAGCGCTGCACCGCTTTGAGTGAATGGGGTTCCTGCCAGTCCATCACCGCTTGTAGTTTGGCCAGATCCATAGCCAACCCCTGGGCCGAGATGATGTAGTCCAGGAACGGCAAGGACTCCTGCTTAAACTGACATTTCTCCAGCTTGGCGTATAGAGAGTTCGCCCGTAGACGGTCGAAGACCCTGCATACGTCTCTCCGGTGAGTGGTCAAATCTGGCGAGAAGATGAGTATGTCATCCAGATAGACCACCACCGAAGTAGAGAGCATGTCGCGGAAGATGTCGTTGACGAAATCTTGGAAGACAGCTGGCGCATTACACAGGTCGAAGGGCATGACCAGATATTCATAGTGGCCATCCCTGGTATTAAAGGCTGTCTTCCACTCGTCTCCCTCGCGAATGCAAATCAAGTTGTATGCCCCCCGTAGATCGAGTTTCGTAAAGATCCGGGCCCCTCGCAACCTGTCAAACAGTTCAGAGATCAGCGGAAGAGGGTATTTGTTCTTTACTGTTATGGCATTGAGACCTCTGTAATCAATGCAGGGACGTAACTCTCTGCTCTTCTTCTGAACGAAAAAGAACCCTGCACCAGCCGGCGACACCGACTTCCTGATAAAACCTCTAGCCAGGTTCTCCCGGATATATTGTGACATAGCTTCTGTTTCGGGGAGTGATAGGGGATACACACAACCCCTAGGAGGTTCTGTGACTGGCATGAGGTCTATCAGGCAATCATATGGGCGGTGTGGCGGGAGCGTCTCCGCAGATTTTTTGGAGAAAACGTCCGCGTACTGATGGTAGGATTTAGGAAGCGTGGAGAGATCCGCAGGCACTTCAGTGGAAGCCACCTGAAGACTGCCCTTCAGACACCTTCCCTCACAATCCTTGCTCCAAGCCAGTATTTTCCCTGATGCCCACTCGATATGAGGAGAGTGGCAACAGAGCCAGGGAAGACCAAGTAGCACCTGGTCAATACCATCAGGCAAAATGAGCATGGACAAGATCTCTTGATGGGAGGGAGAGATAGAAAGCCCGAGTGGAACTGTCTGATGGGTTACCTGAGTGGGCAAATGCGCCCCATTAACCACCATGATGGTCAGTGGTTGAGGCAGCAACACCTGAGGGATAGCGTGTTTCTGGGCGTTGGTTGAGGACATAAAATTCCCTTCGGCCCCAGAATCCACGATAACCTCTGCCTCCCAGGTGAAGGGACCACTGTCTAAGGTACCCTGGAATACCGGTTTGGGTGAGAAGGGTTTCATGTTGGACTGACCACCTCCTATGACCACAGGACGTAGGCGTTTTTTCGTCCGCAAACGACACGTGCTAGCCGAGTGACCAAATTGTCGGCACTGATAGCAACGTACATAGCTTCGCAACGGTGGTGGCTTGGAGTCGGTGCGAGACACCTCCATAGGTTCAGAGGGTACGAGCTCCTGTGCAGGATATCTCAGTGGCTTGGTGAAAGTGGGAGCCAAATTAACCCTTTGTCTGGATTGTGCACGCTCCAGCCCGCTCTCCGTAAACCGGAGGTCAATGCGGGTGGAAACTGCAATCAATTTCTCCAGACTTGTGGGAACTTCTCTAGTAGCTAGAGCATCTTTTACATGCCCAGCCAACCCTCTCCAAAACACCGGGACTAATGCTTTGTCCGGCCACTCTAATTCGGAAGCCAAAGTCCGGAACCGGACGGCATAATGGCTGACCGAGAGTGACCCCTGTGTTAGGGACAGAAGTTGAAAAGAGGTGTTGTGTGTGATCCGTGGTCCCAAAAAGACCTGCTTCAGGGCCGCGAGGAACTGAGCAGCACCCTGAACCACAGGATCATCACGTTCCCACAACGGTGTAGCCCACTGTAATGCCCGGCCAGACAAGAGTGACACAATAAAGCCCACCTTAGCCCGCTCTGTAGGAAACCGTGCAGCCAATAACTCGAGCTGAATTGAGCACTGGCTCACGAATCACCTACAGGTGGCGCTATCACCCGAAAACTTGTCGGGAAGCGGGAGGCGAGTAATTGTCGGCGTGGGCAAAAGTGCGGGCACACGTGTGACAGCCTCAGCAACTGTCTGAGCAGCAGCTAGTGCAGTATTCGCAGCTGAGTTGGCGCTCTCAATAGCTGCCAACCTGCTCTCCAGCTGCCGAATATAGCGCTGCAACTGCTGCACATCTGCCATTACCAGCCAGACCCTGGGGCTAGTGTAATGTTAGGGTCGGCGGAACGCACCAGATAAAAATAATAGGAGGTGCGTTCACCGCCCGGAGTCCACCGTGCGGTAGATGGTAAGACGGCTGCTGGACAATGGCAGATGCACCACAATGTAAAGTACTGCGCTCGGGTTAACGTCACCCGAATGCTAAGAGCGGCTCTGTTAAGACACAGAGTCGCCTTACAATAAAGAATGTAAGGACGCTGACCCTGTTAGCCTCAAAGGATGACCAGCGAGTGGCGTTGCAGCCGCAACCGCCAATGGACGCTGCTACCGCAGCGCGTAATGTAACTATAGCCGCTGCACGACGGCACCGGAAGGCCGGACACCGTCGGACGCTAGTGTGCAGTGCAGGAGGCACAGTGGCATGTAGCTTGCCACATCTGGCGCTGACTAACCAACACTCTGTCACCATTCGTAATATCAGAGGGAAGGGGTTTCTTAATAAGTGAGTCACCAGTCCATGCATCCATCACCATACACATCCAGCATAATAAGCTACACTAGCGCATGGCCGAGCCGCCATGCGGGCTTTTTATAGCCATACGCTTCCGGGACCTTCCAGTACCCTGGAAGGACCAATCAGATCTGACGCAGGACCTGAGCATGTGACCCCTGCTCTCCAGTGAGAGGTCCCCTTGCGGGCATGCCCAGTAGCACGGCACGAGGACTTAGCCTCTGGAGCGGTTCCCTGCAGAGCAGGTTGCGCTACCATTGCTGCACCAGAGGTGACAGCAACATCCAGGCAGTCAAAGCAAGTCTGAGCAGCACGCCTGGCTCGACGTAATTGCTGAGTAGCACCCGGAGCGGTCGGAGGAGAATGGGAGACCGCTGGATGTCTGGCTCTGAATTCCTGCTGTGCAGTGTCAGGAATCCGATGCCTAACACTGAGGACTTGAGAAACCAAATTGTGAGGAAGCATGAGCAATCTCAAGGCTACAGGTCCATCTCCAAAGACCTGAATGTTCCTGTGTCTACCGTGCGCAGTGTCATCAAGAAGTGTAAAGCCCATGGCACTGTGGCTAACCTCCCTAGATGTGGACGGAAAAGAAAAATTGACAAGAGATTTCAATGCAAGATTGTGCGGATGTTGGATAAAGAGCCTCGACTAACATCCAAACAAGTTCAAGCTGCCCTGCAGTCCAAGGGTACAACAGTGTCAACCCGTACTATCCGTCGGCGTCTGAATGAAAAGGGACTGTATGGTAGGAGACCCAGGAAGACCCCACTTCTTACCCTGAGACATAAAAAAGCCAGGCTGGAGTTTGCCAAAACTTACCTGAAAAAGCCTAAAACGTTTTGGAAGAATGTTCTCTGGTCAGATGAGACAAAAGTAGAGCTTTTTGGGCAAAGGCATCAACATAGAGTTTACAGGAGAAAAAATGAGGCATTCAAAGAAAAGAACACGGTCCCTACAGTCAAACATGGCGGGGGTTCCCTGATGTTTTGGGGTTGCTTTGCTGCCTCTGGCACTGGACTGCTTGACCTTGTGCATGGCATTATGAAGTCTGAAGGCTACCAACAAATTTTGCAGCATAATGTAGGGCCCAGTGTGAGAAAGCTGGGTCTCCTTCAGAGGTCATGGGTCTTCCAGCAGGACAATGACCCAAAACACACTTCAAAAAGCCCTAGAAAATGGTTTGAGAGAAAGCACTGGAGACTTCTAAGGTGGCCAGCAATGAGTCCAGACCTGAATCCCATAGAACACCTGTGGAGAGATCTAAAAATGGCAGTTTGGAGAAGGCACCCTTCTAATATCAGGGACCTGGAGCAGTTTGCCAAAGAAGAATGGTCTAAAATTCCAGCAGAGCATTGTAAGAAACTCATTGATGGTTACCGGAAGCGGTTGGTCGCAGTTATTGTGGCTAAAGGTTGTGCAACCAAGTATTAGGCTGAGGGTGCCAATACTTTTGTCTGGCCCATTTTTGGAGTTTTGTGTGAAATGATTAATGTTTTGCTTTTTGCTTCATTCTCTTTTGTGTTTTTTCATTTAAGACAAATTAAATGAAGATAATAATACCAAAGAATTGTGTTAATACTCAGTTTCTTCCTGAAAATGATTGCAATCTAAAAAAATTGCAGTGGTGTAGTCCTCCATAAAAAATAATACACTCCCCATAGTCCTCCATATAGTATAATACACTCCTCATAGCCCTCCATATATTAAAATACACTGCTCAGCCCTCCATATAGTATAATACACTCCTCATAGTGGTTCATATAGTATAAAACACCACCAGTCATCCATGTAGTACAATTCACTTCCCATAGTATAATGCACTCCATAGTTCTTCATATAGTATAATGTATTCCACATAGTCCTCGATACAGTATAATGCAGACCACATATAGTATAATGCAGCCACCCCATAGAGCATAATGTAGCCACCCCACAGAGTATAATGCAGCCACCCCAGAGTATAATGCAGCCCCACCATACAATATAATGTAACCCCCATATAAAATATAATGCAGCCCCCCTCTTATAGTATAATGCAGCCACCTTTAGAGCATAATGCAGCCATCCCACAGAATATAATGTAATCCCCCATAGAATATAATGCAGCCCCCCTCATATAGTATAATGCAGCCCCTCCATAGAATATATGGCAGCCCCCTCAGCGTATAATGCAGCCCCAATAGAATATAATGTAGCCCCCTCAAAGTATAATGAAGCCCCCATACAATATAATCTAGCCCCCATACAATATAATACAGCCCCCTATATAATACAATAGCAAACGTGAGCAAAGCTCCAAAAACGACAAACCGTCCAAAACGAGATAAAATGTAAATATTTTATTATTATATTAGAAAAGGCAGTTGACAGGTACAAATGGGATAGGAAAAGGGGCAATGAGTTGTGACACATCCATAACCACCTGGGTATGAGCAAGGGGTGCTAGACCAATTACAACCTCCAGCAGCCGATATAATATTGATTAATTATAATATAACAAATCATGCCATCCAGGTACAAAAATCATAATCAATACAATGAGCTTCCCTTCACCTTAAATCAAATGGGCATCACATGTTCCATTAATGCACAAATAGTGCTGATCAGATGCCAACGTCATATTGGAAGTGAAAGTAGATTGTACCTGATGGACAGCGGCCAGAGGCTTCCTTGCGTCCAGACACTCACCCCGACGCGCGTTTCGGAGGGTCAGTCCTTCATCAGGGGGTGTGACAATCAAGGAAAGGGACCCAATATAAATACTGGTAATACCGGAAGTGGATGCATCGAGCATCCGCGATCATAACAGCTCAGACACCGCGCGGCGTCGGCGTCAAGCAAACAGGAAAGCGTCATAGCAACCCTGGAAGCATAGAGACGCTGAAAGCCGCCCAGCAGCAGGGAAGCAGAACGCGCATGCGCCACAGGCAGCGAAACATCCACAAAGGCAAAAAAAGGAAAATGGAGGCTGCACACAAGTGTTGATATTAATAATTCTTTGGCAAAATGCCCTAGTACTAAAACAGGGGCATCTAATTACATAATTTCAGATAGTAAAAAAACTATGCATATAATAGATGGTAATTAAGACAATAATAGAACCATATATGCACAAATATAAAGCGATATACAATATACTGTACATATGGATTCAGAGTAATAGGACAATACATAGCAAAATAATAACGCTACATAAAATACTTAAAGACCGATATGTCATTTACAAATGCACACACCAATTTAGTAATTCAGTCAAAAAAGTATATATAACGCATAACTGCATAGATCAATACAGACACATGACTAATTAGACAGGTGCAAATAATCGAATTATGGACAATATATCATATTGCAGTCACAAATATAAGCCCTAATTATCACTGTTAATTAGAATCACTTTATAATACATCAAGCAATTCCATATATGATAGAAGGCATCCATTTCATACGATTTTCAATCCATTCTCCAATTGGCCGGCATCATAAGGGTCAAGTGAAAGTGGAAACAAACTGCATAAAAAATAATAAAAACAATTAATGAATCATAAAAATACTCAGTTGGCCCAGGATAATGGCACAACAATACAGACAACCATGACGATCACAAACAGGGGACAAAGCTCAAATTTTCATTAAGCCCATTTGGGTGGACCGTGCTCAACCTCCAGATCCATCGAGTCTCCAATTGTGCAAGGCGTTGGGAAACCCTGCCACCACGAATCCCCGCCTCTATAGTGTCAATACCCCTGACCCTCAATCCTCTAGCATCGCATTGAGGGTATAATTTAAAATTATTTAAAATTACGAGGTAGCGTCTTCAGTGTGGATGCGTCCTTGTGTCCAGTGGCAGCCTGAATGCCCAAAACGTGCTCCCATATACGTACCTTAAGTTGTGTAGTGGTCAAACCAAAATACATCAGGGAGCACGGACAGGTGGCATAATAGATCACGTTTTTTGTGGTACAATTAATGAACTTACGTATTTTGTACTCACGTGATCCAAAAATGATACATTACGTTCGATGTTAATACAGGCCACACAATGGCCACAAGGAGGAACGCATCCACATCTAGGGCTAATTTAATTTAAAAAATGAGATCGAGGTACAGGGGTATAATGACTATGCACAAGTTGGTCACGTTGGTTCCTAGCTCTACGATATGTGATAAGGGTTTTTTTGGGTAGAATTTTAGCCAAAACAGGATCCGCCATCAAAATAGGCCATGATTTAGACAGAGCAGTGCGCACTCTTTCAGATTGACAATGGAAATTAGTAATAAACCTAATAGGTTATGGAACATTCGCCTGGTCAGAATGTTTATATAACAGCGAATTCCTAGAGTTGTATTTTGCCTCATGATAGGCTTTTTTAATTGATCGGTGACTACAGCCACAATCAAGAAGCCGTTCTTTTAATTCAGTGGCACGTTGTTCAAAATCGGCTTCTGTTGAACAGATTCGCCTAAGACGAAAAAACTGGCCTATTGCAACTGCCCGTACCATGTGTCCAGGGTGAGAGGAAGTTGCATGTAACAGCATATTAGTTGCTGTAGGCTTCCTAAATATGTCTGTATCACTCCCGAAGGGTCTCTCCTTAGATTAACATCAAGAAATTCTATATGATTATAATCATATTTAACAGCAAGATGAATATTACGATTATTTCTATTCAACGTCAAAATAAATTGGTCAAAGGAGGTAGGGGTATCCTGCCAGATCAAGAGTATGTCGTCGATGTAGCGCGTCCAAAGGTGGACGCGCTCCATCGACCCCAATCGATCCAACAGGAAGAGGTCCCTCTCCCACAGCCCCAGGAAGAGATTAGCGTAGGCCGGTGCGTAGGCCATGCCCATCGTAGTCCCCTGGAGCTGCAGGAAGAAGGACCCCTTGAAAATAAAAAAAATTGTGGGTAAGGGTAAATACCAAAAGTTCAAGGACAAAAGTCCTCATACCATGACTCAAATTTGACATCTACAAAAAATACTTAGTTGCTCATAACCCATCACTATGCCTGATATTTGTATACAGGGACTCAACGTCCGGTGTAACAAATAAAGTCCCCAAATCGAGAGAAAGGCCATCCATCCTGCGAAGCAATTGGTTGGTGTCTTTAAGAAAAGACGGGAGGTCTTCAACTAGTGGCTGTATCATAGAATCTAACCAGCGATTAACACATTCCAGGTAATTACCCCCACCTGACACAATAGGGCGAACCGGTGGATTGGTACTATTCTTATGAATTTTGGGTAGCAAATATAATCGTGGGCTCAACCACAATTAATGCCATCGCCAGATCTTTGGTTATAATGCCATTGGTGGTAGCCCTAGCAATAATCTCCCTGAGTTGCACCTCAAAAGCGGACAAGGTGGTGTTATTCAACTGTCGAAAGACCTCTTTCTCATACATGACCTTAGGCCACAGAACTATGTTACCCCCCTTGGCCACCGGCTTGATAACAACATCAGGGAGATTTTGCAGATATTTAAGGCGTTGGCGCTCCTCACCTGTCAAATTATCAGAAACAATTTGTTTTTTAATCTGTACCAACTCCTGGGATACCACCTTGACAAAAAGATCAATATTGCTACAGTGAGAGAGTGGGGGAAACCTCCTGGAGTGTGGTCGAATAGATGCAGGTATCTTACCTCCCTCCACCATATTGTGTTCGCAGGAAAGGTCCTCCAAGATTCTTAGAGCCGATTGCTCTTCATCTGTGGGGAAATTTTGGTGTAAATTATCAAAATAAAATCGTTTAAATAGCAATGTCCGCGCAAATATATGGAGATCCTTGATTACCGTGAAGGTATCAAGGCCCACAGCAGGAGAAAAAGAGAGACCCCGCGACAGCAGAGACAGATCGACATCGGACAACTCATGGCTACTCAAATTAATTACCTTGTTGTCATTATTGACGCTTTCAGATCTCTTATTGCGTCTTTTATCAGGATGATATCCATGGTTCCTCGCTTTCTTATTCCCTTATAATACAATGTAGCCTCCTCATATAGTATAATGTAGCACCTTCATAGAGTATGATCCAATCACCCTCCATAGAATATAATAAATATAATACAGCCCCCCCATAGAATACAATGTAGCCCCGAATAGAATATAATACAGCCCACCTCCCCATAGAATATAATGTAGCCCCCCATATTATATAACACAGCCTCCCCCATAGAATATAATGTATAATGTAAACCCCCATAGTATATAACACAGCCCCATGGCCCATGGTATATAACACAGCCCCATGGTATATAGCACAGCACCACATGGTATATAGTACAGCCCCACATGGTATATAGCACAACACCATGGTATATAGCACAGAACCACATGGTATATAGTACAGCCCCACATGGTATATAGCACAGCACCACATAGCATATAGCACCCCCTTCCACCCGAGCATGGCCCCACAGTCCAGTACTCACTGTTACATTAAAAAAAAACACACTCCTCACCTCTCCTCATGCCCGCGCTGCTCCCGGCTGTCTCCTGGCTCAGCATGCACTGCCTGGTACACAGTGAGTGCGCGATGATGTCAATCGCCATCGCGCACCCGCATTGTCGGAGGCAGAGCGGGGAATGATGGGAGGGGGAGCGTCATCTGACGCTCTCTCCTCCATCAATGCTTTAAACTGTACCGCGTCTATGACGCTGGTATAGTTCAATGTGGCGGCGGGAGTTGGCACTGGTGGCAGGCGGACCCCCCTGCCTCATGGGCCCCATAGTGGCTTTGTGATGTGCCGCTAGCTGGGGGCCCCTGGGGGAGCAAGGGTCCTAGGCAGCTGCCTGGTCTGCCTGCCGCCAACGCCGGCCCTGAATGGAAGGAGAAAGGAGAAGAGAATGAATGAGTGAAGCACGAGGAGCTCGGAGCATCTTGTTACATTTCCATTAATGCAAACTTTTCTGTATCGCCCTCATCGTCGCTCTAAATGCCATCGGGGCCAACACTACAAATTTCCTTTGGAAATCAAAGCCTTCCTTGTAGTGTAATTGAATTAAAACTTGAAGGCTGCCATACTGAGCTCAGGGAGGTGCTGCTCCTCAGTGTCCCCCCCCACCAGCTCACGCTCCATACAGAATTATTACATAATAAATGAATACACAAAGTGAGTCAAAATCAAAAGCTTTATTTCCCATCATAATCCTGCCGAGATGAAACAAGACCGAGGGGCGCAGATATTCCTGCCAAATGAAATACACTGCAGCTGAGAAGCTCGGTGGGGGTTATGCGCCGAGGAGGACGTGGAAAACAGATCTTCTAGCTGTATGAGACTCCTGGAGCACAGAAGCCATGAGTCGAGGAAAGGGGGAGCTGTTCCCCCTAGGATCCTGCCATGGATGCAATATTACCGACACTCACAGGTTGTAATAAACTTATTCAGCTCTGCTCATCCTGGGCTTCCTGGTTCATGCATTTCTTTAGATAAGGAATTTCTACACCATTTGGCTTCTGGAGATCTAGATGTGACTACTAGTTCTGTAATTGTTAGCTTTTCTTCTTGCCAGTGAATGGAAACATTCTTGTTCCATCTAAAGATTGCAAAATGATTTAGGTCTTGGTACGATGTACCAGTGTAGACCCTCATCTATATATTGAAACTCTAGAAGGATAACCCATGCTGTCCTTGATACAATGTAGGAAAACCTTTAGGTTTCACAGCTACACAGCTCAGTACTGCTATATAATGTCTCCTGTTATGAATGAGTCACCGAGGAGGAAAAAACAAAAAGCAAGCTAAGCCCAGAAAACTGGAGAGGTTGGTAACTAGCGGATTGCAGAGCCCTGATCCTATCCACAACAACTAGCAGTAGAAGGGAAGCGTGCCTACGGTGGTCCTAGACGCCTCGTCACGGCCGGAGAACTAAATAAGCCTAAAGAAAGAAAGGGAAAATCTAAACTGCCCCAGAGCAGACCCCAAAGCAATAGACAGCCCCAACATGTATTGTCGGTGAAACAAGATGAAAACACAGACACAGGTAGAAAGATAGGCTGAGCAAACGATGGGGCCCTCACTAACTAGAAAGGACAGGAAAGAAAAGCTGCTGTCTGCAATCACGCAAAAACCCTGCCAAAAAGAATGTCTAACACGTCTGATAGAAAAAGGCCCTGAAGTCGCTAGACTTCAAATCACTATATCAGCACTCAGGTATATTCTGAAGACAGAGCAAAAGAGATCAACTGATCAGAGACAAACTGGGGATTCAGCCCAGTCCCAGCCAGGGCTGGCTGAACACAAAAACTAAGTAAACCAGACTAAAACTCATATGAACAATAGCAGAGAAAACTTAGCTTTAGGAAGGCAGGAACCAAACTGGAAACCAGGAGCCACTATCAGGAAAAATCACCAGCAAGAAACTAGGGAGTCGGCTGCCTTAAATCCAATAAGAAACTCCTGATGTCCAATCACAGTCCTCTTCCTCAGGTGGTCGGTCTCTGCCATTTAGATCAGCTTCATTACCTCCCTTCACCAACAGAGGGAGTCCAGATAGAGAACTCACTACTCCTCTGTCAGCACAGCCAGCTCCATAACCCTCACCAGAAGCAAACCCGAAAATGAGCTCACAACAGTCTCCCATGCTGCTGCTTTCTAGTGTGTATTCATCTCACCCAAGTGCTGGATTCACTGCCACAATGCACAGTAGTTCTATATAATGCCCTCGTCTGTTTACCTCACCCAAGACCTTGATTCACAGCTATATTGATGAGTGGGTTTATACCGCTCAATCAGATTAGCAGGTCCAGGGTGCCTAGGTCCCTTAGCCCAACCTAACGCTGCATGGCGGCTGGCAGAGCCCGCACCATCTGATTGACCACCACTCTCTCCACCATCTCGGTTGGGGTCAAAAACAGGTTGGTGCCACTCCTCCATCAACTGCAACAAGTCATTTGCCTTAGACCTGGTGGGCCGAGACTCTACATAGGACCACTGGTACACCCACTGATCGCCCCTCACCTTAGGCGTCCCTTCTTTACACTGCTGAAGCTCTGGTGACAGCTTCCACTGCAGCACCTCTTGCTGCCGCTGCTGCAACTGCAGCACTTCTTGTCACTGCTGGAACTGCAGCACCTCTTGCTACTGGACCTGCAGCACCTCTTGCTAAAGCCATTGCTGACAAAGTACATACTGCTCCAAAAGTTCCTTCACCTTTACAGCAGACTTGCACAACAACATGCAGCATGCTTTGGGGTATGCCTCAGTTCACTCTGCCCGCATTCTTTCCACCATATGTAGTGCCACGGTAGCACACTTACACAGTGATGAGGCAGTGACCCACAAAGTTCAAACACAAAACTCCTGTAATGTGTTTCTTCACAGCATTAAATATCCAAAATTCACACAAGTGCATAGTATTAGTGTCCATTTCACCGCAATACATACTACACGGCATCCTTCCGTTTACAGTCACTAAACACACTGGACTTCCCTTTGATCAGTAGCCGTGGGCGACTGCACCGCCGTGTCAATGTCTCTTACAGCCGTACACAGTCCTTGATATCCTCCAAATTACAGCCGGGCACCATATCCACCTGTTTGCGGCCGTTAAACACGCTAGTCCTCTGGGCACAAGACAGTCCACCACCGAGACCAGTCACCGTGGACGGCAGCACCACTGTATACACTGTGGGTGCCAGGCCTCTTTGCTCTACACTCTCACCTACACCAAACTGAAACTGGACCTGACACACCCAAACCCTTTCCTTCAGGGCTTTTAACAAAGACACCTGTGGCCTTCAGTCACATGGAAAACCTGGGCCTGGAATGAAACAAACTGCAGGACTACCATCCTGCAGTCTGTTTCACAGCACAACATCCCAGAGCAGGTTTTCCCTACATCTGCCTTGGACCCTAGTATGTCCAAGACTAACACTTATTTTTATTAATTCTAGTCTGCATTGCAGTCACCTCTACGACCGTGACTGCCATGCGCTCCTATGGCCTTCATACGCCTCCGTGCACAACCTGGGTAGAACACACAGCGACCCCTGCCGGTGACATCGGTCACTGCTTCACCATTGCAATCACAGCTGTGAGGCAGTGACATCGGTCACTGCCTCACAGCACACAACGACGTTTTCATGTGGGTATGCTCCATAACCAAGCTGAAAAAGCACTCAATAAACATTAAAAAGAATGAACATGTGCATTGCAAGTTAAAAATTTCTTGCTGTGAATTTGTCTAGTCTTTTGATTGACTTTTTATCTCTTCACGCTTGTATAAACACGGAAAGAAGTAACCGATCTATTCTTCACTAGTCGATAGGTGGCTGAAAAGACGCTTCAAGATAAACACTGCAATACGTAGTGAGCACCAAGCCTTAGCTGTGTAAGCAGGTAGATATGAGCTTGAATGTTTTCATTCACTGACATCAAGCTGAGATATTGAAATTGGTTAGATATTAAAACATTAGGGGGAAAGTTATCATTACAAGTAGTTTTCTGGTGTCAAAATGTTGCAAAATTTGCCTCTTTTGTGCCAACCTGAGACTTTTGTGAGAAATGAGTGAGATGTAGCAAAGACGGGGCCGACATTTCTAATATACACAGTATTTGCTAAATAGAATAGTGGAAAGCTGTCGTACGCTGTGCTGTCGTACGCTGAGCTGTCGTACGCTGAGCTGTCGTACGCTGAGCTGTCGTTCGCTGAGCTGACCTATGCTGAGCTGTCGTACGCTGAGCTGTCGTACGCTGAGCTGTTGTACGCTGAGCTGTCGTTCGCTGAGCTGACCTATGCTGAGCTGTCGTACGCTGAGCTGTCGTACGCTGAGCTGTCGTACGCTGAACTGTCGTTCGCTGAGCTAACCTATGCTGAGCTGTCGTACGCTGAGCTGTCGTACGCTGAGCTGTCGTTCGCTGAGCTGACCTATGCTGAGCTGTCGTACGCTGAGCTGTTGTATGCTGAGCTGTCGTACGCTGAGCTGTCGTACGCTGAGCTGTCGTACGCTGAGCTGTCGTTCGCTGAGCTGTCGTACGCTGAGCTGTCGTTCGCTGAGCTGTCGTACGCTGAGCTGTCGTACGCTGAGCTGACCTATGCTGAGCTGTCGTACGCTGAGCTGTTGTATGCTGAGCTGTCGTACGCTGAGCTGTCGTACGCTGAGCTGTTGTATGCTGAGCTGTCGTACGCTGAGCTGTTGTATGCTGAGCTGTCGTGCGCTGAGCTGTCGTGCGCTGAGCTGTCGTACGCTGAGCTGTCGTGCGCTGAGCTGTCGTGCGCTGAGCTGTCGTGCGCTGAGCTGTCGTACGCTGAGCTGTCGTACGCTGAGCTGTCGTACGCTGTGCTGTCGTACGCTGAGCTTTCGTACGCAGAGCTGTCGTGCGCTGAGCTGTCGTGCGCTGAGCTGTCGTGCGCTGGGCTGTCGTACTCTGTGCTGTCGTGCGCTGAGCTGTCGTGCGCTGAGCTGTCGTGCGCTGAGCTGTCGTACGCTGAGCTGTCGTACGCTGTGCTGTCGTACGCTGTGCTGTCGTACGCTGAGCTGTCGTACGCTGAGCTGAAATGCTGCGGGATCATGGCTGACACATTTTAGTTTCTGGACAGTTTTGATAAATTCCACCACAAATCTACTAGAAAGCTACAGAACTTCCCCTGGTGTAGAAGACCTCAGAACCCCGTGTCTTTGCCGCTACAGAACTTCCCCTGGTGTAGAAGACCTCAGAACCCCGTGTCTTTGCCGGCAGAACATGGCGGTATTGATGTACGATATGTCAGTACTCTGTATGAGAACAGACAACGATTGCACCAGAAATTTCCAGACAAGATGTTTTTTGAAGAAAAGAGGAAAAAAAAACCAAAACGATTTATTGAACAAAATGTGAGATATGAAAAGACTAAAAAGCGAAACAAATGGAGGTGGGAGAGCGGCGCTCAGAACGTTCTCACCGGTCGGTGGGAATAGAAGCCGGTCGTGTCATTGTCACAGGCTGAATACGAGCACTTAGGACGGATCTATGGCCAATTATTACACAGGAAATTACATCGTCCCATTCATCCTCCCCATTCATTCCCGGTGATGATGGATGTCACCGGCAGCGTCATGTTAACTGCGCTGATGGCTGCAAGGAGCGAGATCTGGAGGCTGGAGCATCATGAGGGCCATTCTATATTCAATTTATAGGGGTACAGTATAGGGGGGTGTAGACCGGGGGCAATGAAGCAACCAGGGACTAAAGCACCAAACCACCGGACACCAGGGACCAAGTCACCAAACTACTACAAGGCACCAGTGACAGGGGCAACAAAGCACTAGACATCAGGGGCTAAAGCACCAAACCACTAGACACCAGGGACTGAGTCACCAAACTACAAGGCACCAGGGACAGAGGCAACAAAGCACTAGACATCAGGGGCTAAAGCACCAAACCACTAGACACCAGGGACTGAGTCACCAAACTACAAGGCACCAGGGACAGAGGCAACAAAGCACTAGACATCAGGGGCTAAAGCACCAAACCACTAGACACCAGGGACTGAGTCACCAAACTACAAGGCACCAGGGACAGAGGCAACAAAGCACTAGCCATTAGGGACCAAAGCACTAAACCACTAGAAACCAGGGACTGAGTGACGAAACTACAAGAAACCAGCGACAGGGGCAACAAAGTATTAGCCATCAGGGGCTAAAACACCAAACCACTAGACACCAGGGACTGAGTGACAAAACTACAAGGCACCAGGGACAGAGGCAACAAAGCACTAGCCATCAGGGGCCAAAGCACCAAACCACTAGACACCAGGGACTGAGTCACCAAACTACAAGATACCAGCGACAGGGGCAACAAAGCACTAGCCATCAGGGGCTAAAACACCAAACCACTAGACACCAGGGACTGAGTGACGAAACTACAAGGCACCAGGGACAGAGGCAACAAAGCACTAGCCATTAGGGGCCAAAGCACCAAACCAGGGACTGAGTAACCACACTACAAGATACCAGCGACAGGGGCAACAAAGCACTAGCCATCAGGGGCTAAAACACCAAACCACTAGACACCAGGGACTGAGTGACGAAACTACAAGGCACCAGAGACAGAGGCAACAAAGCACTAGCCATTAGGGGCCAAAGCACCAAACCAGGGACTGAGTAACCACACTACAAGATACCAGCGACAGGGGCAACAAAGCATTAGCCATCAGGGACTAAAGCACCAAACCACTAGACACCAGGGACTGAGTCTCCAAATTACAAGGCACCAGTGACAGAGGCAACAAAGCACTAGCCATCAGGGGCTAAAACACCAAACCACTAGACACCAGGGACTGAGTAACCACACTACAAGATACCAGCGACAGGGGCAACAAAGCATTAGCCATCAGGGACTAAAGCACCAAACCACTAGACACCAGGGACTGAGTCTCCAAATTACAAGGCACCAGTGACAGAGGCAACAAAGCACTAGCCATCAGTGGCTAAAACACCAAACCACTAGACACCAGGGACTGAGTAACCACACTACAAGATACCAGCTACAAGGGGCAACAAATCATTAGCCATCAGGGGCTAAAGCACCAAACCACTAGACACCAGGGACTGAGTCACCAAACTACAAGGCACCAGGGACTGAGTCTCCAAACTACAAGATACCAGTGACAGAGGCAACAAAGCACTAGCCATCAGGGGCTAAAGCACTAAACCACTAGACACCAGGGACTGAGTCTCCAAAGTACAAGGCACCAGGGACAGAGGCAACAAAGCACTAGCAATCATGAGCTAAAGCACAAAACCACGAGACACCAGGGACTGAGTCTCCAAACTACAAGATACCAGTGACAGAGGCAACAAAGCACTAGACATCAGGGGCTAAAGCACCAAACCACTAGAGACCAGGGACTGAAAGCATGTGTGAAACTACAAAGCACTAAAAAGGATGTATTGAAGAGATAAACCAATGGACACCAGGGACTGTGATACCACACAACTAAACACCAGGAATGAATCATCAAACCACTAACCACTAGGGAATACTGCAGCACTAGACACTAGAGATTAGAAAACTGAACCACTAGACACCAGGGACAGGAACTGGTAACCAGAAACTAAAACATCAAACCACTAAACACCAGGGAATGAGATAGCAAATCACTGTGGACACCATAAATTAAAGCCCAAAGCTACCGGACACCAGACCCCAGCAACTAAAACACTAAACCTCTAGACAACAGGGACGGAGGCACCAAACAACAAAGTACTGAAACGCTAAATGCCAGGGCCTGAGGCACCAGGGCACTGGACATCAAGGACAGAAGCAGCAAACTATTAGACACCAGCTACTGAAGCACCAAAACACTAGACAGAAGAGCTGGAAGTACTAAGCCACAAGACATCAGGGATTTAAGCGCTAAACCACTAGACACCAGGGACTAAAGCATCAAACCACTAAAACATCAAACCACTAGACACCAGGGACTAAAGCACCAAGCCACTAGACACAAGGAACTAAAGCATAAAACTACTAGACACCACCAGGGACTAAAGCATCAAACCACTAAAACATCAAACCACCAGACACCAGGGACTAAAGTACCAAGCCACTAGACACAAGGGACTAAAGCATCAAACCACTAGACACCAGGGACTAAAGCACTAAACCACTAGACACCAGGGACTAACGCATCAAACCACTAGACACCAGGGACTAAAGCACTAAACCACCAGACACCAGGGACTAAAGCATCAAACCACTAGACACCAGGGACTAACGCATCAAACCACTAGACACCAGGGACTAAAGCACTAAACCACTAGACACCAGGGACTAACGCATCAAACCACTAGACACCAGGGACTAAAGCATCAAACCACTACACACCATGGAATAAAGCAACAAATGAATAAAAACTAGGAACAAGACCAAATCATGGGGTACCAGGGCCTGAATCACCAATCTATACAGGTGCAGAGGGAACAATCATACCTTGCACCTGTGTGTAGCAAGTAAAATTTCCAACCAGAAAATAAAATGAGATATTTTTTTTAGAAGAAATGTTCCTCCATAGTAAAATTTACAGTTGTTACAGGGATCTGTCAAAATAACAGGGAACAGCTAAGATGGACGCTTCCTCTAAGAAGGTTTATATTCTTACGACTGTTTTGTTGCCTTCCTCTCAATCATCGGCGACATTGCGGAACGATTTACATCTTTTATTCACCGGTGCAACAAAGTGTTCCAATAAAACCAAATACCGAGCAAAAGACTGGAAGCAGCGATGGTAGATCAAGTCACAGGAATCCTATTCACGCCCGGGCACCAATTCAACGATATCTAGAGAACGATGTCATGGCATCATTAAGACGATGGAGAGCGGCGGCGTTATCCGGCAGCTGCACAGGTCTTTACTTCTGAGCCTCGCTCTTGTAAATCAAGTCTTTATTGGTGAGAACGTATTTTTGTTTGTTGTTGTGAGTTTCTTTGAGCTTCGCTCCCCCGTCCATTATACACAGTCTATTACGGCGCCTGCTGTTCCAATCTGCTCCGGCCACTAGACCCACTTTTGTCAGATATCTGTGATGAAATGCCAGCAGCGCTGTTATTGTATCCTATCGCTTATCCTGCGCTCACAGCCATAAGAGAAAACCCACGAAAAATAGAAAAGGAGCCATTGTGCAGCCTTACTGGGGGCTACGGAGCCCAATACTAAGAGCTCCATCGCCACGGAACTCCATGGCGGATGGAAGAGATTCAAACCCTATGGCGCCACTCTTGCCATGATATTTTTGGGCCGCAATCACATTATTACATGATTCATGGCCATGAAAATCATCAAGATCCACTGCTAGCAGCTGAATGTGCACTTGCTGATCAATAACATCCCCAATGTGCTCGACAGGAGACAAGTCTGGAGACATTGCAGCCACGGTGGCGCACAGTAACACGAGTGGCATGCAGCCTCGCGATATCATGTGGGAAATGGCTCCTGGGACACTTGGGAGAAATGGCCGAACCCCTGGTTCCAATACTAAACCAATGTAACGCCGAGCTGTTACTACCCAGGGATGAAGACTAGAGGGTACAACTACCGCACATCACGCCCCCACACCATAATCCGAGGAGCAGGACCGGTGGCACATTCCCTTGAGAAGACCTCCTCATGGCTTTACTTACGTGGTCACCAGACGTTTTGAAAATGTTTCCATTTTCTTCTTATTTTCAGATCTTTAACATCTCTACACTTTTATTTCCATAATTCCAAGACCTTTCCTTCTTGGTATTACAATTTCAATGTTGAGGACTGTAAATAAATATATTCTGTACATTATAACTACACACTGTACATTATAACCACACACTGTACATTATAACTACACACTGTACATTATAACTGCACACTGTACATTATAACTACACACTGTACATTATAACTAGATACACACTGTACATTATAACTACACACTGTACATTATAACCACACACTGTACATTATAACTACACACTGTACATTATAACTACACACTGTACATTATAACTACACACTGTACATTATAACTAGATACACACTGTACATTATAACTGCACACTGTACATTATAACTAGATACACACTGTACATTATAACTACACACTGTACATTATAACCACACACTGTACATTATAACTACACACTGTACATTATAACTGCACACTGTACATTATAACTACACACTGTACATTATAACTAGATACACACTGTACATTATAACTGCACACTGTACATTATAACTAGATACACACTGTACATTATAACTGCACACTGTACATTATAACTAGATACACACTGTACATTATAACTACACACTGTACATTATAACCACACACTGTACATTATAACTACACACTGTACATTATAACTGCACACTGTACATTATAACTACACACTGTACATTATAACTAGATACACACTGTACATTATAACTACACACTGTACATTATAACTAGATACACACTGTACATTATAACTACACACTGTACATTATAACTAGATACACACTGTACATTATAACTACACACTGTACATTATAACTAGATACACACTGTACATTATAACTGCACACTGTACATTATAACTAGATACACACTGTACATTATAACTACACACTGTACATTATAACCACACACTGTACATTATAACTACACACTGTACATTATAACTGCACACTGTACATTATAACTACACACTGTACATTATAACTAGATACACACTGTACATTATAACTGCACACTGTACATTATAACTAGATACACACTGTACATTATAACCACACACTGTACATTATAACTACACACTGTACATTATAACTGCACACTGTACATTATAACTGCACACTGTACATTATAACTAGATACACACTGTACATTATAACTACACACTGTACATTATAACTAGATACACACTGTACATTATAACTACACACTGTACATTATAACTAGATACACACTGTACATTATAACTACACACTGTACATTATAACCACACACTGTACATTATAACTACACACTGTACATTATAACTACACACTGTACATTATAACTGCACACTGTACATTATAACTGCACACTGTACATTATAACTAGATACACACTGTACATTATAACTACACACTGTACATTATAACTAGATACACACTGTACATTATAACTACACACTGTACATTATAACTAGATACACACTGTACATTATAACTACACACTGTACATTATAACTACACACTGTACATTATAACTACACACTGAACATTATAACTAGATACACACTGTACATTATAACTAGATACACACTGTACATTATAACTAGATACACACTGTACATTATAACTACACACTGTACATTATAACTAGATACACACTGTACATTATAACTACACACTGTACATTATAACTAGATACACACTGTACATTATAACCACACACTGTACATTATAACTACACACTGTACATTATAACTAGATACACACTGTACATTATAACCACACACTGTACATTATAACTAGATACACACTGTACATTATAACTACACACTGTACATTATAACTGCACACTGTACATTATAACTACACACTGTACATTATAACCACACACTGTACATTATAACTACACACTGTACATTATAACTAGATACACACTGTACATTATAACTACACACTGTACATTATAACTAGATACACACTGTACATTATAACCACACACTGTACATTATAACTACACACTGTACATTATAACTAGATACACACTGTACATTATAACTACACACTGTACATTATAACTAGATACACACTGTACATTATAACCACACACTGTACATTATAACTACACACTGTACATTATAACTAGATACACACTGTACATTATAACAACACACACTGTACATTATAACTAGATACACACTGTACATTATAACTCCACACTGTACATTATAACTAGATACACACTGTACATTATAACCACACACTGTACATTATAACTACACACTGTACATTATAACTAGATACACACTGTACATTATAACTACACACTGTACATTATAACTACACACTGTACATTATAACTACACACTGTACATTATAACTAGATACACACTGTACATTATAACTACACACTGTACATTATAACTAGATACACACTGTACATTATAACCACACACTGTACATTATAACTAGATACACACTGTACATTATAACTACACACTGTACATTATAACTAGATACACACTGTACATTATAACAACACACACTGTACATTATAACTAGATACACACTGTACATTATAACTCCACACTGTACATTATAACTAGATACACACTGTACATTATAACCACACACTGTACATTATAACTAGATACACACTGTACATTATAACTACACACTGTACATTATAACTAGATACACACTGTACATTATAACTACACACTGTACATTATAACTACACACTGTACATTATAACTAGATACACACTGTACATTATAACCACACACTGTAAATTATAACTACACACTGTACATTATAACTAGATACACACTGTACATTATAACTACACACTGTACATTATAACTAGATACACACTGTACATTATAACTAGATACACACTGTACATTATAACTAGATACACACTGTACATTATAACTAGATACACACTGTACATTATAACTACACACTGTACATTATAACTAGATACACACTGTACATTATAACTACACACTGTACATTATAACTAGATACACACTGTACATTATAACTAGATACACACTGTACATTATAACTACACACTGTACATTATAACTAGATACACACTGTACATTATAACTACACACTGTACATTATAACTAGATACACACTGTACATTATAACTACACACTGTACATTATAACTAGATACACACTGTACATTATAACTAGATACACACTGTACATTATAACTACACACTGTACATTATAACTAGATACACACTGTACATTATAACTACACACTGTACATTATAACTAGATACACACTGTACATTATAACTACACACTGTACATTATAACTAGATACATACTGTACATTATAACTACACACTGTACATTATAACTAGATACACACTGTACATTATAACTACACACTGTACATTATAACTGCACACTGTACATTATAACTACACACTGTACATTATAACTACACACTGTACATTATAACTAGATACACACTGTACATCATAACTAGATACACACTGTACATTATAACTACACACTGTACATTATAACTACACACTGTACATTATAACTAGATACACACTGTACATTATAACTAGATACACACTGTACATTATAACTACACACTGTACATTATAACTAGATACACACTGTACATTATAACTAGATACACACTGTACATTATAACTACACACTGTACATTATAACTAGATACACACTGTACATTATAACTACACACTGTACATTATAACTAGATACACACTGTACATTATAACTACATACTGTACATTATAACTAGATACACACTGTACATTATAACTACACACTGTACATTATAACTAGATACATACTGTACATTATAACTACACACTGTACATTATAACTAGATACACACTGTACATTATAACTAGATACACACTGTACATTATAACTACACACTGTACATTATAACTAGATACACACTGTACATTATAACTACACACTGTACATTATAACTACACACTGTACATTATAACTAGATACACACTGTACATTATAACTACACACTGTACATTATAACTAGATACACACTGTACATTATAACTACACACTGTACATTATAACTAGATACACACTGTACATTATAACTAGATACACACTGTACATTATAACTACACACTGTACATTATAACTAGATACACACTGTACATTATAACTACACACTGTACATTATAACTACACACTGAACATTATAACTAGATACACACCGTACATTATAACTAGATACACACTGTACATTATAACTACACACTGTACATTATAACTAGATACACACTGTACATTATAACTACACACTGTACATTATAACTAGATACACACTGTACATTATAACCACACACTGTACATTATAACTACACACTGTACATTATAACTAGATACACACTGTACATTATAACCACACACTGTACATTATAACTAGATACACACTGTACATTATAACTACACACTGTACATTATAACTGCACACAGTATATTATAACCACACACTGTACATTATAACCACACACTGTACATTATAACCACACACTGTACATTATAACTACACACTGTACATTATAACTAGATACACACTGTACATTATAACTACACACTGTACATTATAACTACACACTGTACATTATAACCACACACTGTACATTATAACTACACACTGTACATTATAACTAGATACACACTGTACATTATAACTACACACTGTACATTATAACTAGATACACACTGTACATTATAACCACACACTGTACATTATAACTACACACTGTACATTATAACTAGATACACACTGTACATTATAACTACACACTGTACATTATAACTAGATACACACTGTACATTATAACCACACACTGTACATTATAACTACACACTGTACATTATAACTAGATACACACTGTACATTATAACAACACACACTGTACATTATAACTAGATACACACTGTACATTATAACTCCACACTGTACATTATAACTAGATACACACTGTACATTATAACCACACACTGTACATTATAACTACACACTGTACATTATAACTAGATACACACTGTACATTATAACTACACACTGTACATTATAACTACACACTGTACATTATAACTACACACTGTACATTATAGCTAGATACACACTGTACATTATAACTACACACTGTACATTATAACTAGATACACACTGTACATTATAACAACACACACTGTACATTATAACTAGATACACACTGTACATTATAACTAGATACACACTGTACATTATAACAACACACACTGTACATTATAACTAGATACACACTGTACATTATAACTCCACACTGTACATTATAACTAGATACACACTGTACATTATAACCACACACTGTACATTATAACTAGATACACACTGTACATTATAACTACACACTGTACATTATAACTAGATACACACTGTACATTATAACTACACACTGTACATTATAACTAGATACACACTGTACATTATAACCACACACTGTACATTATAACTACACACTGTACATTATAACTAGATACACACTGTACATTATAACTACACACTGTACATTATAACTAGATACACACTGTACATTATAACTACACACTGTACATTATAACTAGATACACACTGTACATTATAACTAGATACACACTGTACATTATAACTACACACTGTACATTATAACTAGATACACACTGTACATTATAACTAGATACACACTGTACATTATAACTACACACTGTACATTATAACTACACACTGTACATTATAACTAGATACACACTGTACATTATAACTGCACACTGTACATTATAACTAGATACACACTGTACATTATAACTACACACTGTACATTATAACTAGATACACACTGTACATTATAACTGCACACTGTACATTATAACTAGATACACACTGTACATTACAACTGCACACTGTACATTATAATTAGATACACACTGTACATTATAACTACACACTGTACATTATAACTAGATACACACTGTACATTATAACTCCACACTGTACATTATAACTACACACTGTACATTATAACTAGATACACACTGTACATTATAACTACACACTGTACATTATAACTAGATACACACTGTACATTATAACTACACACTGTACATTATAACTAGATACACACTGTACATTATAACTACACACTGTACATTATAACTAGATACACACTGTACATTATAACTAGATACACACTGTACATTATAACTACACACTGTACATTATAACTAGATACACACTGTACATTATAACTACACACTGTACATTATAACTAGATACACACTGTACATTATAACTACACACTGTACATTATAACTAGATACACACTGTACATTATAACTAGATACACACTGTACATTATAACTACACACTGTACATTATAACTAGATACACACTGTACATTATAACTACACACTGTACATTATAACTAGATACACACTGTACATTATAACTACACACTGTACATTATAATTAGATACACACTGTACATTATAACTACACACTGTACATTATAACTAGATACACACTGTACATTATAACTCCACACTGTACATTATAACTACACACTGTACATTATAACTAGATACACACTGTACATTATAACTACACACTGTACATTATAACTAGATACACACTGTACATTATAACTACACACTGTACATTATAACTAGATACACACTGTACATTATAACTACACACTGTACATTATAACTAGATACACACTGTACATTATAACTAGATACACACTGTACATTATAACTACACACTGTACATTATAACTAGATACACACTGTACATTATAACTACACACTGTACATTATAACTAGATACACACTGTACATTATAACTACACACTGTACATTATAACTAGATACACACTGTACATTATAACTAGATACACACTGTACATTATAACTACACACTGTACATTATAACTAGATACACACTGTACATTATAACTACACACTGTACATTATAACTAGATACACACTGTACATTATAACTACACACTGTACATTATAACTAGATACATACTGTACATTATAACTACACACTGTACATTATAACTAGATACACACTGTACATTATAACTACACACTGTACATTATAACTGCACACTGTACATTATAACTACACACTGTACATTATAACTACACACTGTACATTATAACTAGATACACACTGTACATCATAACTAGATACACACTGTACATTATAACTACACACTGTACATTATAACTACACACTGTACATTATAACTAGATACACACTGTACATTATAACTACACACTGTACATTATAACTAGATACACACTGTACATTATAACTAGATACACACTGTACATTATAACTACACACTGTACATTATAACTAGATACACACTGTACATTATAACTACACACTGTACATTATAACTAGATACACACTGTACATTATAACTACATACTGTACATTATAACTAGATACACACTGTACATTATAACTACACACTGTACATTATAACTAGATACATACTGTACATTATAACTACACACTGTACATTATAACTAGATACACACTGTACATTATAACTACACACTGTACATTATAACTAGATACACACTGTACATTATAACTAGATACACACTGTACATTATAACTACACACTGTACATTATAACTAGATACACACTGTACATTATAACTACACACTGTACATTATAACTAGATACACACTGTACATTATAACTACATACTGTACATTATAACTAGATACACACTGTACATTATAACTACACACTGTACATTATAACTAGATACACACTGTACATTATAACTACACACTGTACATTATAACTAGATACACACTGTACATTATAACTACACACTGTACATTATAACTAGATACACACTGTACATTATAACTAGATACACACTGTACATTATAACTACACACTGTACATTATAACTAGATACACACTGTACATTATAACTGCACACTGTACATTATAACTAGATACACACTGTACATTATAACTAGATACACACTGTACATTATAACTACACACTGTACATTATAACTAGATACACACTGTACATTATAACTAGATACACACTGTACATTATAACTACACACTGTACATTATAACTACACACTGTACATTATAACTAGATACACACTGTACATTATAACTGCACACTGTACATTATAACTAGATACACACTGTACATTATAACTAGATACACACTGTACATTATAACTACACACTGTACATTATAACTAGATACACACTGTACATTATAACTAGATACACACTGTACATTATAACTGCACACTGTACACTATAACTAGATACACACTGTACATTATAACTACACACTGTACATTATAACTAGATACACACTGTACATTATAACTGCACACTGTACATTATAACTAGATACACACTGTACATTATAACTACACACTGTACATTATAACTAGATACACACTATACATTATAACTCCACACTGTACATTATAACTACACACTGTACATTATAACTAGATACACACTGTACATTATAACTACACACTGTACATTATAACTAGATACACACTGTACATTATAACTACACACTGTACATTATAACTACACACTGTACATTATAACTACACACTGTACATTATAACTAGATACACACTGTACATTATAACTAGATACACACTGTACATTATAACTACACACTGTACATTATAACTACACACTGTACATTATAACTAGATACACACTGTACATTATAACTACACACTGTACATTATAACTAGATACACACTGTACATTATAACTAGATACACACTGTACATTATAACTACACACTGTACATTATAACTAGATACACACTGTACATTATAACTACACACTGTACATTATAACTAGATACACACTGTACATTATAACTACACACTGTACATTATAACTAGATACACACTGTACATTATAACTAGATACACACTGTACATTATAACTACACACTGTACATTATAACTAGATACACACTGTACATTATAACTACACACTGTACATTATAACTAGATACACACTGTACATTATAACTACACACTGTACATTATAACTGCACACTGTACATTATAACTACACACTGTACATTATAACTACACACTGTACATTATAACTGCACACTGTACATTATAACTACACACTGTACATTATAACTACACACTGTACATTATAACTAGATACACACTGTACATTATAACTACACACTGTACATTATAACTGCACACTGTACATTATAACTACACACTGTACATTATAACTACACACTGTACACTATAAATACACACTGTACATTATAACTAGATACACACTGTACATCATAACTAGATACACACTGTACATTATAACTACACACTGTACATTATAACTACACACTGTACATTATAACTAGATACACACTGTACATTATAACTACACACTGTACATTATAACTAGATACACACTGTACATTATAACTAGATACACACTGTACATTATAACTACACACTGTACATTATAACTGCACACTGTACATTATAACTACACACTGTACATTATAACTAGATACACACTGTACATTATAACTCCACACTGTACATTATAACTAGATACACACTGTACATTATAACTACACACTGTACATTATAACTAGATACACACTGCACATTATAACTAGATACACACTGTACATTATAACTACACACTGTACATTATAACTAGATACACACTGTACATTATAACTAGATACACACTGTACATTATAACTACACACTGTACATTATAGCTAGATACACACTGTACATTATAACTGCACACTGTACATTATAGCTAGATACACACTGTACATTATAACTAGATACACACTGTACATTATACCTAGATACACACTGTACATTATAACTAGATACACACTGTACATTATAACTACACACTGTACATTATAACTAGATACACACTGTACATTATAACTACACACTGTACATTATAACTAGATACACACTGTACATTATAACTAGATACACACTGTACATTATAACTACACACTGTACATTATAACTAGATACACACTGTACATTATAACTACACACTGTACATTATAACTAGATACACACTGTACATTATAACTGCACACTGTACATTATAACTCCACACTGTACATTATAACTAGATACACACTGTACATTATAACTACACACTGTACATTATAACTGCACACTGTACATTATAACTAGATACACACTGTACATTATAACTACACACTGTACATTATAACTAGATACACACTGTACATTATAACTCCACACTGTACATTATAACTAGATACACACTGTACATTATAACTAGATACACACTGTACATTATAACTACACACTGTACATTATAACTACACACTGTACATTATAACTAGATACACACTGTACATTATAACTAGATACACACTGTACATTATAACTCCACACTGTATATTATAACTCCACACTGTATATTATGACTCCACACTGTACATTATAACTCCACACTGTATATTATAACTCCACACTGTACATTATAACTGCACACTGTACATTATAACTCCACACTGTACATTATAACTAGATACACACTGTACATTATAACTAGATACACACTGTACATTATAACTACACACTGTACATTATAACTCCACACTGTATATTATAACTCCACACTGTATATTATGACTCCACACTGTACATTATAACTCCACACTGTATATTATAACTCCACACTGTACATTATAACTGCACACTGTACATTATAACTCCACACTGTACATTATAACTACACACTGTACATTATAACTGCACACTGTACATTATAACTCCACACTGTACATTATAACTACACACTGTACATTATAACTCCACACTGTATATTATAACTCCACACTGTACATTATAACTCCACACTGTATATTATAACTCCACACTGTACATTATAACTCCACACTGTACATTATAACTCCACACTGTACATTATAACTAGATACACACTGTACATTATAACTACACACTGTACATTATAACTAGATACACACTGTACATTATAACTCCACACTGTACATTATAACTACACACTGTACATTATAACTAGATACACACTGTACATTATAACTAGATACACACTGTACATTATAACTACACACTGTACATTATAACTACACACTGTACATTATAACTAGATACACACTGTACATTATAACTAGATACACACTGTACATTATAACTACACACTGTACATTATAACTCCACACTGTATATTATAACTCCACACTGTATATTATGACTCCACACTGTACATTATAACTCCACACTGTATATTATAACTCCACACTGTACATTATAACTGCACACTGTACATTATAACTCCACACTGTACATTATAACTAGATACACACTGTACATTATAACTAGATACACACTGTACATTATAACTACACACTGTACATTATAACTCCACACTGTATATTATAACTCCACACTGTATATTATAACTCCACACTGTATATTATGACTCCACACTGTACATTATAACTCCACACTGTATATTATAACTCCACACTGTACATTATAACTGCACACTGTACATTATAACTCCACACTGTACATTATAACTAGATACACACTGTACATTATAACTACACACTGTACATTATAACTACACACTGTACATTATAACTCCACACTGTACATTATAACTAGATACACACTGTACATTATAACTACACACTGTACATTATAACTACACACTGTACATTATAACTAGATACACACTGTACATTATAACTACACACTGTACATTATAACTAGATACACACTGTACATTATAACTACACACTGTACATTATAACTAGATACACACTGTACATTATAACTGCACACTGTACATTATAACTCCACACTGTACATTATAACTAGATACACACTGTACATTATAACTACACACTGTACATTATAACTCCACACTGTATATTATAACTCCACACTGTACATTATAACTAGATACACACTGTACATTATAACTACACACTGTACATTATAACTCCACACTGTATATTATAACTCCACACTGTACATTATAACTCCACACTGTATATTATAACTCCACACTGTACATTATAACTCCACACTGTATATTATAACTCCACACTGTACATTATAACTAGATACACACTGTACATTATAACTACACACTGTACATTATAACTGCACACTGTACATTATAACTCCACACTGTACATTATAACTAGATACACACTGTACATTATAACTCCACACTGTACATTATAACTCCACACTGTACATTATAACTCCACACTGTATATTATAACTCCACACTGTACATTATAACTAGATACACACTGTACATTATAACTACACACTGTACATTATATCTGCACACTGTACATTATAACTCCACACTGTACATTATAACTAGATACACACTGTACATTATAACTACACACTGTACATTATAACTCCACACTGTATATTATAACTCCACACTGTACATTATAACTCCACACTGTATATTATAACTCCACACTGTACATTATAACTCCACACTGTATATTATAACTCCACACTGTATATTATAACTCCACACTGTACATTATAACTCCACACTGTATATTATAACTCCACACTGTACATTATAACTCCACACTGTATATTATAACTCCACACTGTACATTATAACTCCACACTGTATATTATAACTCCACACTGTATATTATAACTCCACACTGTACATTATAACTCCACACTGTACATTATAACTGCACTCTGCCCCTTGTTATTCCAGTGGACCTATCAGTACTCGTTAGTCCTCTTTGTCCAGGTTGTTGGGGCTGCACAGATTGACAATAGTCACATTAGACCTACGTGGGGCTCTTCTGTCTCTGGCCTTCCGATGCCGCGGTGAAGAAGGTCCCAGATGTGTTGTAATTTGCCTCTTCTATCAGCATCTTTTATTTGTGCCGGGGATTGGACAATTCAATTAACGCTTCTCCTTCTCCCAGAATAATGGCCATTTTATGTGCAGCTTCATAAAGTGCCTATTAGAGCGGGGTCGGGATCATAAAGACTCACAATCCGAGTGTGTACATGACGGAAATGAAATGTTTCCATCACCCTGAGGCCATGTGCACACGCTGTGTTTTTTTCTGCGGTTCCGCTGCGGTTTTGGCCCTGCGGAACTGCAGCAGTTCCGCAGACATGGTACTTTACCATGTTAGCCTATGGGTTTTCAAAACCGCAGTGCTCACGCTGTGGTTTTTTCCGTGCGGTTTTGCTGCATTGTTTTTTTTCCGCAGCATGTCAATTATTTCTGCGGATTCTGCTGCGGTTTCACACCTTTAACATAGTAGAGGTGTGAAACCGCAGGGCAAAACCGCAGACCAAAACGCAGGAAAACCGCAGGTCACTTTACCTGCGGTTTTACCTGCAGTTCCGCGGGAAAAAACCCGCAGGTGAATCTGCAGTGTGTGCACATAGCCTAATAATGTCACAGCATCACTCGCAAGGAAAGCCACTGCTCTGCCCCGAGCTGGTGCCAGAGTATTAAAGAGAACCTGTCATACCAGGCAAGTGTCCTGCATATCGACATCTTCCTGTGCCTGGTCAGTGCCATCTCCACCACTGGTGACAATCCGGAGATGTCATGTATAGACCTGCTGGTGCCAGGCCTGCAAAACATTCATCACTAGTAAATAATAATAATATATCTCTACACGGCACCAGGTTAGGTATCTCTCTGTACACACGGCACCAGGCTAGGTATCTCTCTGTACACACGGCACCAGGTTAGGTATCTCTCTGTACACACGGCACCAGGTTAGGTATCTCTCTGTACACACGGCACCAGGTTAGGTATCTCTCTGTACACACGGCACCAGGTTAGGTATCTCTCTGTACACTCGGCACCAGGTTAGGTATCTCTCTGTACACACGGCACCAGGTTAGGTATCTCTCTGTACACACGGCACCAGGTTAGGTATCTCTCTGTACACACGGCACCAGGTTAGGTATCTCTCTGTACACTCGGCACCAGGTTAGTATCTCTCTGTACACTCGGCACCAGGTTAGGTATCTCTCTGTACACTCGGCACCAGGTTAGGTATCTCTCTGTACACTCGGCACCAGGTTAGGTATCTCTCTGTACACACGGCACCAGGTTAGGTATCTCTCTGTACATTCGGCACCAGGTTAGATATCTCTCTGTACACTCGGCACCAGGTTAGGTATCTCTCTGTACACTCGGCACCAGGCTAGGTATCTCTCTGTACACACGGCACCAGGTTAGGTATCTCTCTGTACACACGGCACCAGGTTAGGTATCTCTCTGTACACACGGCACCAGGTTAAGTATCTCTCTGTACACACGGCACCAGGTTAGGTATCTCTCTGTACACACGGCACCAGGTTAGGTATCTCTCTGTACACACGGCACCAGGTTAGGTATCTCTCTGTACACTCGGCACCAGGTTAGGTATCTCTCTGTACACTCGGCACCAGGTTAGGTATCTCTCTGTACACACGGCACCAGGTTAGGTATCTCTCTGTACACTCGGCACCAGGTTAGGTATCTCTCTGTACACACGGCACCAGGTTAGGAATCTCTCTGTACACTCGGCACTAGGTTAGGAATCTCTGTACACTCGGCACCAGGTTACGTATCTCTCTGTACACTCGGCACCAGGTTAGGTATCTCTCTGTACACTCGGCACCAGGTTAGGTATCTCTCTGTACACACAGCACCAGGTTAGGAATCTCTCTGTACACACGGCACCAGGTTAGGTATCTCTCTGTACACACGGCACCAGGTTAGGTATCTCTCTGTACGCTTGGCACCAGGTTACGTATCTCTTTGTACGCTCGGCACCAGGTTAGGTATCTCTCTGTACACTCGGCACCAGGTTAGGTCTCTCTCTGTACCCATGGCACCAGGTTAGGTATCTCTCTGTACACTCGGCACCAGGTTAGGTATCTCTCTGTACACACGGCACCAGGTTAGGAATCGCTCTGTACACTCGGCACCAGGTTAGGTCTCTCTCTGTACACACGGCACCAGGTTAGGTATCTCTCTGTACACTCGGCACCAGGTTAGGTATCTCTCTGTACACACGGCACCAGGTTAGGAATCTCTCTGTACACTCGGCACCAGGTTAGGTATCTCTCTGTACACACGGCACCAGGTTAGGTATCTCTCTGTACACACGGCACCAGGTTACGTATTTCTTTGTACGCTCGGCACCAGGTTAGGTATCTCTCTGTACACTCGGCACCAGGTTAGGTCTCTCTCTGTACCCATGGCACCAGGTTAGGTATCTCTCTGTACACTCGGCACCAGGTTAGGTATCTCTCTGTACACACGGCACCAGGTTAGGAATCGCTCTGTACACTCGGCATCAGGTTAGGTATCTCTCTGTACAATCGGCACCAGGTTAGGTCTCTCTCTGTACACACGGCACCAGGTTAGGTATCTCTCTGCACACTCGGCACCAGGTTAGGTATCTCTCTGTTCCCATGGCACCAGGTTAGGTATCTCTCTGTACAATCGGCACCAGGTTAGGTATCTCTCTGTACACTCGGCACCAGGTTAGGTATCTCTCTGTTCCCATGGCACCAGGTTAGGTATCTCTCTGTACACACGGCACCAGGTTAGGTATCTCTCTGCACACTCGGCACCAGGTTAGGTATCTCTCTGTACACTCGGCACCAGGTTAGGTATCTCTCTGTACACTCGGCACCAGGTTAGGTATCTCTCTGTACACTCGGCACCAGGTCTTTTACTAGAGAAATGCCTAGTAAAAGACTGTGAAAAATGAGGATGAATGAACTCATGGAGATCAACATCCGACACTGCGGAGACACCATCACATGTTTCTCAACGCAGTGATTCTAGAGCAATGCCCCCATCCCTTATGGGAAATATGCAAAAACATGCAAAACACAAGCCGCGGAGACACCATCACATGTTTCTCAACGCAAGCAATGACTAGCCAGGTCTTTCCCCGGGAAGGAACAACCACGGGAAAGGCAGTCTCAAACGAAGGAAACCACCTATGCCAAAACATGGCATCCATCCACAGACAGCTGTTTCTTTTTTTTTTTTTTTTTAAAAACCATTCAGGTTATAAACAACTCAATATAAGCTCATCAACTTAAACGTCGTTGTTTCAACTCTCATCATCATGGTTCATATTTATATTAGTATAACAAACCAAGGGTATACACAAAAGACATCCTGAACATCAATAAACATCACTAAAATTCACTGATATTTGATCAGGTGCTGCCATTTTTTAAATTTCCAGACACCCTCTGCATCAGAACCACCACCGCCTTCGCTGTCTAATTTATAAATCAAGTATAATCTAGAAAGGATCAGCCCAACACACTTATTCACAGATACATGCTTCTCTTTGAAAATTCCTAAATTGCTCACATCCCACAAACTCTGCATCACACAAGTCATAATTAACCATAGGATTCTATTTTTCACACGACCACATGCACCAATTCCAAACATCGCAACACGCCAGTCAATAAAACTCACACCCGCTAACTCCTTACACAACCCACCTACACACTTCCACACACTGTACGCGTAATCACAGTCCCACATAGTATGCCACACAGTCTCACATCCACCACATCCTTCCCTCGGGCACACATCAGTTCTGGTCAGACCTCGTCTCTTCTGAACCTGTCGCACAGGCAAAATATTGTGCAAGGACATCCATACAATATCCCTTTGTCTATTAGACATCCCGGGCGTTTCCAAACTCTTCCATGCAACCGAAACTTCATTCCCTCTCAACCCCACAATATTACATTCCACAACATTCTTACGTATTATTTTCATCACATTCTTAGCCATTCTAAAATCATTCATCGGTACACTCAGCAAATCATGCTTCCTCACAAACTTCTCAATCACCTCATACCAGACCGGACACTGGAAAGCAACAGGCACTCTAGCATCCCTCTTTCTCCAACATAAGCCAAATAACATCCAACCAGCAGAATAACTTGCCATGTACGCTCCCTTATTTCCTTTATTCAGCAAAATAACAACAGTTTTGATATACTGAAGCCCCAGAAAAATCTCAATGTTAGGAAAGGCCATGCCACCATGGTGACACGCCTTGAAAAGACTCTCTCTCTCAAGTTTCTCTATTTTACTGCTCCAGAAAAAAGTAAAAACTAACTTTTCCACTCTTTTTATTTTCCTACATGATGGTGGAAAAACTGTTGCAATAAAAAGCAAAATCGGAAGAATCACCGCTTTTATGACCAAAATCTTACCACTCAAGGTCAAGTCTCTCAGTCGCCAAAAATTTAACTTACGCTCTATGCGCAATCCACACTCCTCCCAGCTCTCCTTACCTTCCAAGTCCTTATTAAATAATACTCCCAGCACTTTGATAGCACCCTCCTCACACTTTACCCCCTCCATTTTAACCCTGTCATCCACAAAACATTTAAAACTACATTTAATCCAATTCACTCTAAAGCCAGATGCACCACAGAAAAACTCCAGAAGCAACTTAACCCTACTCATAGACGCAACACTTTCACTCACAGCCACAACATCATCCATATATCCAAGAACTTTCCCATGCTTCCCACCACTCCCAGGTACCAGCAAACCTCGCATCATTTTATCACATCTCACCAAGCACAACAGAGGTTCAATCACACATACAAACAAGACAGGGGACAGGGGACACCCCTGCCTTACACCAGACTTAATATTCACTTTCTCACTCAACCACCCATTAACAAGAAACTCACTTGACACACAATCATACAAAGACATTATCCCATTCACAAATTTTTGAGGAAATCCCATTCTATCCAGAACTTTAAACAAAAACACATGTGAGACCCTATCAAACGCTTTCTCAAAATCAATTGACAGAACCATACACTTCCGTTTCCTTCCCATGCAGTCTCCAATCAAATCCCTTAATAACAATAAGTTATCACTCATACTTCTCCCAGGCACAGCACACACTTGATCCTCATCCACAACACTACCAATCACCTCACGCATACGATTCGCCAACAATTTGCTATAGATTTTGTAATCTGCGTTCAGCAATGTTATAGGTCTCCAATTCTCTAAACACTTTCTCTCACCTTTCTTATGCACAAGCACAACCACCCCCTCTTTCATTGATTCACACAACTTACATATACTTACAGTGATCTGTGATGTGACAGATCAGCGATCTGTCACAGGACAGTGATGTCCCACCTGGGACTATTTAATAAAGTAAAAAAAAAAATAAAAAAAAGTGTTAAAATAATTTTAAAAAAAAATCGCCAAATAAATTAGAAAAAAAAAAAAAAATTCCCCCAATAAATCCATTTTTTGGAAATAATAAAAAAAAAAAACAATAAAAGTACACATATTAGGTATCGCCGCGTCCGTAATGACCCGCCCTATAAAACTGTCCCATTAGTTAACCCCTTTAGCGAACCCCTTAAAAAATAAAAATAAAAAACGAAGCAAAAAATAATGATTTATTATCATACCGCCAAACAAAAAGTGTAATAACGCGCGATCAAAAAGACGCATATAAATATCCATGGTACCGCTGAAAACGTCATCTTGTCCCGCAAAAAACGAGCCACCACTCAGCATCATCAGCGAAAAAATTAAAAAGTTATAGCTCGCAGAATAAAGCGATGCAAAAATAATTATTTTTTATATAAAATAGTTTTCATTGCATAAAACCGACAAAAACATAAAAAAATTACATAAATGAGGTATCGCTGTAACCGTACTGACCCGAAGAATAAAACCGCTTTATCAATTTTACCGCACGCGGAACGGTGTAAACGCACCCCCCCAAAAGAAATTCATGAAACGCTGGTTTTTGTTCATTCTGTGTCCCAAAAATAGGAATAAAAAGCAATCAAAAAATGTCACGTGCCCGAAAATGGTACCAATAAAAACGTCAACTCGTCCCGCAAAAAATAAGACCTCACATGACTCGGTGGGTCAAAATACGGAAAAATTATAGCTCTCAATATGTGGTGATGCAAAAACTATTTTTACAATAAAAAGCGTCTTTTAGCGTGTGACAGCTGCCAAACATAAAAACCGCCATAAATAGTAAATCAAACCCCCCGTTATCACCCCCTTAGTTAGGGAAAAATAATAAAATAAAAAAAAAGTATTTATCTCCATTTTCCCATTAGGGTTAGGGTTAGGGCTAGGGTTAGGGTTAGGGCTACGGTTAGGGCTAGGGTTAGGGCTAGGGTTAGGGTTAGGGCTAGGGTTAGGGCTAGGGTTAGGGCTCAGATTAGGGTTAGGGGTGTGTTGGGGTTAGGGTTGGAGTTATAATTGGGGGGTTTCCACTGTTTGGGCACATCAGGGGCTCTCCAAATGCAACATGGCGTCTGATCTCAATTCCAGCCAATTCTGAGTTGAAAAAGTCAAATGTTGCTCCTTCCCTTCCAAGCTCTGCCATGCGCCCAAACAGTGTTTTACCCCACATGTAGGGTATCAGCCTACTCAGGACAAATTGCAAAACAATTTTTGGGGTCCAATTTCTCCTGTTACCCTTAGGAAAATAAAAAATTGGGGGCAAAAATATCATTTTTGTGGAAAAAAAATGATTTTTTTATTTTCACATCCAAGTGTTATAAACTTCTGTGAAGCACTTGGGGGTTCAAAGTGCTCACCACACATCTAGATAAGTTCCGTGGGGGGTCTAGTGTCCAAAATGGGGTCACTTGTGGGGAGTTTCAATAGTTTAGGTACATCAGGGGCTCTCCAAACGCACATGACACCCGCAGACCATTCCATCAAAGTCTGCATTCCAAAACGTCACTGCTTCCCTTCCGAGCCCCGACGTGTGTCCATACAGTAGTTTTCTCCCACATATGGGGTGTCAGCGTACTCAGGCCAAATTGGACAACAACTTTTGGGGGTCCAATTTCTCCTGTTACCCTTGGGAAAATAAAAAAATGGTGACTAAAAGATCATGTTTGTGGAAAAAATACGAATTTTTTATTTTCACGCCCGGGCATTATAAACTTCTGTGAAGCCCTTGGGGGTTCAAAGTGCTCACCACACATCTAGATAAGTTCCTTGGGGGGTCTAGTTTACAAAATGGTGTCATTTGTGGGGGGTTTCCACTGTTTAGGTACATTAGGGGCTCTCCAAAGGCAACATGACACCCGCAGACCATTCCATCAAAGTCTGCATTCCAAAACGTCACTACTTCCCTTCCGAGCCCCAACGTGTGCCCATACAGTAGTTTTCTCCCACATATGGGGTATCGGCATACTCAGGACAAATTGGACAACAACTTTTGGGGTCCAATTTCTCCTGGTACCCTTGGGAAAATAAAAAAATGGTGACTAAAAGATCATGTTTGTGGAAAAAATACGAATTTTTTATTTTCACGCCCGGGCATTATAAACTTCTGTGAAGCACTGGGGGGGTCAAAGTGCTCACCACACATCTAGATAAGTTCCTTAGGGGGTCTAGTTTCCAAAATGGTGTCATTTGTGGGGGGTTTCCACTGTTTTGGTACATCAGGAGTTTTCCAAATGCGACATGGTGTCCGATCTCAATTCCAGCCAAAAACGTCAAATGGCGCTGCTTCCCTTCCGAGCTCTGCCATGCGCCCAAATAGTGGTTTACCCCCACATGTGGGGTATCAGCGTACTCAGGACAAATTGCACAATAACTTTTACGGTCCTGTTACCCTTGGAAAAATAAGAATTGAGGGTGAAAAGATCATTTTTGTGGAAAAAATATGATTTTTTAATTGTATGGCTTTATGTTATAAACTTCTGTGAAGCCCATGGGGGTTCAAAGTTCTCACCACACATCTAGATAAGTTCCTTAGGGGGTCTAGTTTCCAAAATGGTGTCATTTGTGGGGGGTTTCCACTGTTTTGGTACATCAGGGGTTTTCCAAACACGACATGGTGTCCGATCTCAATTTCAGCCAAAAACGTCAAATGGCGCTGCTTCCCTTCCGAGCTCTGCCATGCGCCCAAATAGTGGTTTACCCCCACATGTGGGGTATCAGCGTACTCAGGACAAATTGCACAATAACTTTTAGGGTCCTGTTACCCTCGGGAAAATAAAAATTGGGGTGAAAAGATCATTTTTGTGGAAAAAATATGATTTTTTAATTGTACCGCTGTACGTTATAAACTTCTGTAAAGCCCTTGTGGGTTCAAAGTTCTCACCACATATCTAGATAAGTTCCTTGGGGGGTCTAGTTTCCAAAATGGGGTCACTTGTAGGGGGTTTCCACTGTTTAGGTACATCAGGGACTCTCCAAACGTGACATGGCGTCCAATCTGAATTCCAGCCAATTTTGCATTGAAAAAGTCAAACGGCGCTCCTTCCATTCTGAGCTCTGCCATGCACCGAAACAGTGGTTCCCCCCCACATATCAGGTATCTGCGTACTCAGGACAAATTGCACAATAACTTTTGCAGTCCAATTTCTCCTGTTACCCTTGGTAAAATAAAAAAAATTGAACCTGAAGTATTTTTTTTATGAAAAAAAGTTAGATGTTCATTTTTTTTTTAAATATTCAAAAAAATTCCTGTGACGCACCTAAAGGGTTAATAAACTTCTTGAATGTGGTTTTGAGCACCTTGAGGGGTGCAGTTTTTAGAATGGTGTCACTTTTGGGTATTTTCTATCATATAGACCCCTCAAAGTGGCTTCAAATGTGATGTGGTCCTAAAAATAAAATGGTGCTGTAAAAATGAGAAATCGCTGGTCAACTTTTAACCCTTATAACTTCCTAACAAAAAAAAATTTTGGTTCCAAAATTGTGCTGATGTAAAGTAAACATGTGGGAAATGTTAGTTATCAAGTTTTTTGTGTGCCGTATCTCTGTGATTTAAGGGCATAAAAATTCAAAGTTGGAAAATTGTGAAATTTTCAAAATTTTCGCCAAATTTCCGTTTTTCTCACAAATAAACTCAAGTTATTTGAATGAAATTTTACCACTAACATGAAGTACAATATGTCATGAGAAAACAGTGTCAGAATCACCGGGATCCATGAAGCGTTCCAGAGTTATGACCTCATAAAGGTACAGTGGTCAGAATTGTAAAAATTGGCCCGGTCATGAACGTGCAAACCACCCTTGGGGGTGAAGGGGTTAATTCACTCTTTGTCTCAGCCAGAAGATCAGACACATCCATCCCGCTTTCTCCACACTTCCTTAACCAGTCTAAGCGCCTGTTTAAATCATTAAATCTACTCCGATAAATAGCAGCTTTTTTATAGCCCCACTTTTTGAAGAATTTTTTGCAACACACCTTAACCCAGTCCCACCATTCCAGTACATACGCAAAATCCCTCTTACATACTCTCCACTCTTCATACTTTATTTTTAATTTATTCATCACATCCTCATCTTCTAACAATCTTACATTCAGCTTCCAAACCCCACCCCCATACACACGGTCATCAATCGCACTAAACACACCTCTCAAACACTCATGATCAGAAAAAGGTACAGCATTTTGTTCAAAATTCATACACAACATATTTTTGGAAAGCAACATTTTATCTATCCTGGATACAATACCACCCCTATCAGCATGGTACGTTGGCAGTGGTGGGATGCCAAATTTCAGAGCAGCAGCATCTAGAAGGGAAAAATCAGAAATAAGATTGGATAACTTTTTACCAGTTATGTCACAATTCCCTTCTGTGGTGCAATTAAAGTCTCCAACTGAAACTGTAGGCATTTTGCCCGGAAGAAACAAACTTAATTTTTCCAAAAGAGCCAGACGCTCCTTTTTCCTGTCGTGTCCTGATGGACAGTAGACATTAATAATTCTAGCCCGCCACCCCCTATAGCTAACATGTGCAATTATACATCTACCCACCTCTACCACCGTGTAGCTATCTAAACTAATCTCCCTGTTACCCATTAATATCCCTACACCATCATTCCTATTAACACATGAGCCAGACCATACATGCTGTCCGTAAGGCCAGTCCTTATCGCTTGTAGCGTCCACAATCCCACATTCCTGAAGACAAATTATGTGAGCATTCATCTGTTTAATATAATCTAGAACGATTGCCCTCTTGAATTTGGATCTAATTTGCCTGACATTCAGGGACGCAATGCCCCAACCAGCTTGGGGAGCTATAACATGACTGTTATTTACATGACGACAAACACGCCACTTCCTCTTCAGCCGTTTTCGTCTTCCATCTGGAACTGCAACTCCTTGAATCTGTTTACGTCTGCGGGAATGCCTAAAAAAGCATTGGTGTCAGGAGAGAAGACATTCTGAGGGTAACTACGTTCACTCACCGGACTTAAACCAACTTCACCGGGGTCTGCCCAATCCTTTCTGGGCTTCTTACACGAATTTCCAGGCTCCTCATCCTCAGAGGACCTAGCAAGAGTGAAGTCACCTTGATCTCCACAACTGGCCAACTCCTCCTCAGTAGCAAACCAAGATACACTGGGGGTATTGCCAAGCGGACCCTCCAACTCCCCCTCCCCACAGACATCAGACTGATGAGGGAGCTCACATTCAACATTAGTAGCTTCCAAAACTGCCACCTCTGGGCTGGCAGACTCCGTTTGGGGCAGGGCCTCCTCATGTGTATCCATGATTTCAGGTTCCTCAATAAGTTCAGAGTCTGAAACCTGTGGAATGTCAACAACAGCAGCAGGGGGTGTAGCTGCCCCACCTGAGACCTCAGCGTAAGACCTAGGACTGATCCTGGCCTTACAGTCCCGATACTTATGGCCCTCCTCACCACAAGCATTACACATAACAGGATAACAGGATTTGTGCAGTCTTTTGCCATATGGCCAGAAGCATTGCAATTCCTGCAAGTTGGCATCTCCTTGCAACTATCCTGGGTATGCCCGAAATTTTTACACCTCCTGCAATACATCGGGGCATCTGGAAAGAACAAAAAAACAGTATTTTTACCAATTGAAAAATTAAGAGGGGGGTAATGGATGCCTCCCGGGCCTTGGGGATCCATTCCAAATCTCACAAAAAATTTGTACTTCCCGGACCAGAGTCCTTCTCCATTCAGGACTCTGTGGGAGTACTGAACATAAATGCAATGTCTTTTCAAAAATAAAGCAATGTCCTCCAGGAAACAAAAGGGTTGTGCATGAATACTACACGTGGGATATCCACTTAGAGTACAGCACAGTAAAGGTAAGACCTTCCAGCAAAGGATTTGCCACTCCATTTTTCAGGGCAGTAAATAAATTCTGGCAAGCCGCCATAGAAGATAGCACCACTACATACCTGCCTTCTCTCCTAAACTCCTGCAGGCATATTATATCGGACTTCCGAATCTTCAGGATGTCATAAAACACCATGTTGACCAAATATCCCAGGGAAAAATGCAACTTCTTATCTTCAGTGATGTCAATCCTGAATCCATTTTTGACCCGGCTATTACCGGTCCCAGAGAATTGAAGTCGGACTCCCATCGTCCACAACTCCAAGAGTCTCCTCCCCGAAACCTCCTGGCTATCTCCCAAAAGCAGCGACCTGCTTAAGCCACCGAAGTGGCGATGCCGGAAGGCCAAGAGACAGCACTCAAGGTATTCAGGAAACTGCGCACCTCATCAGTGTGGAGTAGGAAACTGGCTAGTAAGAGCAATGCCTAGTAGAAGACTGTGAAAATGAGGATGAGTGACCTCATGGAGATCAACATCCGACACTGCGGAGACACCATCACGTGTTTCTCAAAGCAGTGATTCTAGAGCACTGCCCCCATCCCTTATGGGAAATATGCAGAAGCAAGCAAAACACAAGCCGCGGAGACACCATCACATGTTTCTCAACGCAGTGATTCTAGAGCAATGCCCCCATCCCTTATGGGAAATATGTAAAAACATGCAAAACACAAGCCGCGGAGACACCATCACATGTTTCTCAATGCAAGCAATGACTAGCCAGGTCTTTCCCCGGGAAGGAACAACCACGGGAAGGGCAGTCTCCAATGAAGGAATCCACCCAGGGGCGTAACTAGAACTGATTGGGCCCCATAGCAGACTTTTAAACGGGGACCCCTCAAAGATACACCCCCTTCAAGACACACCCCCTTACCGATAATGCATACTAGAGTCACATTAAGTAACAGAATTAGAAATAATGTAACACAATTATTCCTAATCCTGTAACGCAGTCAATACAACCAAATTAGTTAAGCATTGATAATTTTATATTTAAAGTTGCTGACCCAGCACCACATTGTATATAGCCCAGCCACACATGGTATACAGCACCCAGCACCACATGATATATAGCACCCAGCACCACATGGTATATAGCTCAGTAACACATGGTATACAGCACCCAGCACCACATGGTATATAGCACCCAGCACCACATGGTATACAGCACCCAGCACCACATGGTATACAGCACCCAGCACCACATGGTATATAGCACCCAGCACCACATGGTATACAGCACTCAGCACCACATGATATATATAGCACCCAGCACCACATGGTATATAGCCCAGCCACACATGGTATACAGCACCCAGCACCACATGGTATATAGCGCCCAGCACCACATGGTATACAGCACCCAGCACCACATGGTATGTAGCACTCAGCACCACATGGTATATAGCGCCCAGCACCACATGATATATATAGCGCCCAGCACCACATGGTATATATAGCGCCCAGCACATGGTATATATAGCGCCCAGCACATGGTATATAGCCCCCCGCAGAGACTGGCCCCACAGTCTAGCACACACAACAATATATTAATTTAAAAAACAAACATTATCCTCACCTCCTCCTCGTGCCTGCGTTGCTCCCAGCTCCTGTCTCCTGCTCCTCTGCCTGGCTGGCACTCAGTGAGACCGTGATGACGTCATCGCGCACCTGCTGTGTCACAGGCAGAGCGGGGAATGATGGGAGAGGGAGCGTCAGCTGACGCTCTTTCCTCCATCATTGCGACAGTGGCGGCGGCAGGTGGCGCTGGGGGCAGGCGGAGGGGGGAGTCGGCGCTGAGGGCCGGTAGGCCCCCAAGACACCATTGGCCACAGCACCCGCCGGAGCGCCGCTGTACTTCATTGCACTACCGGGTAGTGCCGATCGGAGCCGGGGACCCGGGCCCCTATATAGGCCAAGCCCCAAAGCAACCGCTTCGGCTGCTACCCCTGTAGTTACGCCACTGAAACCACCTATGCCAAAACATGGTATCCATCCACAGACAGCTGTTTCGGGGTATTGCCCCTCATCAGTGTGGAGTAGGAAGCTGGCTAGTAGGAGCAATGCCTAGTAAAAGACTGTGAAAAATGAGGATGAATGAACTCATGGAGATCAATATCCAACACTGCGGAGACACCATCACGTTTCTCAACGCTGTGATTCTAGAGCAATGCCCCCTGCCCTTCCCGTGGTTGTTCCTTCCCGGGGAAAGACCTGGCTAGTCATTGCTTGCGTTGAGAAACATGTTATGGTGTCTCTGCGGCTTGTGTTTTGCATGTTTTTGCATATTTCCCATAAGTGATGGGGGCATTGCTCTAGAATCACTGTGTTGAGAAACATGTGATGGTGTCTCCGCAGTGTTGGATGTTGATCTCCATGAGTTCATTCATCCTCATTTTTCACAGTCTTTTACTAGGCATTGCTCCTACTAGCCAGTTTCCTACTCCACACTGATGAGGGGCAATACCCCGAAACAGTTGTCTGTGGATGGATACCATGTTTTGGCATAGGTGGTTTCCTTCATTGGAGACTGCCCTTCCCGTGGTTGTTCCTTCCCGGGGAAAGACCAGGCTAGTCATTGCTTGCGTTGAGAAACATGTGATGGTGTCTACGCGGCTTGTGTTTTGCACGTTTTTGAATATTTCCCATAAGGAATGGGGGCATTGCTCTAGAATCACTGCGTTGAGAAACATGTGATGGTGTCTCCGCAGTGTTGGATGTTGATCTCCATGAGTTCATTCATCCTCATTTTTCACAGTCTTTTACTAGGCATTGCTCCTACTAGCCAGTTTCCTACTCCACACTGATGAGGGGCAATACCCCGAAACAGTTGTCTGTGGATGGATACCATGTTTTGGCATAGGTGGTTTCCTTCATTGGAGACTGCCCTTCCCGTGGTTGTTCCTTCCCGGGGAAAGACCAGGCTAGTCATTGCTTGCGTTGAGAAACATGTGATGGTGTCTACGCGGCTTGTGTTTTGCACGTTTTTGAATATTTCCCATAAGGAATGGGGGCATTGCTCTAGAATCACTGCGTTGAGAAACATGTGATGGTGTCTCCGCAGTGTTGGATGTTGATCTCCATGAGTTCATTCATCCTCATTTTTCACAAGGTATCTCTCTGTACACTTGGCACCAGGTTAGGTATCTCTCTGTACACTCGGCACCAGGTTAGGTATCTCTCTGTACACTCGGCACCAGGTTACGTATCTCTCTGTACACTCGGCACCAGGTTACGTATCTCTCTGTACACTCGGCACCAGGTTACGTATCTCTCTGTACACTCGGCACCAGGTTAGGTATCTCTCTGTACACTCGGCACCAGGTTAGGTATCTCTCTGTGCTTTTGGCACCAGGTTAGGTATCTCTCTGTGCATTTGGCACCAGGTTAGGTATCTCTCTGTACTCTCTGCACCAGGTTAGGTATTTCTCTTGTACACTCGGCACCAGGTTAGGTATCTCTCTGTACACACGGCACCAGGTTAGGTATCTCTCTGTACACTCGGCACCAGGTTAGGTATCTCTCTGTACACTCGGCACCAGGTTACGTATCTCTTTGTACACTCGGCACCAGGTTAGGTATCTCTCTGTACACTCGGCACCAGGTTAGGTATCTCTCTGTGCTTTTGGCACCAGGTTAGGTATCTCACTGTGCATTTGGCACCAGGTTAGGTATCTCTCTGTACTCTCTGCACCAGGTTAGGTATTTCTCTTGTACACTCGGCACCAGGTTAGGTATCTCTCTGTACACTCGGCACCAGTTTAGGTATCTCTCTGTACACTTGGCACCAGGTTGTCACGTGCCCCGTCCTGAGTGACGTGGCCAGCAGGCCGGTAACTGATACAACAGGACGCAGCACGTGTAATTGTCCAGTGTGACGCGGCCCGCAGGCCGGTAACTAATACAACCAGACAAGGGGATAGGGAAAACCTGGGTAACAATAACAATGGTGGCCCTGCGATAGGGAATGGGGAAGTGGAGACCTCCTGCACTCCCCTGAGTCAGTGTCTCTACACTCCTAACGTTCCCTAGGCCGGTTCCGCACCGGGCGCCGATCAGGAACCTAAAAACCCTGACTCGCCCTGCACCTAAACCCTCACAAGGGAATTGGTCGGTGCGAAAACTAATCCCACCACTGCACTAAACACACATAAGGAAAAGTGACAAAACAGGGGAGCACCACTTAGCTTTGCTCTGTTGCTTACGCTCCTAGCAAAAGAGCCCACCACCTGTGTGCATCTTTTCCTCCAACGAGTCCAACATCTGGGTGCACTGTCCAGCAATGGAGTCCAGCACCTGAGTGCAGCTTCAGCAAAAGAGTCCAGCAACTGAGTGCAGCTCTACACCATAGCTGCCACTCCACCAAATATACCACGAACTCCTCGCTGACACCATAGCTGCCACTCCAGGACTCTGACTGAGTTGTCCTGGACTCTTCTCAGCAACATAGTGCAGCCTTGGAGCAAACAGAGTCCACACCTGCGTGCAGCTGGCCAGAAATAGAGTCCAGCAAATGAGTCCAGCTTTTCTGCCAAAGAGTCCAACATTTTTAGTCCAGCTTTCCGCAACCGAGTCCAGCATCCTGAGTGCAGCTATACACCATAGCTGCCACTCCACCAAGCAATGCCAGTCCTCCTTGCAGACACCATAGCTGACACTCCACCAATCCATGCCAGCCCTCCTTGCAGACACCATAGCTGCTACTCCAGCACTCTGACTGGGCTGCCCGTGACTCTCTTTCAGCTCCATTCTTTACCCAGGCTTGCTTGTAAATGAGGCACTATCACCAACAGTGATTAACACACCTGATACTCTTTTATAGAGCAATCACACCTGTTATATAATCACGTGCACAAACTAAGGTAACCAGAGTGTAATGATCCTATTGACCACCGGGGGGAAAACTCAAACTGAAATCACCACAGTGCAATGACCCTAATGGCCACCGGGGGCAAAACCACCTTTGGCACACAGCCAAAGGAAAGGAAAAGGTTACTTTGTGCATTTAATCTGTCAGATCCAACCTGGATCATGACACAGGTTAGGTATCGCTCTGTACACTCGGCACCAGGTTACATATCTCTCTGTACACTCGGCACCAGGTTAGGTATCTCTCTGTACACTCGGCACCAGGTTAGGTATCTCTCTGTACACTCGGCACCAGGTTACGTAGCTCTCTGTACACTCGGCACCAGGTTAGGTATCTCGCTGTGCTTTTGGCTCCAGGTTAGGTATCTCTCTGTGCATTTGGCACCAGGTTAGGTATCTCTCTGTACTCTCGGCACCAGGTTTGGTATTTCTCTTGTACACTCGGCACCAGGTTAGGTATCTCTCTGTACACTCGGCACAAAGGTTAGGTATCTCTCTGTACACTCGGCACCAGTTTAGGTATCTCTCTGTACACTCGGCACCAGGTTAGGTATCTCTCTGTACACTTGGCACCAGGTTGTCACGTGCCCCGTCCTGTGTGACGTGGCCAGCAGGCCGGTAACTGATACAACAGGATGCAGCACGTGTAATTGTCCAGTGTGACGCGGCCCGCAGGCCGGTAACTAATACAACCAGACAAGGGGATAGGGAAAACCTGGGTAACAATAACAATGGTGGCCCTGCGATAGGGAATGGGGAAGTGGAGACCTCCTGCACTCCCCTGAGTCAGTGTCTCTACACTCCTAACGTTCCCTAGGCCGGTTCCGCACCGGGCGCCGATCAGGAACCTAAAAACCCTGACTCGCCCTGCACCTAAACCCTCACAAGGGAATTGGTCGGTGCGGAAACTAATCCCACCACTGCACTAAACACACATAAGGAAAAGTGACAAAACAGGGGAACACCACTTAGCTTTGCTCTGTTGCTTACGCTCCTAGCAACAGAGCCCACCACCTGCGTGCATCTTTTCCTCCACCGAGTCCAACATCTGGGTGCACTGTCCAGCAATGGAGTCCAGCACCTGAGTGCAGCTTCAGCAAAAGAGTCCAGCAACTGAGTGCAGCTCTACACCATAGCTGCCACTCCACCAAATATACCACGAACTCCTCGCTGACACCATAGCTGCCACTCCAGGACTCTGACTGAGTTGTCCTGGACTCTTCTCAGCACCATAGTGCAGCCTTGGAGCAAACAGAGTCCACACCTGCGTGCAGCTGTCCATAAACAGAGTCCAGCAAATGAGTCCAGCTTTTCTGCCAAAGAGTCCAACATTTTTAGTCCAGCTTTCCGCAACCGAGTCCAGCATCCTGAGTGCAGCTCTACACCATAGCTGCCACTCCACCAAGCAATGCCAGTCCTCCTTGCAGACACCATAGCTGACACTCCACCAATCCATGCCAGCCCTCCTTGCAGACACCATAGCTGCTACTCCAGCACTCTGACTGGGCTGCCCGTGACTCTCTTTCAGCTCCATTCTATACCCAGGCTTGCTTGTAAATGAGGCACTATCACCAACAGTGATTAACACACCTGATACTCTTTTATAGAGCAATCACACCTGTTATATAATCACGTGCACAAACTAAGGTAACCATAGTGTAATGACACTATTGGCCACCGGGGGGAAAACTCGAACTGAAATCACCACAGTGCAATGACCCTAATGGCCACCGGGGGCAAAACCACCTTTGGCACACAGCCAAAGGAAAGGAAAAGGTTACTTTGTGCATTTAATCTGTCAGATCCAACCTGGATCATGACACAGGTTAGGTATCTCTCTGTACACTCGGCACCAGGTTACATATCTCTCTGTACACTCGGCACCAGGTTAGGTATCTCTCTGTACACTCGGCACCAGGTTAGGTATCTCTCTGTACACTCGGCACCAGGTTAGGCATCTCTCTGTACACTCGGCACCAGGTTACGTAGCTCTCTGTACACTCGGCACCAGGTTAGGTATCTCTCTGTGCTTTTGGCACCAGGTTAGGTATCTCTCTGTGCATTTGGCACCAGGTTAGGTATCTCTCTGTACTCTCGGCACCAGGTTAGGTATTTCTCTTGTACACTCGGCACCAGGTTAGGTATCTCTCTGTACACTCGGCACCAGGTTAGGTATCTCTCTGTACACTCGGCACCAGTTTAGGTATCTCTCTGTACACTCGGCACCAGGTTAGGTATCTCTCTGTACACTTGGCACCAGGTTGTCACGTGCCCCGTCCTGTGTGACGTGGCCAGCAGGCCGGTAACTGATACAACAGGATGCAGCACGTGTAATTGTCCAGTGTGACGCGGCCCGCAGGCCGGTAACTAATACAACCAGAGAAGGGGATAGGGAAAACCTGGGTAACAATAACAATGGTGGCCCTGCGATAGGGAATGGGGAAGTGGAGACCTCCTGCACTACCCTGAGTCAGTGTCTCTACACTCCTAACGTTCCCTAGGCCGGTTCCGCACCGGGCGCCGATCAGGAACCTAAAAACCCTGACTCGCCCTGCACCTAAACCCTCACAAGGGAATTGGTCGGTGCGGAAACTAATCCCACCACTGCACTAAACACACATAAGGAAAAGTGACAAAACAGGGGAACACCACTTAGCTTTGCTCTGTTGCTTACGCTCCTAGCAACAGAGCCCACCACCTGCGTGCATCTTTTCCTCCACCGAGTCCAACATCTGGGTGCACTATCCAGCAATGGAGTCCAGCATCTGAGTGCAGCTTCAGCAAAAGAGTCCAGCAACTGAGTGCAGCTCTACACCATAGCTGCCACTCCACCAAATATACCACGAACTCCTCGCTGACACCATAGCTGCCACTCCAGGACTCTGACTGAGTTGTCCAGGACTCTTCTCAGCAACATAGTGCAGCCTTGGAGCAAACAGAGTCCACACCTGCGTGCAGCTGTCCAGAAACAGAGTCCAGCAAATGAGTCCAGCTTTTCTGCCAAAGAGTCCAACATTTTTAGTCCAGCTTTCCGCAACCGAGTCCAGCATCCTGAGTGCAGCTCTACACCATAGCTGCCACTCCACCAAGCAATGTCAGTCCTCCTTGCAGACACCATAGCTGACACTCCACCAATCCATGCCAGCCCTCCTTGCAGACACCATAGCTGCTACTCCAGCACTCTGACTGGGCTGCCCGTGACTCTCTTTCAGCTCCATTCTTTACCCAGGCTTGCTTGTAAATGAGGTACTATCACCAACAGTGATTAACACACCTGATACTCTTTTATAGAGAAATCACACCTGTTATATAATCACGTGCACAAACTAAGGTAACCAGAGTGTAATGACCCTATTGGCCACCGGGGGGGAAAACTCCAACTGAAATCACCACAGTGCAATGACCCTAATGGCCACCGGGGGCAAAACCACCTTTGGCACACAGCCAAAGGAAAAGAAAAGGTTACTTTGTGCATTTAATCTTTCAGATCCAACCTGGATCATGACACAGGTTAGGTATCTCTCTGTACACTCGGCACCAGGTTACGTATCTCTCTGTACACTCGGCACCAGGTTAGGTATCTCTCTGTGCATTTGGCACCAGGTTAGGTATCTCTCTGTACACTCGGCATCAGGTTAGGTATCTCTCTGTACACTCGGCACCAGGTTAGGTATCTCTCTGCACACTCGGCACCAGGTTACGTATCTCTCGGTACACTCGGCACCAGGTTACGTATCTCTCTGTACACTCGGCACCAGGTTAAGTATCTCTCTGTGCTTTTGGCACCAGGTTAGGTATATCTCTGTACACTCGGCACCAGGTTAGGTATCTCTCTGTACACTCGGCACCTGGTTAGGTATCTCTCTGTACACTCGGCACCAGGTTAGTATCTCTGTACACTCGGCACCAGGTTACGTATCTCTCTGTACACTCGGCACCAGGTTAAGTATCTCTCTGTGCTTTTGGCACCAGGTTAGGCATCTCTCTTGTACACTCGGCACCAGGCTAGGTAACTTTCTAAAAGACTGTATATTGTAACTGGCACTATAATATTAGCACTATGGCAGTAATGTGGCTTCTTCTATATTACAGGCAGTGATTTGACCAATAGTATTATATGGTGATAGTTTTACCATAATTGCCATACTGACTTGTATAGAAGGACATGCTGCTACTTGTGGTCCGCACTAACTGGATGTCTACACAGCTGTTGCAGGCTGCTAGTCATTTGCCAGGGTGACTGTAGTTCAGTAATGTAAATGTAATAAGTCGTGGGCCCCCGTGCAGCCTCCTGGGACCCCTGCTCACTCTGCCGCTGTTATCCCGGCAGATCGCATCGCTTTACATCCCGTACACATGATCCTCTTTCCTTACTGATTTGATAAATAATACAAGTCGCTCTTAACATGCAGTAATTATAATTAGCAGAACTCTCCGATGAGTGCTTGTCCTGATTACGGATTCACGCTCCCCTCCTCCAACAACTGTCGCTCCGCCGATTCGTTTTAACTCCTCGTGCTCCACTGTGCCCAAGATCGGAACATTGCTCTCCTGAAATACTCTGTGCTGCATGCTTCTTCTACTAACCTATTCCAAACCAATGGCATTGTATGTAGGAGCTAAGGTCACTAAAATACTCTGTGCTGCATGCTTCTTCTACTAACCTATTCCAAACCAATGGCATTGTATGTAGGAGCTAAGGTCACTAAAATACTCTGTGCTGCTGTGACCATTCTCATGATCGGAGTCGATTAAGGTGCTCGGTATTTTCCTTGGAGCTGCCCCAATGATGTGAATGTCTATGTTAACCCTTTCTGTAATAATACATTTACCTTCACTCACTGAAAGGAAATCGGGGACAAAGGCCACAAGGAGCAGCCGTCAGGGAACAGCTGTGGTTTTAGAGAAAGGATAAAAGTTTGAGTCTTCTGTAGTTACTTTCTGTGGGTGATAACTCTGCCCATCGCGGTCTCAGTCGCACTGCAGCTACTCCTGGCAGCCGCTTCACATCATCCGCGGCTGTTAACACCCGGTGCCAGGAACATGCAGAATATAAGAGGAAATAATGGTGCCTGTGGTGAGTGAAATAAAATCACAGGACATTATCACAAAACACTCAAGACACCCAAACCGGCACAGAGGGGAGCGCTGCGGAATAAAGGTATAAACTAATGCTCCCATATTCCTAAGCTCTTATATAGGCAAATGTGCAATGTGCTCGCAAATATCAGCATCCTTACCATTGCTTGTTATGTAAAATCTTCTGCGTTCTCAAGAATGCTGACTTTATTTTACTGCTTTCGCTCATCGACTAGGATACCGACCAACTCTTTAGGCCGGGATCACGCATGCGAGGAATACGGCCGAGTCTCGCATGTTAATACCCGGCACTGCCGCCGGCACTTGGGAGTGGAGCATGCGACTCCATGTATTGCTAGGTGGCCACACGCTCCGATCCGAGTGCCGGCGGCAGTGCCAGGTATTAACATGCGAGACTCGGCCTTGTTTCTCGTATGTGTGATCCCGGCCTTAGTCTAGCAGCGGTGGATGAGCATGTGCAGTGCTTACAAGCTCTCTCTTGCTCAGAAGGTGGCTGGGATCGCTAGAGCGCACTTTTAGCTCCCGATTCATCCAATTATAGTATCACTGTGCTGCTCTGATGCTACAGTAGCAAAACTACCCCATATAGAAGCATCAGAGAGAGCACGGCGATGCCACTGGTCCGAGTTGTCAATCAAGCTGGAGTGCCCCATCCCCAGCAACCCTGTGCAAGATCAGGAAACAACCCCTTTAAGAAATACGTAGTCTGCAAAATTCCACATCCAGCCCTGGCCCGCGCTAGTTCTAATTATTCATGTTGCAATTAATCACCATTTTCAAGATTTTTGCTTACTGCCAGTGAATAAATGTAGAGAGGCAAAGCATCCTCATAGAGCAACATTAACGGTCGCACATCGTTCACACCAGGGGTATGATGATCGCGGACTGGGCAACACCACGATCCACCAAGAATGCAATCATCAGAGCAGCACTTTCACACTCGGGAACAATGCATCGGAGCAGATCGCCACTGCGCATTTTGTAAAATGACGTGAAATAATCGCATTGTTTTCACACTTGGAATATGGTTTTAGGCTTTCTATATTTTCAGCTGCATTTTTTCATCTAGAATATGTAGCATAAGTCATTAATTGCCTGACACGTATTAGGCTACTTTCACATTTCGTTTTTTTGCTATCCGGCACGATGTGACGAAATATGTAAAAGTCGGATCCGGCACCTGTTACGACCGGATCCGGCTTTTTGCCTTTACACTTTCATTGTCGCCGCATTGCGCCGGATGGCAATGTGGCGCATCCGGCTTTTGCCAGATACGGCAAGAATTGCCGGTCCGGCGTCTGGAAAAAGCGTTGCATGTAACGTTTTTTCCAAACGCCGGACTGATTTTTCGCACTGCGCATGCCCGGATGACCTTCTCTGCCAGGAATATATCCGGCGGAAAGATGGATCCGGTGTCAGCGTTTGCGGCCGGATCCGGTAGTCCGGTATTTCACCGCATCCTGCCGGATAAAGAAAACTGATGTCTGAAAGTAGCCTTAGGAGGCATTAGTGCCTCGCGCCTCGGCCGTTCCGCTTCCAGCTCCGGCACAGGTTTATTTTTCCGACCTGGAGCCGACAAGGCTTCCTGAATTCAGAGGAGTCTGTGTAATGCAGAAATGCGTCAGTGTCGGCTCCCGGGACGGGTCCATCTGTGTGAACAGCGTGTACGGAGATGAAAGATTCATGTTGAGTATCTGCAATGTTCAGTTCCAGTCTCTGCCCCGGAGAATCTGACCTGTCAGGAGTGAACGTACGGCGTTTCAATCTCACCGTCCACGGCCGTGCTCGCACAGGACGGGCCTCTCGCTCCGCGGCACGGCGCGGTACTGATTGCAATTCTCAGCTCTGCCAATTCCTCCTCCTCAGAGATGTCTTCTCTTCCAGTATCTCACAGCGCACAGCCACCGTGTCATGTCTAATTCACTGCTACTGACATGTAATCACTAACGTGAAACCGGGCCGTCATGTTACATTTCACACGGCAGCGATTCCCGGTCTGGTTCACTGGGAATTCACCCCTTTACTGAGTACCGTAGGCTTTACCTGCAGCCGTTGGAGGTTATTTAACTCCTTTGAGGGACGTACTCCTCATCATGAATGGGTGAATTATAAAGTGCTTGTAAAAACGAGCAACTTTGCTATTTAGCTCTTATTTTTTTAAAATTCTCTCTAGTCTCAAGAACAGAGAGCTTTTTTTAGTCTATTGTGTACTGCTCGTTCCCACATCTGCGGTTTATGAGAAATGTCTGGTTTCCCAAGCAAGGAGTGCAGCGCTTGCAAGATCTTTGCTACAGAGCGTGGAAGTGCTGCTTTGAAGCGGGCTAGATTCGGACAGCTCCAGTGCCTTTGTGTTCTGTATTCTCCTACAGCGCCATTCCAGCTACCTGTCCCTTGGGTACAGCTGCCGTGCATCTGAGGTCTGTCATGGGGTAGCACCTGGTGTCCATCGGGAGCCAAGCCTATCCTCACCGCTAGGGGCACTAGTGAAGAGTCAGGTGCTAACCTAGTTACGCCCCTCCAAGCTCTCCTCGGACCATGGCAAAGTGGTTCCACCACTCCTGTTACAGTAGGAAAGCAGCTGTAAGTAGTAAGAGAGCAGTAAGTAACAGGAGATTGGCAGAAGTAGTAGAAAAGCAGCAAGTAGTAAGAGAGCAGCTGCAAGTAGTAAGAGAGCAGCTGCAAGTTGTAAGAGTGCATTTGAAAGTAGTTGGAAGCAGCTACAAGTAGTAAGAGAGAAGCTGCAATTAGTAGGTGAGCAGCTGCAAGTAGATGGAAGCAGCTACAAGTAGTAAGAGAGCAGCTGCAAGTAGTAAGAGAGCAGCTGCAAGTTGTAAGAGTGCATTTGAAAGTAGTTGGAAGCAGCTACAAGTAGTAAGAGAGCAGCTGCAATTAGTAGGTGAGCAGCAAGAAGTTGTAGAACAGCAGCTGTAAGTAGTAGGAGAGCAGTTATAAGTAGTAAGAGAGCAGCTATAAGTAGTAAGAGAGCAGCTATAAGTAGTAAGAGAGCAGTTATAAGTAGTAAGAGAGCAGCTATAAGTAGTAAGAGAGCAGTTATAAGTAGTAAGAGAGCAGCTATAAGTAGTAAGAGAGCAGTTATAAGTAGTAAGAGAGCAGCTATAAGTAGTAAGAGAGCAGTTATAAGTAGTAAGAGAGCAGCTATAAGTAGTAAGAGAGCAGTTATAAGTAGTAAGAGAGCAGCTATAAGTAGTAAGAGAGCAGCTATAAGTAGTAAGAGAGCAACTATAAGTAGTAGAAGAGCAGCTGTAAGTAGCAAGAGAGCAGCTGCAAGTTGTAAGAGTGCATCTGCAAGTAGTTGGAAGCAGCTACAAGTAGTAAGAGAGCAGCTGCAATTAGTAGGTGAGCAGCTGCAAGTAGATGGAAGCAGCTACAAGTAGTAGGAGAGAAGCAAAAAGCAGGAGAGCAGCTGCAAGTAGTAAGAGAGCAGCAGCAAGTAGTAAGAGAGCAGCAAGAAGTAGTAGAACAGCAGCTGTAAGTAGTAGGAGAGCAGTTATAAGTAGTAGAAGAGCAGCTATAAGTAGTAAGAGAGCAGCTATAAGTAGTAAGAGAGCAGTTATAAGTAGTAAGAGAGCAGCTATAAGTAGTAAGAGAGCAGCTATAAGTAGTAGAAGAGCAGTTATAAGTAGTAAGAGAGCAGCTATAAGTAGTAAGAGAGCAGTTATAAGTAGTAAGAGAGCAGCTATAAGTAGTAAGAGAGCAGCTATAAGTAGTAAGAGAGCAGCTATAAGTAGTAAGAGAGCAGTTATAAGTAGTAAGAGAGCAGCTATAAGTAGTAAGAGAGCAGTTATAAGTAGTAAGAGAGCAGCTATAAGTAGTAAGAGAGCAGCTATAAGTAGTAAGAGAGCAACTATAAGTAGTAGAAGAGCAGCTGTATTTAGTAAGAGAGCAGCTGCAAGTTGTAAGAGTGCATCTGCAAGTAGTTGGAAGCAGCTACAAGTAGTAAGAGAGCAGCTGCAATTAGTAGGTGAGCAGCTGCAAGTAGATGGAAGCAGCTACAAGTAGTAGGAGAGCAGCTGCAAGCAGGAGAGCAGCTGCAAGTAGTAAGAGAGCAGCAGCAAGTAGTAAGAGAGCAGCAAGAAGTAGTAGAACAGCAGCTGTAAGTAGTAGGAGAGCAGTTATAAGTAGTAGAAGAGCAGCTATAAGTAGTAAGAGAGCAGCTGTAAGTAGTAGGAGAGCAGTTATAAGTAGTAGAACAGCAGCTGTAAGTAGTAGGAGAGCAGTTATAAGTAGTAGAAGAGCAGCTATAAGTAGTAAGAGAACAGCTGTAAGTAGTAGGAGAGCAGTTATAAGTAGTAGAAGAGCAGCTATAAGTAGTAAGAGAGCAGCTATAAGTAGTAAGAGAGCAGCTATAAGTAGTAAGAGAGCAGCTATAAGTAGTAAGAGAGCAGCTGTAAGTAGTAAGAGAGCAGCTGCAAGTTGTAAGAGTGCATCTGCAAGTAGCTGGAAGCAGCTAAAAGTAGTAGGAGAGCAGCTGCAAGTAGTAAGAGAACAGCTGTAAGTAGTAAGAGAGCAGCTGTAAGTAGTAAGAGAGCAGCTATAAGTAGTAAGAGAGCAGCTATAAGGAGTAGAAGAGAAGCTGTTAGGAAGAGAGCAGCTGTAAGTAGTAAGAGAAGAGCTGCAGGGAAATCTCACAGCTACATCATGGGAGAGTACTTTCCTATTTCCATAGACAAAATAATCTGGGAATTTGCTACAATTGTATCCAGTCTAGTCAGTCCTCTGGACTACAGGCTGACACACTGTAGCAAAGTGCTGCTGATCACACAGGACTGTCCAGACTAGATACAACTGTAGCAAACCTTCAGCTGTGAACAAGCACATTCACATTGCAATTGTGAAGACATGGTAACAACATTTTAGGCTGTGTGCCCACGTAGCGGTTTTTAAGCGTTTCCGTGGCGTTTTTAAATGCGCGATTCTGCCGCGGGAACGCTTAAAAAAAGCATTCCATGCACTTTTAATAGAAAACGCACATGTTGTGCCAATTTGCGCGTTTTTTACCGCTGCGGAATCGTTTAGCGGTAAAAAACGCGGCATGTTCATTAATTTTGCAGAATTGCCCGCGATTCCGCATACAATCAATTATATGGGCAAAAAAACGCTTAAAAAGCACGTCAAAAGTCGCATGCGTTTTCCCGGGAGCAGGGTGTGAGATTCTGCTCAGGTTAATTCTGCATGAGAATCGCTACGTGGGCACATAGCCTCAAGACTTCTCTTTTTTTTTAGACTCCAGATTCGGCTTGTTATGTGTCAATCCACCGACAGCAAGCAGAGATTTTAAATAAGATGTGATATTGAAACCTAAAGTATCTTAGAAAATTAGAGAACCTCCACTCACACAATGATTCATTTACATAAAAAGTGTGCAGTATTTTGGACAATATGGTGGCTCAGGGGGCCGCTATGGGGTTTATTCAGGACCCCACAAAATATCCTACTTACATTTAGTGCCCCCATCTAAGGTGGCCCCTCTGTGCAATGATGCTGTTATAACCTGCATGGGTTATTGTAGTTTCTTGCAGGAAATGTCACTTCTGCAAAGAAAACTCAATCTCCCTCTCCAGAAACTGATAAAATAAACTTCGAGAGACGCCAATCAGCCGTCCACTGAAAATCGCATATTTCTACGGCTATAGATCTGCTGGTTGAGCATTCACTAGTCCATAAAATAAAACCTTGAGATTGTGGTCATAGCTTTCAATAATCACCCAGGGAGAAGCGACACATCCAACAATTGGCTGGAGTTTCGCATTTGCTCTGTATTTTAATATCTGTACGTGATCGGCATCGTTAATGAGGTGGTGGAATTAAGAAAAAAAAAAAAAGATAAAAAAATCCAGGGATGAGCCGTAAATGGCGAGTGGGATTCTCAAGGATGAAGGCTGAGGCAAAATAAATGGCGCTAATTGAAAACACTAACAGACCTTTAGATCGGCAGCCCGAAAGGTTACGGAGAATATGTAATTACGGTCTAATGTCTTGTTCCAATTCATGCCCATATCCGAATATTTCCAGATAAGAGAATGTTATTCATTTGGTTGTGGGGAGGTGTCAAGAAATTAGAATTTCGCATGTATAATGCACTGGGCTGAGGGCCATTACCATGAAAAAGGAAGCGAGGTTACACGGGTGAGCGGCGGTTTAGCAGAAGCTTCTTTATCATTTATTAATCAGGCCCCATCATCATTTAGCTTTCCCAGTTGAAAGCATTACTCCATATCTCAGCCTGGGAAGACGAGCGGCTCGCCAATATTACCGTCGTATGTTACGCCGTGATAAAGTGTTTGATGGTTCCGGCATTTTTTGCATTTAACATATTTACTGCTTCGGTATTACAAAATCATAACTATCAATTGCAGCAATTACAAAATGCTTTGCTTTACTGCCGCTGCCAGAAGTGAAGTCAGTGCAGATATTCATGTCTGTGTCATACTTGTCTCCTCTACCCAAATGTCTGGGAGGCTTCTGGAAAAAGGAGAGAGTCTGGGAAGAGCTGGCAAATCTCCTCGTCGCCTCAAACCTCTTCTGGAAAGTATCTCTTCTGCAACGCTTAAGTGTCTGACGATCGGATGCTCCACCATTAGACAGAGCGCCAGCACTGTGCATTGCTAAATGGCTGATCCCAACATTAAAAGTTATCACCGGTCCACCAAAGATAGGGCAGGTGTAGCCGACAGTAGACTCTCTCATCAGGTCGATTGAGAAAATTGATCATAGTATGATCCAATTCTCTTGAATAAAGAAAAGATAGAGAAAAAAATTCTTCATCTTCTGTGTGTCTATGGTAATAGGACTGCACTCAGATGTCATCCGAGTGCAGTCCATGGACTCAATGACTTGCATGGCCGAGTGCGATCTGGATAGCAGATCAAACTTGGGCATGCTACAATTTTTTCCTTGGACCAACATGTGCAGGGCCCCAGAGAATAACATTGGTCCAAGTGCGATCCGATGTTTTGTCAGATCGCACTTGGATGAAAAACACATTTGTCTGCATCTAACCCTAGGGTGATACATTGCAGATTAGGATGGAGTCCGATGGTTAGGGCCCCTGCACCAATAATATGTCCGCCCCTGAGTTAGGGCCCCTGTTGTACAGTTGTGGCCAAAAGTATTGACACCCCTGCAATTCTGTCAGATAATACTCAGGTTGTTCCTGAAAATGATTGCAAACACAAATTCTTTGGTATTATTATCTTCATTTAATTTGTCTTAAATGAAACAAACACAAAAGAGAATGAAGCAAAAAGCAAAACATTGATCATTTCACAAAACTCCAAAAAATGGGCCAGACAAAAGTATTGGCACCCTCAGCTTAATACTTGGTTGCACAACCTTTAGCCAAAATAACTTCGACCAACCGCTTCCGGTAACCATCAATGAGTTTCTTACAATGCTCTGCTGGAATTTTAGACCATTCTTCTTTGGCAAACTGCTCCAGGTCCCTGATATTAGAAGGGTGCCTTCTCCAAACTGCCATTTTTAGATCTCTCCACGGGTGTTTTATGGGATTCAGGTCAGGACTCATTGCTGGCCACCTTAGAAGTCTCCAGTGCTTTCTCTCAAACCGTTGTCTAGTGCTTTTTGAAGTGTGTTTTGGGTCATTGTCCTGCTGGAAGACCCATGACCTCAGAGGGAGACCCAGCTTTCTCACACTGGGCCCTACATTATGCTGCAAAATTTGTTGGTAGTCTTCAGACTTCATAATGCCATGCACACGGTCAAGCAGTCCAGTGCCAGAGGCAGCAAACCAACCCCAAAACATCAGGCAACCTCCACCATGTTTAACTGTAGGGACCTTGTTTTTTTCTTTGAATGCCTCTTTTTTTCTCCTGTAAACTCTATATTGATGCCTTTGCCCAAAAAGCTCTACTTTTGTCTCATCTGACCAGAAAACATTCTTCCAAAACGTTTTAGGCTTTTCCAGGTAAGTTTTGGCAAACTCCAACCTGGCTTTTTTATGTCTTGGGGTAAGAAGTGGGGTCTTCCTGGGTCTCCTACCATACAGTCCCTTTTCATTCAGACGCTGACGGATAGTACGGGTTGACACTGTTGTACCCTCGGACTGCAGGGCAGCTTGAACTTGTTTGGATGTTAGTCGAGGTTCTTTATCCAACATCCGCACAATCTTGCGTTGAAATCTCTTGTCAATTTTTCTTTTCCGTCCACATCTAGGGAGGTTAGCCACAGTGCCGTGGGCTTTACACTTCTTGATGACACTGCGCACGGTAGACACAGGAACATTCAGGTCTTTGGAGATGGACTTGTAGCCTTGAGATTGCTCATGCTTTCTCACAATTTGGTTCCTCAAGTCCTCAGACAGTTCTTTGGTCTTCTTTCTTTTCTCCATGCTCAATGTGGTACACACAAGGACACAGGACAGAGGTTGAGTCAACTTTAATCCATGTCAACTGGCTGCAAGTGTGATTTAGTTATTGCCAACACCTGTTAGGTGCCACAGGTAAGTTACAGGTGCTGTTAATTACACAAATTAGAGAAGCATCACATGATTTTTCGAACAGTGCCAATACTTTTGTCCACCCTCTTTTTTATGTTTGGTGTGGAATTATATCCAATTTGGCTTTAGGACAATTCTCTTTTTGTGTTTTTTCATTTAAGACAAATTAAATGAAGATAATAATACCAAAGAATTTGCGTTTGCAATAATTTTCAGGAAGAAACTGAGTATTATCTGACAGAATTGCAGGGGTGTCAATACTTTTGGCCACAACTGTAGATTTTACATTGGAGTCTACAAATTTCAAATTTCACCACAGGATCTCTTCACTTTCTATGGGACTAATGGAAACTAACTCAGCAGATGACCCTCAACCAATCTGCAAGTTAAGAGCATTTCATGATGGAAATGGGGTGGGAAGTGGAAATCAAAGAGGTATAAAAAGTTTGGTTTCCGTGCCGAACATCCTCAGAGTTGACGATCTATGACACTTACGATCAATGGCTGCTCGGTGTAATTGTATCCAGTCCGGACAATCCTCTGTGAGCCAAACTGTTTCACATTTTACCTGCACTGACACACTGAAACAATGTATCAGGAAGGGAGTTGTACTGCTGAGGCTAACTAATGGGGAATAGTTGGCCACGTTGTAACAAACCCTCAGCTATTGATCATATCACTTGGCTCATTGTTACAGTTTCTACCCAATAATTTGGCTCTGTGGTTCATTGCTTTGGCGGACCCTTGGTAACTGAGTGTGATATCGCCACCCCATAGACTGTAATAACGTCCTTGGAAATCTCAGCTACTGAGAATCGTCAGTGCGGCCTCGGTGTAAATGATGAGGATGATGGTGTGGTCCTTGGTAACAATATAAGCCAGCTCCCTTCCCGCAGGCCTATGGATTTTTACCCTGTGAGCTGCAGCTGAAGGAGAAATGTGCTGTTTTATTACATGTTTTTCCTCTAATTCCTAAGATGTCAGAGGCACAACGCACCCAATACTGATCCCAAAAGCGCAGGACAGCCTGGGCAAATCTGGGACCTGCTGGGACCAGCACTGAAATCTGGAGATCAGGACAGCACTCTACATACTCATATGTGATATATATTTCAATTTTAAACACATCTAAAAACTTTTCAGTGGGAAATCTCTTTAAGCATAATTCATAATTTTTTTGCAATATATATGCTTGTTGTAAGTAAATACTTACATTCATGGTAGTGTCTGGTAACTGTAAACCTGTATAGACCTAATAAACTCACAGATGAATGGGTTCTCTAGGTAAACAATATTAATAACCTATCCACTAAATAAGTCATCAATATCAGATCAGTTGGGTCCGACACCTGGCATCGAACAGCGAAAAGCAGCTCTAGCAGAGGCTGACTGTAAAGAAACTGCCAAGTACTACAGATCAGCTTCTATTCAGCCGTATAGTACCCTGCAGCAGCTGCTACACATTCAGAAGCATGACACAAGAAAAGGAGTTGATCTGCAGTACCTTGAAGCAGCCACTACACATTGAAAACATCATATGAATAGGAGCTGATCAGCAGTACCTGGCTGTGACTACTACACATTGAATACCACATGAGTATAGGAGCTGATCTGCAGTACCTTGCTGAGACTATTACACATTGAATATGACTTGAGTACAGGAACTGATCTACAGTACCTGGCTGCGACTACTGCACACTGAATATGACTTGAGTATAGGAGCAGATCTGCAGTACCTGGCTGCGACTACCACACATTGAATATGACATGAGTAGAGGAGCTGATATTCCGTACCTGGCTCCGACTACTACACATTGAATAAGACACAAGTATAGGAGCTGATCAGCAGTACCTGGCTGTGACCACTACATACTGAATATTACATGAGCACATGAGCTGATCTGCAGTATCTAGCTACGACCACGGCACATTGAATTTGGTATGAGAATAGCAGCTAATCTTCTGTACCTGCCAGTGGCTGCTGTGCATTGAATATGACATGAGAATAGAAGATAATCTGTAGTACTCAGTAGCAGGTGCTATGCATTAAATATGACACTACAATATTAGCTGCTCTGCAGTAACTAGCAGGGTACTCTACACATAGAATATGACACAAGAATAGTAACTGATCTGCAGTACTTGCCAGTTGCCGCTACACATTGAATATGACATGAGAGTAGGAGCTGATCTGCAGTACCCGACAGCTGTCGCTAAACACTGAATGGGGTTGTGCATGTGTTCACATCCAGCCGCCACAGCTAATAACAGCTGATTGTTGGGGGTGCTGGGGTCCGAACTGCACAGATCTGATATTGACGAGCTGTCTTGGGGAGAGGCCATCAACGTCATATGCCAGGAAAACTCCTTCAAGAATTTGGTACAATTGTATCCGAACTTGACAATTCTTTCTGATGGGCTGTCCTTTGCCACAATAAATCAGTTGAGGCACAGAGGGTCTTTGACCCCCATTAGGCACCAGGGCCTGGGTGTGAGCGCTATTCCTGGAAGCAGAAACACTCATCCAATAACTGTCCTAATGTTGTATTTCACAACCATTTTTCTATGAGGGATACTCTAAAACACACTTCCACTACTGGAGAACCCCTTACATCTACTCCACTCCTAAAAAGTGACGTGCTTTGCTGATCAGATTCACCTTCTCAGCGATACACACTGACACAATGTAGCACCGACCCTAAAGACAGAGGGTCCTGATGATGGCAGCTCCTCATGAATACTGTCCGTTCCCATAAAGCCGCTCGCTCCAGTTTACGCAGATGCCTAGTGGCAGCTTTTCAATTTCCCAGCCTTTGCATTAACTATATGTCAGAGGCGACATTATAGAGCCAACTACATATGTACCGCTGGAATTCAAATGAGGACAGATGCTTTTGCCTCCAAGATCTGCGCGGGATCCCAAGTGTATACCTCTATTTATAGAAAACCATTTCAGGACACGACACTCCGCCACGGCGAAGGATTGCGGCGAGCACCTACAGCTCGCTGGGTAAAGGTGGCAATTCTGCCTGTCAGATTAACTCACAATAGTGGAGTGTGAAACCAGCGCATCTAATCCCAAGAAGAAATCAGTCCATTGCGTTAAATCAATAGTCCGCATCACTCCCTCATTCCCATCAGTAAAACCATTATGAGGAGCCATTGTCGCCGCTCGGCGGGCTGATTGAGGCTGGAGACGGAGAGTGACAAGACCCGGAATTACTGACAAGTACTCGTGGCAGCGGAGTGACATTTAGACATGATTAGCTTTTGTAATACCTGCACAAGCGCTCAGGAAAAATACACTGACTCCTTGTGTGGCCGCCGGTGACTGATCTATTTGGAGATTTCGTTTCCACTTTTAATTCCATTTACAAAGAAAGTTTAATTTTTGAATTATTGGATCCGGACCCTTCCCGTCCTCCATCATTCATCTCTGTGTAATCCCCAATTACGGGAGGAATCCATGACACTCTGCCACCCTAAGGAAGCGCATTATATCCTGAGACATTAAAGAGATAGTCCAGGGGAACCCTTTCCCAGTGACTAGTTACAGGACCCTTGCGCTCAGTACCGGTACACCAACTGGATCATATGTGACACTCATGTAATATAAAGCGCCCCATTGTCTGTAACGTCTCTCCATTCTGGGTGGTGTCTGAGATTTGTGTGAGAACATCAGGGATCAAATACCATCATGAAAACCAAGGAGCCCACAAGATAGGTCAGGGATAAAGCTGTGGAGAAGAGTAAAGCAGGGATAGTGTGGAGACACAGGGGATCAGAGGGCGCCCTGGTCCGCTAGCCTAACCGGCATAGTCCAAGGATCATCCCACCAAACGCCCACTCTCCTTCTAATGTGGGCATAACGTTACTCAGACAACACAGGGTGAGGGTAAAACAGTGTGGCAATACTTTATTGTACCACAAAACAGGCAAATAACACATGGAACAGTCCCAGCTGCCTAATAACCAAGATGGTGCAAATTCCAAACTCTCACCCTTCCGCTGACTCGCTGGGATAAGAGCAGCTGTTACTTCAGAGATTCCAGGGCCAACTACCCTACCTGTGGCACGTACACAGAGAGGAGGTAACGACAATCTTAGGAAGATGACAGTCCATTCAGGTACAAGGCCAGTTGACCGGAGGGTCACAACCTGGCTTCTCCGAACATCTCCATGGAGCCAGGCGACTGGCGGGTCCCATTCCTGGCCCCCACAAATGTATCCTTGGGACTCAGGCGACCGGTGGGTCCAAATCCTGACTACCCGAAACATATCCATGGCTCAGCAATGGTCAATGGAGTAGATCTGTATTCTTCTGGCTGAATGTCTCTCGTCATGGAGCCATGATGTCTTGGCTGCTGTCCTGTGGACAGTCTCTGGTTCTTTGGATCTCTTGGCTGTCTTGAAGTCTGGAGGTATCTCTGTTACAGAGAGGCATCTCCTCTTTTTATATTTAACAACTGACCTTCAAACCAGCATCCAGAGGTCAAGAGAAAGATGTGATGAGTTTTGACAATTCAATCAATTTGCATAGTCTTTACTCCTCTGCTCTGTAAGTCAACAAGCTAGTTGGCCTTGACAATGTGTAATCAACATATCAGCAAACATCCCTAGTCATCCAGGAAAACAGCACAGTATGTTACATCAGATGTCAACCTACAAGACAATAACAGGCTTGTACGACCAAAAGTCTGTGCTTTCTTAACCAACCAGAAAGAAACACATAAATTCAAAAGTCAACAGTCTATTTCTCCTGGCTTACTGAAAACAGATGCCTGATTAATTAAGATAAAATGCTGTGTCGTCACAGTTAGGTTAGAAAAAAATAGACCAAGCTCTGAATATCTCATGAAGTACTGTGCAATCCATCATCCAAAAACGGAAGGAGTATAGCACAACTGCAGACCTACCAAAACAAGGCCATAACCTAACCTGACATCCCAAGCAAGGGGAGCACAAATTAGAGATTCAGCCAAGAGGCCTATGGTCACTGAGGAGAAGCTGCAGAGATATACAGGCCCCGAGCGGAAGAATCTGTCCACAGGACAACTATTAGCTTTATACACCACAAATATGGCCTTTATGGAAGAGTGGCAAAAAGGAAGACATTTTTGAATGCCATACAAAAGTCATGTTTGCAGCTTGCAAATAGCCATGTAGGGGACATAGCAAGCATGGTTGAGAAGGGGCTCTGGTCAGATGAGTCAAAGGAAAGCTTTTTGGACTAAATGTAAAATGCTATGTGTGGCAGAAAATTAACATTACACATCATCCTTAAAACACCATCCCCAACGTCACACATGGTGGTGGCAACATCCTGCTGTGGGAAGACTTTTTTTCAGCAGGGGCAGGGAAGCTGGTCAGAGGTGATGGGAAGATGAATGGAGATAAATACAGGACAATCCTGGAGGAAAACCTGTCAGCGGCTGCAAAAGGCTTGAGGCTGGTGAGTCGATTCACATTTCAGCAGGACTATGACCCAAAACATCCTGCCAGCGCTACAATGGGATGGTTTAGAGCAAAGCATAGAGATACCCAGGTTATACCAGCTATGGATATATAATTATATACAGAAGATGCCCAGGTTACACCAGCTATACATAATACACATAGGAGATGCCCAGGTTCTAGCAGCCGTATATGTATCATTATCTACACAAGATACCCAGGTTATACAAACATACATATGTTATTATATACAAGAGATACCCAGGTTATACCAGTGTGGTCCATACCTGTTAGGCGTCGGGTTCCTGCAGCGGCTCAGCAGGAATCCAGAGCCTCACGTTGTCTGGCTGTTGCTGCCACCTTTGGGTCAGCAATAGCAACGCAGGCTGCTCTGCAGCAAGCCATTCCAGAGGCTAAGTCCCTCTATAGCCCTACTGAGCATGCTCACGAGATGATCTCCCATTGGAGATCGGGAGTCACATGCTCAGGTCCTTCTCCTGATCTCATTGGTCCATCTCAGAGATCTGGAAGGTCCCACACGACTATAAAAGGTCCGCATGGCCGCTCGGTCATGCGCTAGTATAGGCTATACTTGCTAGATGTGTGAATGGTGACGGATGTATGATTCTGGTGACTGACGCATTTGAAACCCCTTCCCTCTGATATTACACATGTGGATAGGGAATTAGTTCAGCAGTCAGCGCCAGTCAGTGGCAAGCCTTAGGCCACTGTGCACACCGTGCCTCTACACTAGCGTCCGATTGCGCTACTCCTCACGGCACTATCGTCTCGCGGCAGTGTCCTACGCCGCGCTGCAGTTGCAGCTCTCTTTGGCGCCCGCAGTAGCGACGCCGCACACACTGTAGGTCTAGACGGACGCAGTTCCTTCTGCCTTGGGTCCTGCACCTGTGACCTGATACCGTGTGTGCATATATCTGAGACCTGTGACGCTAACAGGCTCAGCCCTTTTGTGTTTTCCCTTACTGGCATCTCTGTGATTAAACAGTGATTACTCTGCGCACCTGTGTGACGTTTAACCCCGTGCACATTATACCGCCATATAGCACGTCTGCCATTACTCAGCAGCAGTTATTGCACGGTGGACCCCGAGCGGCGAACGCACTTTATTATTTCTTTTATTTAGTGCGTTCCGCCGTTCCTAACAATACCCCTATATACAAGCAGATGCTTATGTTCTACCATATATAGTTTTACACCAGGAGGAGCCCCGGGGTATTTTCTTGGCTCTCTGTGATGGGAGATAAGTTACCTGTTGTCCATCTGCCCGTGGATTTTATCTCTTTTCCCCGGATGATTTCTTTTCCTTTAGATCTGGGTCACTTCGTCCCCAGAGTCTTCTGTCCTAGAAACTTTTAGAGAGAAGTTGATATAGTAAAGTTTGCAGAGAAACACACAAATATTTTACTGCGCGCATCTTAATGTCGGCCATTGCGATTCCAGGCTTGTGACGCGGTTAAATATTCATCAGCGTTAGACACCGATGCTGGCAATCTGTACTTTTCTTACTCCCAACAAAACAGGTAAAAAAAAAAAAGTATCAATGTCAAAGGAAAGGAAATCTTCAACGTGCGAGAATAGTAACTCCTGATCCCGGCTGTCAGGACGCATCCGTCTCTGTGCGCAAATCATGGAGTGTAATCGCCATTATTTATTCATACATGGACGGCTCTGCAGAACTCAGGAACCAACGAACAGCACAAAAGTGCAGCGGAAAGAGCATTCTCTCCTTAGAGGAGTGTTCCAAGCTTGTGAAAAAAGTGAGAAAAGGAGAAAGAATGGTATATGGGATGCATCGCTTACCTGTAGAGTCCCTTATGATCCCACAGCTATCGCTCCTGTGTAACCATAGCACATATACAGCGAGACGAACCTGCACTGTTATTCATTATAACACCAGGACAACTTACAGTGCCTTGCAAAAGTATTCAGCCCCCTGGAACTTGTCAACCTTTTCCCACATATCATGCTTCAAACATAAAGATACCAAATGTAAATTTCTGGTGAAGAATCAACAACAAGTGGAACACAATTGTGAAGCTGAACGAAATTTATTGGTTATTTTAAATTTTTGTGGAAATGCAAAAACTGATAAGTGGGGCGTGCAATATTATTTGGCCCCTTTACTTTCAGAGCAGCAAACTCACTCCAGAAGTTCATTGTGGATCTCTGAATGATCCAGTGTTGTCCTAAATGACTAATGATGATAAATATAATCCACCTGTGTGTAATCCAGTCTCCGTATAAATGCACCTGCTCTGTGATAGTCTCAGGGTTCTGTTTGAAGCACAGAGAGCATCATGAAGACCAAGGAACACAACAAGCAGGTCCGTGATACTGTTGTGGAGAAGTTTAAAGCCGGATTTGGATACAAAATGATTTCCAAAACTTTAAACATCCCAAGGAGCACTGTGCAAGCGATCATATTGAAATGGAAGGAGTATTATACCACTGCAAATCTACCAAGACCCGGCCGTCCCTCTAAACTTTCATCTCAAGCAAGGAGAAGACTGATCAGAGATGCAGCCAAGAGGCCCATGATCACTCTGGATGAACTGCAGAGATCTACAGCTGAGGTAGGACAGGCTGTCCATAGGACAACAATCAGTCGTACACTGCACAAATCTGGCCTTTATGGAAGAGTGGCAAGAAGAAAGCCATTTCTCAAAGATATCCATAAAATGTGTTGTTTAAAGTTTGCAACAAGCCACCTGGGAGACACCAAACATGTGGAAGAAGGTGCTCTGGTCAGATGAAACCAAAATCGAACTTTTTGGCAACAATGCCAAACGATATCTTTGGCGTAAAGGCAACACAGCTCATCACCCTGAACACACCATCCCCACTGTCAAACATGGTGGTGGCAGCATCATGGTTTGGGCCTGCTTTTCTTCAGCAGGGACAGGGAAGATGGTTAAAATTGATGGGAAGATGGATGGAGCCAAATACAGGACCATTCTTGAAGAAAACCTGTTGGAGTCTGCAAAAGACCTGAGACTGGGACGGAGATTTGTCTTCCAACAAGACAAAGATCCCAAACATAAAGCAAAATCTACAATGGAATGGTTCACAAATAAACGTATCCAGGTGTTAGAATGGCCAAGTCACAGTCCAGACCTGAATCCAATCAAGAATCTGTGGAAAGAGCTGAAAACTGCTGCTCACAAACGATCTCCATCCAACCTCACTGAGCTCGAGCTGTTTGCCAAGGAAGAATGGGCGAGAATTTCAGTCTCTCGATGTACAAAACTGATAGAGACATACCCCAAGCGACTGCAGCTGTAATCACAGCAAAAGGTGGCCCAACAAAGTATTAAGATAAAGGGGCCGAATAATATTGCACGCCCCACTTTTCAGCTTTTGAATTTTCACAAAAATTTAAAATAACCAATAAATTCCATTCAACTTCACAATTGTGTCCCACTTGTTGTTGATTCTTCACCAGAAATTTACATTTGGTATCTTTATGTTTGAAGCCTGATATGTGGGAAAAGGTTGAAAAGTTCCAAGGGGCCAAATACTTTCGCAAGGCACTGTACATCTGGGTCACCATTGTGTTCCTATACTATTGTATTATTTTCTTTGTTTCGTGTTTAGGCTGACTCCCTTTTATTTGCAGGTACAAGCTGACATTGCTTAATTGCATTTTACAGCAAAAAACAGACCGTCAACAGTTGACAACACAACAAAGGGATCTCATTGCTGAAAGTTATCAGTCAAGAGAAAGTACAAAAAAAATTCCAAAGCATTAGATCTACCATGGAGGATTGTGAAGATGTCATGAAGAAGTGACATTACCTAGAATTGCACCTCCGTCAAATTTTGGTAAAAAGACAAAAAAAAATTGTTCCAAGAGGCTTCTATAAGAGGACGACAGCAACATTAAAGGAGCTGCAGGAATTTGTGGCAAGTCTTGGTTGTATTGTATACTGCATGAGACAACAATCATTAAAGGAGCTGCAGGAATTTGCGGCAAGTCTTGGTTGTATTGTATACTGCATGTGACAACAATCATTAAAGGAGCTGCAGGAATTTGCGGCAAGTCTTGGTTGTATTGTATACTGCATGTGACAACAATCATTAAAGGAGCTGCAGGAATTTGTGGCAAGTCTTGGTTGTATTGTATACTGCATGTGACAACAATCATTAAAGGAGCTGCAGGAATTTGTGGCAAGTCTTGGTTGTATACTGCATGTGACAACAATCTCTTGTATCCTTTATATGTCTGGCCTGTGGGGACGGGAGGGAAGACAGATGTCTTTTCTTACAAAGAAAAGCATCTACATAAGCCCCAATATGTTTTACTGATATGTTTTACCAAAACCTACATCTAAGTCTGCCAAAAGTGTGAGGGAAAATGTCTTATATGTGAAGAGACCAAGGTGGAACTTTTGGGCCAAAATAGGCAAAGCAAACACTGCTGAAGACTATAAGAGCACCATACCTACGGAGAGGCATGGTGGAGACAGCTTTGTGCTTTGGGGCTGTTTTAGAGCAGCTGAAAATGAGTCTTTAGTCAAGGAGGAGGGAATTAACAACGATTCGAAATATCAGTCAATTTTGCAAAAAGACCCTCAGGCCTGTGCAAAAAAAGCAGAAGGCTACAGGAACGTGATGTGTATAGATTGGATTTTTCCAGCCTGGTTCCTCAGTTTCCCTCAGACATGATGTGGCACCAGGGTGTGCTCCTCTGCTGCTAAAATGAGGGCGAGATGCTGAGGATTCTATGGAGTGTGTCCTCTGTACAGGACGCCGGTGACATGAATCAATAATCGATTAAGAATAATTCCTTATTTCTTTATAAATTCCGGATCAGATCCAGTATGCGCCTGTGTATAATGCTCCCCACTAACACAAAGTCACAAGTAGCTACCGCTCATTTAGAGGGATATTAAACCTGTTATATTTTATAATTGATTTTTACATTCACAGTTCAGAAGTAAAAGAAAACGTTGGATTTATTTTTTTTTGGAAAATTGTAAGAAAAAAATCTTATTCTTTTTAGAAAATCCTGTTCAGCTCAATGCTGCCCCCTGCTGCTCAGAGAAGTATCTGCAGCCCACAATAAATAAACTTCAATCTCTTCAATCCCTTGCCTTTCATAATCTTCTGAGGTTTATCTGAGAAAACCGTTCTCTGCCTGCAAATATCAGATCCTGAAAAAGGGGCAGAAGAGCCTCTTATAGACCGACTTAAGTGCTGCGGCCCACCCCTGGGGGTAGAGGATGCCTGCGGGGAAGAGAGGGCAGCAATGCAGTGAGCCCATCAATAGAACATCAGGGGTTCTAGTTCTGAGCTTATCTCCCCTTCAGGCGGTTTCTGGGGATGTTTTGTAGGTTGCATAGATTGATGTCAGCGAGGGCGCACATCTGGGGTGTCGTTACAGTGTATTAGCACGTGATGAACCTCACAACTCTGTAGGATGTGCGCATTTTGGACAAGAATCAAAGTGCAACATTTATAACACAGGAAGACAAAGTAAAAGTTGAAGCTGCAGGAAGAAAAAATAAATTATATATATATATTACTATATATCTCGGGGGCGGAATGCTGGAAATGTTACCAAATTTCTGTGCAGATCTTCAGCTCCTTGAAAAGTGGACGGAGAAACCTGCCCAAACTATCCATCCTAATTTAGCCTGGCCGGTGCACATTTCTGCCATTGGCGCGCGGCAGTCGAAATAAGTCCCGAATTTATTAAAGAGGCGCACATTTCTTATTGTATTTGATGTGTCTTACTCCGGTGATCCGCACAAAACACGTCTTACTGAAGCCATAAAGATTGAGGAATTTGGCGCAAATACAAAATTGCATTTTTACCTCTTTTTCCTTATTCGCCCCTCTATTGTGTAAAATATTGCACAACCCTATCAAAAGGCTTTAAAAAGTCGTACGTTAGTCTTCAACAGCCCCCCCCCCCCCCCCAAAAAAAAAAAAGCCAGATTTGGTACTGAGAAGCAACTGTGCTAAAATTTTGGGGACATTTTGAAAAGTTCCAAGTGATGAATTAGCTGAAAATATTGATAGAATGAAAGCCAACGTCCGCAGTGCGCAGCAAACTTAAGAGAGGAATCAAACCCTAATGTAATAATGGTGACGAAGGCATACGGATTTTGGTGCCATAATGAAAAATGTTTAAAAACAAACTTGTAGTCCGAAACAAAAAGATACAAAAAGAATGCTGAATTGAAGCCATTGGTCTGTTGGATATTTGCAGAACTTTTATGTATCCACTGGTGAGGTGATACATGCTGGATTGCTGGGGTCTGCTGGAGTTTGGTGGAGACAATCAGGGACATATGGTCTCTATAGTCTCTCCATTTGAACCCCTCCATCCTTCAACGGAGGTCCCAGCATTTGGACCCCATCGTTCCAGCATTCACCCTGTAGAAAGGTGATACATTCTTCTATCTAGAATCCCTCTTTATTTCCTATAAACCGATCGTCCCACTGACACCGCCATTGTTTTCCCTTTGTATATACTGGATGCACTTGTGGGATGGCGGGGAGGGCGAGGATCAATGAACTGCAATGCTAGTGTTTGTAGATGATCTCTTGTTCTGACGGATGGAGTCTGGGGAGATTCCCCGTCTTCTCCTGTCAGTCATATTTAATTCCCTTGTTCTCCCCCTCCTTGTAGTGGTCTTCCATCACATCCAGGTTTATGGGCAGTGGCCGCGGTAATGTTCTGCTGCATTACAAGCCATTAATTAGCAGGTACTGCACCTCTTCACTGTCGCCCTAAATTAAATTTTTACGGCCCCACTAGTGCACAGTGAAAACCCTTTTATGGGCTGTGTAGTAAAATATTAATGGACTGTACATGACAGCGAAGCTTCCTTCCCCTCTGTAAATTGGACGCTGTTTAAACACGGTCGCCGTCCATTGGAGAATGGTTAGTGCCGGACTGACTGCATACGTGTCAGGGGTCCGAGCGGGAGTCCGGGCGACCCTCTAGATTTGTAGGTGTGTGGAGTAAGATATGGAGAATATCAAGATGCTTTTCTTTTTTCTTATCTTACAAATTGTGGAGATTACACTTAGGTAGGAAGGAAGGATCATCCCCGCGCTGCCGCAAGAAGAATTCCAAAAATTGTAGAGGTTTATTCTACGCGTTTCAGGGTTCAGGTGACCCCTTCATCAGGCATACCACAAATATTGTATCAAGACAGTTTTCTTTTTTCTTATCTTACAAATTGTGGAGATGGATATAAGCTGAAGTGAATGGAGGAAATCAGTGTAAGGTGACTGCCATCTAGTGGAGGCATGGGGCCATGACATAGATGGCTTCACGCTCAATGTAAATGATTCGTCGGTCACGTATGGATGAAAGGGATTAGAGGGCACAATTGGGAATGCACTCGAGGAGGGTTTGCAATTGCAACAGAATAGATGGTAATAGCTAACAAAAGCAGCCAGGAGTGTGTGACCGGGGGCCAAGACTGTAGATTTGACTCCATATACAGTGGCATGCAAAAGTGCCTTTGTGGAGGTATGGACACATACTCCAGTCTCTGCTTGGGAACTGTGGCTCCTTCTTGGTTACCTTTGGTTTCTGTGCTGCCTCTCTGATTACTGCTCTCCTTGCCCGGGCTGAGAGTTTTGGTGGGAGATGTCTCTAGGCTGGTTTGTTGTGGTACCATGCTCTTTCCATTTGATGATGATGGATTTGATTGTGCTCCGTTTCTTTTTATATCCCAACCTTGACTTGTACTTTTTAACAACTCTCTCTTTGACTTGTTTGGAGATCTCCTTGGTCTTTATGTCTTTGTTGTGTTGTTTGGAGGGTTCCTTGGTCTTCATGGTGTTGTTTGGAGGTCTCCCTGGTCTTCATGGTGTTGTTTGGAGGGTTCCTTGGTCTTCATGGTGTTGTTTGGAGGGTTCCTTGGTCTTCATGGTGTTGTTTGGAGGTCTCCTTGGTCTTCTTTTTAGATAGGTAGTGCCCGTGTATACTCTATCCCAGGAAGTAAAACCCATTAATGTTTCATATATTAAAGGACACAGCGGAGGGCACACAAATCTCAACCCCAGGGGCGGGCTTGGCCCTTTTGGCAGGGAGGCAAATGCCCCCTGGGCCACTCACCCAGCAGCTGTGCAGGGCCGGCCTCCTGATGGCTGCACTCAGCAAACTGCGTGTGGCCGTGTCAACCCTACAATGACATGTATGTATACCTCCTCCCAGTCATCCTAGTAGGACATGCCTGGATTTGGGAAGCTGTCCCGGAAGTAAGGGGTATGTCACAATTTTCTTCAGGACACTGATACAGTGGAATATAATGATGGCGTAGGGAACTGCTGTCTTCCTGCTGCACTGTCCGGCCTGTGTGGGACCCGGGCTGCCTGTGTAGTTATTGTTTTAGCCAGTGCACTATTTTGAATGAGATGGAAAGGATCCAAACTATGCTGGCATCAGAATGTGAGATGGCACCAAACCATGTGGGTGTATTAAAATATGCGAGGAGCAATTATACTGTGTGGGGACACAATGAGGGCATCATACTGTGTGTGGGGGCACAATGAGGGCATCATACCGTGTGTGGGGGCACAATGGGGGCATCATACTGTGTATGGGGGCACAATGGGGGCATCGCACTGTGTATGGGGGCACAATGGGGGCATCATACTGTGTGTGGGGGCACAATGAGGGCATCATACCGTGTGTGGGGGCACAATGGGGGCATCATACTGTGTATGGGGGCACAATGGGGGCATCGCACTGTGTGTGGGGGCACAATGGGGGCATCATACTCTGTGTGGGGGCACAATGGGGGCATCATACTCTGTGTGGGGGCACAATGAGGGCATCGTACTGTGTGTGGGGACACAATGAAGGCATCGTACTGTGTGTGGGGGCACAATGAGGGCATCATACTGTGTGTGGGGGCACAATGAGGGCATCATACTGTGTGTGGGGGCACAATGAGGGCATCATACTGTGTGTGGGGGCACAATGAGGGCATCATACTGTGTGTGGGGGCACAATGAGGGCATCATACTGTGTGTGGGGGCACAATGAGGGCATCATACTGTATGTGGGGTCACAATGAGGGCATCATACTGTGTGTGGGGGCACAATGAGGGCATCATACTCTGTGTGGGGGCACAATGAGGGCATCATACTCTGTGTGGGGGCACAATGAGGGCATCATACTCTGTGTGGGGGCACAATGGGGGCATCTTACTCTGTGTGGGGGCACAATGGGGGCATCATACTCTGTGTGGGGGCACAATGGGGGCATCATACTGTGTGTGGGGGCACAATGGGGGCATCATACTGTGTGTGGGGGCACAATGGGGGCATTATACTGTGTGTGGGGGCACAATGAGGGCATCATACTGTGTGTGGGGGCACAATGAGGGCATCATACTGTGTGTGGGGGCACAATGAGGGCATCATACTGTGTGTGGGGGCACAATGAGGGCATCATACTGTGTGTGGGGGCACAATGAGGGCATCATACTGTGTGTGGGGGCACAATGGGGCATCATACTGTGTGTGGGGGCACAATGAGGGCATCATAATATGTGTGGGGGCATCATACTCTGTGTGGGGGCACAATGAGGGCATCATACTGTGTATGGGGGCACAATGAGGGCATCATACTATGTGTGGGGGCACAATGAGGGCATCATACTATGTGTGGGGGCACAATGAGGGCATCATACTATGTGTGGAGGCACAATGAGGGCATCATACTGTGTGTGGAGGCACAATGAGGGCATCATACTCTGTGTGGAGGCACAATGAGGGCATCATACTCTGTGTGGAGGCACAATGAGGGCATCATACTCTGTGTGGGGGCACAATGAGGGCATCATACTGTGTGTGGAGGCACAATGAGGGCATCATACTCTGTGTGGAGGCACAATGAGGGCATCATACTCTGTGTGGAGGCACAATGAGGGCATCATACTCTGTGTGGGGGCACAATGAGGGCATCATACTCTGTGTGGGGGCACAATGGGGCATCATACTGTGTGTGGGGGCACAATGAGGGCATCATACTATGTGTGGGGGCATCATACTCTGTGTGGGGGCACAATGAGGGCATCATACTGTGTATGGGGCACAATGAGGGCATCATACTATGTGTGGGGGCACAATGAGGGCATCATACTATGTGTGGGGGCACAATGAGGGCATCATACTGTGTGTGGAGGCACAATGAGGGCATCATACTGTGTGTGGGGGGACAATGAGGGCTTCATACTATGTGTGGGGGCACAATGAGGGCATTATACTATGTGTGGGGGCATCATACTGTGTGTAGGGGCATCATACTATGTGTGGGGGCACATTGAGGGCATCATGCTGTGTGGGGCACAATGAGGGCATGATACTATGTGTGGGGGCACAATGAGGGCATCATGCTGTGTGGGGCACAATGTGGGCATCATACTATGTGTGGGGGCACAATGAGGGCATCATGCTGTGTGGGGCACAATGAGGGCATGATACTATGTGTGGGGGCACAATGAGGGCATCATGCTGTGTGGGGCACAATGTGGGCATTATACTGTGTGTGGGGGCACAATGGGGGCTTCATACTGTGTGTGGGGGCACAATGAGGGCATTATACTATGTGTGGGGGCACAATGAGGGCATCATGCTGTGTGGGGCACAATGAGGGCATCATACTATGTGTGGGGGCACAATGAGGGCATCATACTGTGTGTGGGGGCACAATGAGGGCATCATACTGTGTGTGGGGACACAATGAGGGCATCATACTGTGTGTGGGGGCACAATGAGGGCATCATACTGTGTGTGGGGGCACAATGAGGGCATCATACTGTGTGTGGGGGCACAATGAGGGCATCATACTGTGTGTGGGGGCATAATGAGGGCATCATACTCTGTGTGGGGGCACAATGAGGGCATCATACTGTGTGTGGGGGCACAATGAGGGCATCATACTGTGTGTGGGGGCACAATGAGGGCATCATACTGTGTGTGGGGGCACAATGAGGGCATCATACTCTGTGTGGGGGCACAATGGGGGCATCTTACTCTGTGTGGGGGCACAATGGGGGCATCATACTCTGTGTGGGGGCACAATGGGGGCATCGTACTGTGTGTGGGGGCACAATGGGGGCATCATACTGTGTGTGGGGGCACAATGGGGGCATTATACTGTGTGTGGGGGCACAATGAGGGCATCATACTATGTGTGGGGGCACAATGAGGGCATCATGCTGTGTGGGGCACAATGAGGGCATGATACTATGTGTTGGGGCACAATGAGGGCATCATACTGTGTGGGGCACAATGAGGGCATTATACTGTGTGTGGGGGCACAATGGGGGCATCATACTGTGTGTGGGGGCACAATGAGGGCATCATACTGTGTGTGGAGGCACAATGAGGGCATCATACTGTGTGTGGGGGGACAATGAGGGCTTCATACTATGTGTGGGGGCACAATGAGGGCATTATACTATGTGTGGGGGCATCATACTGTGTGTAGGGGCATCATACTATGTGTGGGGGCACATTGAGGGCATCATGCTGTGTGGGGCACAATGAGGTCATGATACTATGTGTGGGGGCACAATGAGGGCATCATGCTGTGTGGGGCACAATGTGGGCATTATACTGTGTGTGGGGGCACAATGGGGGCTTCATACTATGTGTGGGGGCACAATGAGGGCATCATACTATGTGTGGGGGCACAATGAGGGCATCATGCTGTGTGGGGCACAATGTGGGCATTATACTGTGTGTGGGGGCACAATGGGGGCTTCATACTGTGTGTGGGGGCACAATGAGGGCATCATACTATGTGTGGGGGCACAATGAGGGCATCATGCTGTGTGGGGCACAATGAGGGCATCATACTATGTGTGGGGGCACAATGAGGGCATCATACTGTGTGTGGGGGCACAATGAGGGCATCATACTGTGTGTGGGGACACAATGAGGGCATCATACTGTGTGTGGGGGCACAATGAGGGCATCATACTGTGTGTGGGGGCACAATGAGGGCATCATACTGTGTGTGGGGGCACAGTGAGGGCATCATACTGTGTGTGGGGGCACAATGAGGGCATCATACTCTGTGTGGGGGCACAATGAGGGCATCATACTGTGTGTGGGGGCACAATGAGGGCATCATACTGTGTGTGGGGGCACAATGAGGGCATCATACTGTGTGTGGGGGCACAATGAGGGCATCATACTCTGTGTGGGGGCACAATGGGGGCATCTTACTCTGTGTGGGGGCACAATGGGGGCATCATATTCTGTGTGGGGGCACAATGGGGGCATCATACTGTGTGTGGGGGCACAATGGGGGCATCATACTGTGTGTGGGGGCACAATGGGGGCATTATACTGTGTGTGGGGGAACAATGAGGGCATCATACTATGTGTGGGGGCACAATGAGGGCATCATGCTGTGTGGGGCACAATGAGGGCATGATACTATGTGTTGGGGCACAATGAGGGCATCATACTGTGTGGGGCACAATGAGGGCATTATACTGTGTGTGGGGGCACAATGGGGGCATCATACTGTGTGTGGGGGCACAATGAGGGCATCATACTATGTGTGGGGGCACAATGAGGGCATCATGCTGTGTGGGGCACAATGAGGGCATGATACTATGTGTGGGGGCACAATGAGGGCATCATGCTGTGTGGGGCACAATGAGGGCATGATACTATGTGTGGGGGCACAATGAGGGCATCATACTGTGTATGTGTGCGGGCACAATGAGGGCATCATACTGTGTTTGGGGACACAACGGAAGCATCCTTCTGTGTTGGGAGGTAGTTACTGTGTGGGGTATCATGGGTATCATGTGAAAGTTGAGTTCTCCACAATACCTGTCCCTTATTTTTGTCTGTAAATCTGGGGTTATGTGGCTACACCAGTCGTACATTTGCCATTCTGCATGTAAAAGCGCATTACTGCATTGTATACATTTATGGTACGTGGTCCTAAAGCTTCTCCAGAAAAAATAATACCCTAACCTAGTCCTGTTCTCACAGCAGAGGGTTGGTAACAATGTATCGGTGTATGAGAGCTATTGGCTTGTTGTTGCCTACACTGATACATTGGCAATTGGGCACGCCAGGGACGAGTTTGTAGCCTCTCTGCGTAAATGTGTCATTCAAAGACAGCCAACAGGATTTTTGAAAAGTAGTGAAAAACTGAGCCACAAAGTCTATGAGAGTTGTAGAAGGGTTTACAATGAAGTATGACGGATGAGCCTCTGATTGGCGACTTTTTAGGACAGGTGAGAAGTTTGGGGGTTGATGTGCGATCCCACTCCGGCTGCGGCGTCCCTCCAGGTCATCAGACTAATGAGGGAACGTTTGGTATCTGGTGGCAGATCCGCTGCGGAGTTTGAGAAGTTGTTGGCTGCCGTCGCTGCCTGAGGAAAGAGACTTTGTATCGCAGATCAAACGTAAGATCCATTGTAAGCATTTGCATGTGTCACTTTTTACAGGAGCGAGGTGAGACGGCAAGCGAGGAGACGCCGCTCGGTGTCTAATTTTAGACTGCGCCGGATGCGTGGAAAGATGAAGGGGAATTTGTGATATGTGCAGATTGTTTAATCTGCAGAACATGAGGTTTTTCTCTTGTCGAGAGACTTCCTGAGAGCAGACACCTGAAAGAGAAGCGCCACTTCAGAGGTAAAAACACGGGGAATCCTGAACGGGACTCGAAGCATCGATCTATGACGCTCAGCGTGGAACAATCTGTCATTCCCAGGGACTTTAATTAAAAGGGTTGTCTACTACTGAACAATCCACAAAATAAAAACAACTGCACCCCTTCCTCCTGTTCGAGAGCCACTCCATCGTTCTCTCCGCTGTGTCTCAGGGCGATCACATGACGTATGCGATGTCATGTACCACTGCAGCCAATCAATGGCAACTGATCAGCTACAGCCTTCTCTAGTTCATCAGATTGGAGCGCGTTGTCCAGTAGTGAACAATTCCTTTTAGATATCAGCTTTGCCATCAATAGTCAGGCATTGATGGTATGTATCATTATAGCAACGAATCAACACCTTGAAATGTGGTGCTGGAGAAGGATGTTATCAATCCCATGGATGGCAAGAAGAACAAATAAATCAGTCTGGGAACAAATCAATCCAGACGTCACTCAAAGCAAGCTACCACTTGTCTACTTTGGACGCATCATACGAAGAGAGCAATCACTGGAGAAGGACATCATGGTCGGAAGAATAGAAGGAAAAAGGTGAAGAGGAAGAATAGAAGGAACAAGGCGAAGAGGAAGAATAGAAGGAACAAGACGAAGAGGAAGAGTAGAAGGAACAAGCCGAAGAGGAAGAGTAGAAGGAACAAGCTGAAGAGGAAGAATAGAAGGAACAAGCCGAAGAGGAAGAGTAGAAGGAACAAGACGAAGAGGAAGAATAGAAGGAACAAGACGAAGAGGAAGAGTAGAAGGAACAAGACGAAGAGGAAGAATAGAAGGAACAAGACGAAGAGGAAGAGTAGAAGGAACAAGCCGAAGAGGAAGAGTAGAAGGAACAAGCTGAAGAGGAAGAATAGAAGGAACAAGCCGAAGAGGAAGAGTAGAAGGAACAAGACAAAGAGGAAGAATAGAAGGAACAAGACAAAGAGGAAGAGTAGAAGGAACAAGACGAAGAGGAAGAATAGAAGGAACAAGACGAAGAGGAAGAGTAGAAGGAACAAGACGAAGAGGAAGAATAGAAGGAACAAGCCGAAGAGGAAGAATAGAAGGAACATGGTGAAGAGGAAGAGTATAAGGAACAAGGCGAAGAGGAAGAGTAGAAGGAACAAGGCGAAGAGGAAGAGTAGAAGGAACAAGCCGAAGAGGAAGAGAAGTAACAAGGCGAAGAGGAAGAGTAGAAGGAACAAGGCGAAGAGGAAGAGTAGAAGGAACAAGACGAAGAGGAAGAAAAGAAGGAATAAGGCGAAGAGGAAGAATAGAAGGAACAAGGCGAAGAGGAAGAATAGAAGGAACAAGGCGAAGAGGAAGAGTAGAAGGAACAAGGCGAAGAGGAAGAATAGAAGGAACAAGGCGAAGAGGAAGAGTAGAAGGAACAAGGCGAAGAGGAAGAATAGAAGGAACAAGGCGAAGACCAGCAACCCGATGGCTTGATACAATCACAATATCAGTGGAGAAGACCCTGGTGGACCTTTCTAGGCTTGTACAAGATCGATCTTCCTACAGAGCGTCCATCCAACAAGTCGTCATGGCTCGAGATCGAGCTGAAGGCCGATAATAATAATAATCACTGTATAATGGAAAGTAATAACATTCTTTGTTCTTTGTTGTATTTTCGTTACCACTTTGAGGATCTCCACTTGTTGTCAGTGAATGAATGCAACAAAATAGCATCATTTGCCTGATTGGGAGTAATTACCCTGCAAATTGTCTCTTTCCTCCAAAGAAACTTCTACGTGGAGTTTCCATTTTATGAAACTTTTTGCCGTTTTCCCATGTGTCCTTCACCTTCGGTCACTGTTCAGACATAACCTTCGCCATCGTCATCTGAGGAGCCCTGATAGCAGGAATCAATTACATAGAATGGAGATAGTGAGACTCATCTCGGGTTATGTAAAATGTGACTGTTCCCCGGTGATAAGAGCGCGACCTCTGCTCATAGAGAAAACGGGAAATCCTCACCGATTGCATGTACATATAAAGTGGCGCAGGTCCCTGATATCAGATATCCCATTGTCTCATCTCCATAGTGAATAAATCCCTTATCACCTCTGAGCTTGATGACCGATCTGATTCCCCTGAAAATACAATTACCCAGCAGGCGACTCCAGGAATTGTGAGAAGAGACACGACTTGAGCGAAGAGAAGCAGCAGCTGCAGTGAAATTATACACTGTATGTATCCATCCCTCTCATATGGAAATGACTGACAGGTTGTCACAGGTTGTCAGTCACAGGTTGTCACCGCCCGTCCTTGTCTAGCAGAGCACTGAATATAGTCTTATATATGTACGGTTATATAGGGGGCTATGTCAAGTTATTTTCTTCCTTTCTGGAGGAGGACCCATCCCCCACAAAGAAGGGGTGGCAGCAACCAAATACTTTTAGCAGTGACCTGTAGATCTACTTTTCGGAGACAGATTTTTTTCTATAGTGCCTGTGAATTAAATGGCATCCTCATGACTTCTGAAATCTTACGCTTTTCGAGGCTCCTCCAATTCAACAAGCGCTACGCTGTTCTGCCCGGTCAATGTGGCGGGTCACATCAGAAGGCTACACAAGGGGGTTTATGGTGTCAAAACCTCTCCCCTGTGTCCTCACACATCAATGCTTTTCTCCCTCAGCTCTCCTTCTGCAGCTCTTTCTCCAGCATCTCTACTCCCCAGCAACTCTCCACCTCCTGCAGCTCATTCTCCTGCAGCTCTCCATCTCCTGCAGCAGCTCATTCTCCTGCAGATCTCCTCCTGTAGTTCTTCTCCCCTGCAGGTTTCCTCCTGTAGCAATACTTTCTCCTGCAGCACTTCTCCCCCTGCAGTTTTCATTTTCTTAGCAGTTCTTCCCCTCTTGCAGCTTTCATCCTGCAGCTACCCCCATTGCAGTACTGTATACTGTATATTCTCCTCCTGCAGCTTCCCCCTAGCCAGCTCTTCTTCTCCAGCATCTCTCCTCCTCCTGCAGCTTCCCCCTAGCCAGCTCTTCTTCTCCAGCATCTCTCCTCCTCCTGCAGCTTTCTCCTAGCCAGCTCTTCTTCTCCAGCATCTCTCCTCCTCCTGCAGCTTCCTCCTAGCCAGCTCTTCTTCTCCAGCATCTCTCCTCCTCCTGCAGCTTCCCCCTAGCCAGCTCTTCTTCTCCAGCATCTCTCCTCCTCCTGCAGCTTCTCCCTAGCCAGCTCTTCTTCTCCAGCATTTCTCCTCCTCCTGCAGCTTCTCCCTAGCCAGCTCCTCTTCTCCAGCATTTCTCCTCCTCCTGCAGCTTCCCCCTAGGTAGCTCTTCTTCTCCAGCATCTCTCCTCCTCCTGCAGCTTCCCCCTAGCCAGCTCTTCTTCTCCAGCATCTCTCCTCCTCCAGCAGCTTCCCCCTAGCCAGCTCTTCTTCTCCAGCATCTCTCCTCCTCCTGCAGCTTCCCCCTAGGCAGCTCTTCTTCTCCAGCATCTCTCCTCCTCCTGCAGCTTCTTCCTAGCCAGCTCTTCTTCTCCAGCATCTCTCCTCCTCCTGCAGCTTCCCCCTAGGCAGCTCATCTTCTCCAGCATCTCTCCTCCTCCTGCAGCTTCTCCCTAGCCAGCTCTTCTTCTCCAGCATCTCTCCTCCTCCTGCAGCTTCCCCCTAGGCAGCCCTTCTCCAGCATCGCTCCTCTTCTTCCTGCAGTTTTCCACTTGACAGCTCTTCTTCTCCAGCATCTCTTCTCCTCCTGCAGCTTCCCCCTAGCCAGCTCTTCTTCTCCAGCATCTCTCCTCCTCCTGCAGCTTCCCCCTAGGCAGCTCTTCTTCTCCAGCATCGCTCCTCTTGCTGCAGCTTCCCCCTAGCCAGCTCTTCTTCTCCAGCATCTCTCCTCTTCCTGCAGCTTTCCCCTAGCCAGCTCTTCTTCTCCAGCATCTCTCCTCTTCTTGCAGCTTCCCCCTAGCCAGCTCTTCTTCTCCAGCATCTCTCCTCTTCCTGCAGCTTCCCCCTAGCCAGCTCTTCTTCTCCAGCATCTCTCATCCCCCTGCAGCTTCCCCCTAGCCAGCTCCTCTTCTCCAGCATCTCTCCTCTTCCTGCAGCTTCCCCCTAGCCAGCTCTTCTTCTCCAGCATCTTGCCTCCTCCTGCAGCTTCCCCCTAGCCAGCTCTTCTTCTCCAGCATCTCTCATCCTCCTGCAGTTTCCCCCTAGCCAGCTCCTCTTCTCCAGCATCTCTCCTTCTCCTGCAGCTTCCCCCTAGCCAGCTCCTCTTCTCCAGCATCTCTCCTCTTCCTGCAGCTTCCCCCTAGCCAGCTCTTCTTCTCCAGCATCTCTTCTCCTCCTGCAGCTTTCCCCTAACCAGCTCTTCTTCTCCAGCATTTCTCCTCCTCCTGCAGCTTCCCCCTAGCCAGCTCTTCTTCTCCAGCATCTCTCATCCCCCTGCAGCTTCCCCCTAGCCAGCTCCTCTTCTCCAGCATCTCTCCTCTTCCTGCAGCTTCCCCCTAGCCAGCTCTTCTTCTCCAGCATCTCGCCTCCTCCTGCAGCTTCCCCCTAGCCAGCTCTTCTTCTCCAGCATCTCTCATCCTCCTGCAGCTTCCCCCTAGCCAGCTCCTCTTCTCCAGCATCTCTCCTCTTCCTGCAGCTTCCCCCTAGCCAGCTCTTCTTCTCCAGCATCTCTCCTCCTCCTGCAGCTTCCCCCTAGCCAGCTCTTCTTCTCCAGCATCTCTCCTCCCCCTGCAGCTTCCCCCTAGCCAGCTCTTCTTCTCCAGCATCTCTCATCCCCCTGCAGCTTCCCCCTAGCCAGCTCCTCTTCTCCAGCATCTCTCCTCTTCCTGCAGCTTCCCCCTAGCCAGCTCTTCTTCTCCAGCATCTCGCCTCCTCCTGCAGCTTCCCCCTAGCCAGCTCTTCTTCTCCAGCATCTCTCATCCTCCTGCAGCTTCCCCCTAGCCAGCTCCTCTTCTCCAGCATCTCTCCTCTTCCTGCAGCTTCCCCCTAGCCAGCTCTTCTTCTCCAGCATCTCTCCTCCTCCTGCAGCTTCCCCCTAGCCAGCTCTTCTTCTCCAGCATCTCTCCTCCCCCTGCAGCTTCCCCCTAGCCAGCTCTTCTTCTCCAGCATCTCTCCTCCCTCTGCAGCTTCCCCCTAGCCAGCTCTTCTTCTCCAGCATCTCTCCTCCCCCTGCAGCTTCCCCCTAGCCAGCTCTTCTTCTCCAGCATCTCTCCTCCCCCTGCAGCTTCCCCCTAGCCAGCTCTTCTTCTCCAGCATCTCTCCTCCCCCTGCAGCTCTCATCTCCCTGCAGCTCTCTTCTCCCGGCTCTTCTTCTTGAAGGGGCAGGGTGTAATGCTTGTTATTGCTTCTAAAAAGAACAGATAGAGCAGAGAAAGAAGTAGGTGTTCATGTATCAGAGTGTGTATATAAGCTAGTGAAGGTGTGTGCACATGTCTGTGTGTCACAGTGTCTTCCTGTGTGTGTAAATAGTGTATCACAGTGTGTGTCTGTGTGTATTTTCACGCTCACCGTATATCTGCACTATATCAATCTGTATGTGAAAATGCAGAATACTCCCAACACGTGTAGTACAGTAGTATCGTAGCGGCATTCTCCTCAATAACCTCTGCACCATATGGAACTGTACTGTACTCCCTGTATGTACATAGTACAGCTTTTAGTGCCATGACTTGTGCACAGTGTGGCGGCATTACTTCTTTTCAGGTCACTGACACTTTTTACGATACGATATGATACGATACACTTTATTGATCCCGAGGGAAATTATGGTATGACAGCAGCATTACAACAGTATTCCAAACAAAACATTACAAACAGCATTAATACATTAAATTACAAACAGCGTTACATAGAGTAATTACTAGACACGGATCCTGCGCATGACTAACCACAATACGTAATAATAATAAATTTTATTTCTATAGCGCCGACATATTCCGCAGCACTTTACATTTCAGAGGGGATTTGTACAGACAATAGACATTACAGCATAACAATAATCACACAGATCATAACAGATACCAAGAGGAGTGAGGTCCCTGCTCGCAAGCTTACAGTCTATGAGGAAAGAGGTAGACACGAAAGGTGGGTGGTAACAGTTGCCCTGATTGTATGGACCAGCCATAATGTTACGTGTGTAACAGTACAGACACAGAGGGCTAATGGATGCATAAAGCATGTGGGAACATGATGCGGGGAACCTGGTTATGGTAGAACTTTTGGCTGTGCCACATAGGGATAGATTAGGTTAATGTGTTGAGGCGGTAGGCCAGTCTGAATAAATGAGTTTTCAGGGCACGCTTAAAATTGTGGGGATTGGGGACTAATAACTACTGTGATAAAACACTCCGGGATCGCCTATGCTGGGGTCAAAGGTCACGTGCGTTCAGCATGAAACTCAGGCGCAGAGCTGGGATTCGGGTATAACTGACCCTGGGTCAGGTTTATTAACGGTGAAAGCAATGCATAAAGAAAAAAAACATAAAACAAATCCTTGCCTGTCCGGCACTAACTAAACAAGGTACAACCTAACTACTGTGAGAATCATGTGGGAATAGTGGCTGAGGGCAGGTATATCTCGCCCAGATTCCTTTCCTATGTGGCCTAGTCTGGTCAGTATCGCACCTGCTTACTAATGGATAATGGGAGGTGGATATAAAAGGATGCCAGGTGGTTGTGTGAGTGTCTCAGCCTGGGAACACAGAGAGCCTGTCTGTGTGAGAGACACACGTGAGTGAAAGCAGTGCCCACTGCAACTGTGGTTTGGCTGGACGGGAGAAGCCCGCCAGTTGGTAGTTAGGTTGTACCTTGTTTAGTTAGTGCCGGACAGGCAAGGATTTGTTTTATGTTTTATTTCCTTTTGCATTGCTTTCACCTTGAATAAACCTGACCCAGGGTCAGTTATACCCGAATCCAGCTCTGCGCCTGAATTTCATGCTGAACGCACGTGACCTTTGACCCCAGCAAAGGCGATCCCGGAGTGTTTTATCACATTGTGGTGGAGAACGCGGGCATCACGTTGCAAGCATGAGCATGGAGGACGTGGTGAAAGCGCTGGTACAGTCCACCGCCGTCCAGCAAGAAGCTAATCGGGTGATGATGGCCCAGCTGAAGGAGTTGGTGGACATGACAGTTACCGATCGTTCGCTTCTCCAGCAGGTGGCGCAGCGCTTGGCAAGCCTACAGGAGGTTAACCTGGAAGCAGAGTCGAGAGTGATTCACGTGAGTCGGTACTGGCAGAAGATGACGACCGAAGATGACGTCGAGGCATACCTGACCACGTTTGAACGGACGGCGGTGCGAGAAAAATGGCCGAAGGCACGATGGGCCGGCCTGATTGCCCCGTTTCTTTCCGGTGAGGCCCAAAAGGCGTATTATGACTTGGAACCTGAAGCTGCGCAGGACTTTGACAAATTGAAAGCCGAGATCTTGGCCCGGCTGGGAGTGACGACCGCTGTCCGTGCACAGAGAGTGCATCAATGGACTTATCAGCCGGATAAACCACCGCGGTCACAGATGTTCGACCTGATCCACGTGACGAAGAAGTGGCTACAACCCGAGGTGCTGACAGCGCCAGAGATAATCCAGAGAGTCGTCATGGACAAGTACCTGAGAGCTCTGCCGCCAGCCCTGAGGAAGTGGGTAAGCCATGGAAATCCTACGACGGCAGATCAACTGGTGGATCTGGTTGAACGTTACTCCGTGGCGGAAGGACTCCGAGACGACGCTACCCCACCTCGTTCTTCATCATCTCCACGTGGAACCGGTAAGACTGTTCCAGGGAGTAGGGGAGAAGGAAATATCCCTAAGACAGTGGGGGAGGAAAACGGGACTGCCCGCACTGCGAGGCCGAGAGTAACGAACTATGGTCTAAGCAAGGGGCCCGTTAGGTGTTTCCGCTGCCAAGAGATGGGACATATTGCTGCGAACTGTCCGGTCACTACTGAACCCATGCAGTGGGACGTCACAGACTCTAAAAACCGCATGTCTATGGTTGCACGGGTAGTGAGTGTGAATGCCGGTCAAAAGGATGTGGAAAAACACTTGTGTGATTTAACTGTTGATGGCAAAAATGTGGTGGCATTGTTAGACTCGGGAAGTGTGGTGACTCTGGTGAAGGCCAGTCTGGTGTCAGCCCCGACTGGACCATCAGACAAATTTTCTGTAATGTGTGTGCATGGAGACACCTGTTCGTACCTCACCACGGTCATATGCATTACTACTTCCTATGGGTCTGTGCAACATAAAGTGGGACTCGTCCCGGCGTTATTGCATGATGTTATCCTGGGCCGGGATTTTCCCCACTTCTGGCAATTGTGGGAGAATCAGTTGATGCCCTAGGGTAATAGTGTACATGATTCTTCTCCCAGGGCGCGTGTGGGTCCCGAACCCCTGGAAGAGGTCTCCCCGGAAGACTCTGGGGAAGAGTCTGTGGGAAATGACCTGCAGTTCCCGTTTTCAGTCATGGCGGGTGATACGGAGGAGACCGGGGAAGAGGAGGAGGCCGACAGCCGTCCACCTCCCCGTTTGCCGGATTTAGAAGTTCAGAAAGATGACTTCCAAAGCGAGCAAATAAAGGATCCTACCCTTTCTCAGGCTAGGACAAATGTGAAAGTGATAAATGGGGTACCCGTAGAACCTGGCTCTAGGCTGGCATATCCTTACATGGTTCTGGAGAATGATTTACTCTATCAGATAGAGAAAAAGGGGGAAGACACGGTGCAACTATTAGTCGTGCCAAAACCCTACCGGCGGCAGGTGCTGGACATAGCCCACGGAAATGTGATGGGAGGTCACCTGGGAGTCCAGAAAACCACCGAAAGGATATTACACTGTTTTGTTTGGCCAGGCATGCATCACGATATCCGTGTATATTGTGAGTCTTGTCCTGACTGCCAAGCCTCTGCACCTAAGCCCCGGTTCTGTAGCCCTTTGGTACCCCTACCTATTATTGAAGTCCCGTTTGAGAGGATTGGGATGGATTTAGTTGGGCCCCTTCCACGGTCTGCACGTGGACACCAACATATCCTGGTCATCTTGGATTATGCCACTCGTTACCCGGAGGCCATCCCTTTGCGTAACACGGCCACCAAGACGATTGCCAAGGAACTGGTGCATCTGTTTAGTCGGGTCGGTATACCAAAACAGATACTCACCGACCAGGGGACCCCCTTTATGTCCAGGGTAATGAAGGAGCTCTGCCGATTGTTACAAATCGAACCGTTACGCACATCCGTGTATCACCCTCAAACAGACGGGTTGGTCGAACGGTTCAATAAAACTCTGAAGCAGATGCTGAGAAAGGTGATAGACAAGGATGGGAAGAACTGGGACTATTTACTTCCGTATTTGCTTTTTGCCATCAGGGAAGTACCCCAGTCTTCCACGGGATTCTCGCCTTTCGAGTTATTGTACGCCCGACGTCCTCGCGGACTGTTAGACGTTGCAAAAGAAACCTGGGAGGGTCAGGTCACTCCGTTTAAAACAGTGATAGATCACGTCACACAAATGCAGGACCGTATTGCGGCTGTTATGCCTATCGTCAAAGAACACATGATGCAGGCTCAAGGAGCCCAAAAAAGAATCTATGATAGGGGCGCCAAGATCCGTACGTTTGCACCCGGAGATAGGGTGTTAATCCTGGTCCCCACGGTGGACAGTAAGTTCCTGGCAAAGTGGCAGGGCCCCTTTGAGATCAAGGAAAGAGTTGGTGAAGTAAACTACAAAGTATACCAGGCAGGTAAACGGAAGCCTGAACAGATTTATCATGTAAATCTGATAAAGCCCTGGAAGGATCGGTCTGCCTTGTCAGCGGAGCTGGCCCGTCCTGTCTGCTCGCATACCGTACCGGAGGTACGGGTTGCAGAGACTCTCTCGGAGCGGCAAAAGACTGAGGTCAGGCAGTTTCTACTTCACAACCAAAAGTTTTTCTCAGAAAAACCCGGGCAGACTACACTAATGAAACATGACATCGTAACGGAACCTAGTGTCACAGTTCACATAAAGCCCTACCGAATCCCGGAAGCGCGCCGTGAAGCCGTTTCCCGAGAAGTGAAGGCAATGTTAGAGTTAGGAGTCATTGAGGAATCGCACAGTGCGTGGTCCAGCCCGATTGTGCTAATTCCTAAACCGGACGGCACCATCCGGTTCTGCAATGACTTCAGGAAACTGAATGCGGTCTCAAAATTTGATGCCTACCCTATGCCCCGGGTCGACGAGTTAATAGATCGGTTAGGAAAAGCCCGGTATATTACGACCCTAGATCTAACAAAGGGGTATTGGCAGATCCCTCTGGCTGAGGCTGCCAGAGAAAAGACGGCATTTGCTACGCCGGAAGGTCTATTTCAGTATGTGTATATGCCGTTTGGACTGCACGGAGCACCGGCGACCTTCCAGAGACTGATGGATCGAGTCCTGAGGCCACATAGGCGGTACGCTTCGGCCTATTTGGATGACATTGTCATTTACAGCTTGGACTGGGAGACTCATCTCCAGAAAGTACAAGCTGTGATTGACGACCTGTGGGAGGCAGGTCTAACCGCGAACCCCAAGAAATGTCACATCGGGCTAGAAGAAGCCCGGTATTTGGGGTATGTAATTGGGAGGGGTGTTGTTAAACCCCAGCTCGATAAGATTCAGGCGGTTCAGGACTGGCCACAACCTGTCAACAAGAAGCAGGTGCAAGCCTTCCTGGGGATCGCCGGCTATTATCGCCGGTTCATACCCAATTTTGCAGCCATCGCTACCCCCCTGACGGATCTTACAAAAGGGAAAGACTCCGTCATGATTAAATGGAATTTAGCGGCTGAAGAAGCCTTCCATAGCCTAAAACGGGCACTTTGCTCTCAGCCCGTACTGGTGACTCCGGACTTCCGCAGCGAGTTTGTGGTACAAACGGATGCCTCTGATACCGGTATCGGGGCCGTACTCTCACAAGTGAGGGACGGAGTGGAACACCCAGTCCTCTATCTCAGCAGGAAGCTGAATAAACACGAGCAAAGGTATGCAGTCGTAGAAAAAGAGTGCCTCGCCATTAAGTGGGCTCTAGAGGCCCTCAAATATTACCTGGTGGGCCGAAAGTTCAGGCTGATCACTGACCATGCCCCTCTCAAGTGGATGCACTTGAACAAGGAACGGAATAGCCGGGTGACCCGGTGGTTCCTTGCCCTGCAGGCCTACACTTTTACGGTGGAGCACCGCCCAGGGGTACAGATGGGAAATGCAGATGCCCTGTCCCGAGTGCACTGTTTGGCGGGTGTCATTGCTCGACCGGAGTGGTCTGAGCAGAGGGGGGGGATATGTGAGAATCATGTGGGAATAGTGGATGAGGGCAGGTATATCTCGCCCAGATTCCTTTCCTATGTGGCCTAGTCTGGTCAGTATCGCACCTGCTTGCTAATGAATAATGGGAGGTGGATATAAAAGGATGCCAGGTGGTTGTGTGAGTGTCTCAGCCTGGGAACACAGAGAGCCTGTCTGTGTGAGAGACACACACGTGAGTGGAAGCAGTGCCCACTGCAACTGTGGCGGCCTTCTCCCGTCCAACCCAACCACAGTTGCAGTGGGCACTGCTTTCACTCACGTGTGTCTCTCACACAGACAGACTCTCTGTGTTCCCAGGCTGAGACACTCACACAACCACCTGGCATCCTTTTATATCCACCTCCCATTATTCATTAGCAAGCAGGTGCGACACTGACCAGACTAGGCCACATAGGAAAGGAATCTGGGCGAGATATACCTGCCCTCATCCACTATTCCCACATGATTCTCACATATCCCCCCCCTCTGCTCAGACCACTCTGGTCGAGCAATGACACCCGCCAAACAGTGCACTCGGGACAGGGCATCTGCATTCCCCATCTGTACCCCTGGGCGGTGCTCCACCGTAAAAGTGCAAGCTTATATCTGGTAACCAGCTTTTCCAATCTCTGCTCTGAATCCACTCCTGTGTCTCCATTCAATGTCAGCAAGCAGTTAATCCTGAATGCTATCTATGTGTTTTCAACTCTGCAAGCTTATATCTGGTAACCAGCTTTTCCAATCTCTGCTCTGAATCCACTCCTGTGTCTCCATTCAATGTCAGCAAGCAGTTAATCCTGAATGCTATCTATGTGTTTTCAACTCTGCAAGCTTATATCTGGTAACCAGCTTTTCCAATCTCTGCTCTGAATCCACTCCTGTGTCTCCATTCAATGTCAGCAAGCAGTTAATCCTGAATGCTATCTATGTGTTTTCAACTCTGCAAGCTTATATCTGGTAACCAGCTTTTCCAATCTCTGCTCTGAATCCACTCCTGTGTCTCCATTCAATGTCAGCAAGCAGTTAATCCTGAATGCTATCTTTGTGTTTTCAACTCTGCAAGCTTATATCTGGTAACCAGCTTTTCCAATCTCTGCTCTGAATCCACTCCTGTGTCTCCATTCAATGTCAGCAAGCAGTTAATCCTGAATGCTATCTATGTGTTTTCAACTCTGCAAGCTTATATCTGGTAACCAGCTTTTCCAATCTCTGCTCTGAATCCACTCCTGTGTCTCCATTCAATGTCAGCAAGCAGTTAATCCTGAATGCTATCTATGTGTTTTCAACTCTGCAAGCTTATATCTGGTAACCAGCTTTTCCAATCTCTGCTCTGAATCCACTCCTGTGTCTCCATTCAATGTCAGCAAGCAGTTAATCCTGAATGCTATCTATGTGTTTTCAACTCTGCAAGCTTATATCTGGTATATAGTTTTTTCAATTTACTCTGCTTGTCCCCTTATGTTGTGAGGTCAAGAAACTTTTCAAAGTGCTTTATGATCCATGTAGTGCTGGACATGTGTTTATTTGACCACAACATTTTATTGGGTCCTGGTGTCTCAATTTAGTGTGATTGATTAACGAGCAGAGAGAGCCACAAAAAAAAACAAAAAAAAACAAACTTAGCCTTAACCTCCTATATATTCAGACCTAGCTAGGGGGAGCATTTATGCAGGGGTGGCATTTATGCACATGTAATCTAAGTACATGTATCAAAGTACTTCTGGCAGTTATAACATGGCAGTTGGGCAGGAGACAGGTAAGACATTTATATACATCTACTCCCTGTACATTTGGAGTACAACAAATATATACCATATGCATTTGTGTAATTTTTATCCTGGCCGCTGCATTCACACACATCCACCGCCCTGGCATTAACTCTCCACACTCCATCCATATTGGCCCCTCACTCCTTTCCTCTCCTATGTATAGCACGCATGCTCTTTTCACATTGTTAAATTGCACAGATCCAGCCAGTCCCACCATTCAACACCAGAGACGCTCTCACAAATCACTTAACCATCTGCTCACTCTTTCTATCCTCCTTCTCCTAGTTGCAGGAGACATTGCTCCCAACCCTGGTCCCCCATGTTATAGAAAGTCAAACCCCCCCACTGCTACACTTAGAAACCCCTCTAATCTTATTAATATTCCCTGCATGCCATCTGTCTCTCTTAATTGTGCACTTTGGAATTCTCGCTCAGTGTGTAACAAACTCTCCTTCATTCATGACTTCTTCCTTTCTAATTCTCTTAACCTCCTCGCTCTTACTGAAACCTGGATCCAGCAGTCAGACACTACCGCTGCTGCTGCTCTTTCATACGGGGGACTACACTTCTCTCATACCCCAAGATCAGACAATAGAGCTGGTGGAGGCGTTGGTCTGCTCCTATCACCAAAATGTACCTTTCAGGTTATCCTCAAGTACCCTCACTTATCTTCCCTTCTTTTGAGGTCCATGCCGTCAGACTCTACACCCCCTTCTCCATGCGAGTGGCGGTGGTGTATCATCCTCCCGGCCCCTCCCATCAGTTCCTGGATCATTTTGCCACTTGGCTTCCACATTTTCTCTCCTGTGACATCCCTACCCTCATCATGGGAGATTTCAACATCCCCATTGCTCTTCCCCTCTCCCCATCTGCTACTCACCTTTTATCTCTAACCTCCTCATTTGGCCTTTCGCAGCTTACTAATTCTCCAACGCATGAAGACGGGAAACTCCCTCGACTTGGTCTTCTCTCGGCTTTGTGCAGTGGATGATTTTGCAAACTCCCCTCTCCCGCTCTCTGACCACAATCTTCTTTCATTCTCTATCAAGAACTGCCAGGCCGCTCAGGTCACCCCCACTGTCCAGACTTATAGAAACATACAGGCCATTAACACCCAGAAACTTATGAAGAACTTGCAGTCTTCATTGGCCCCTATCTCCTCCCTCTCCTGTCCTGATTCTGCATTGAAGCATTACAATGAAACACTTCAAAGTGCCCTGGATGAATTTGCTCCTCCTATAAATAGAACACCACAACGCAGACGGCGACAACCCTGGCACACGGTGCAAACACGTTTCCTGCAGCGGTGCTCCAGGTGCGCCGAACGTCTGTGGAGAAAATCCAATCTACGCGAAGATTTCATCCATTTTAAGTTTATGCTTAGAACATACAACACTGCCCTTCACCTCTCCAAACAAACCTATTTCAACACCCTCATCATCTCACTGTCCAATAACCCGAAACGTCTCTTTGACACTTTTCATTCTCTACTCAATCCAAGAGTACAGGCCCCAACCACGGAGCTCCGAGCTGACGATCTGGCCAATTACTTCAAAGAAAAAATTGACCAGATCCGACAGGAAATTATCTCCAAATCCCCTCATACCATGCACTGTCCTCCCTCCCCCACTGCATCTAACTCACTCTCTGATTTTGAACCAGTCACAGAAGAAGAAGTAAGCAGGCTCCTTGCATCTTCTCGCCCAACTACTTGCACCAGTGACCCATTTCCGTCACATCTCCTCCAGTCCCTTTCCCCTGCTGTCACCCCTCACCTAACTAAAATTTTTAACCTCTCTCTCTCTTCTGGTATTTTTCCCTCCTCATTTAAGCATGCCATCATACATCCACTACTTAAAAAACCATCCCTCGACCAAAACTGTGCCGCTAACTATAGACCTGTCTCTAATCTTCCCTTCATCTCTAAACTCCTGGAACGCCTGGTCCACTCCCGTCTTATCCGCTATCTCTCAGAAAACTCTGTTCTCGACCCTCTCCAATCCGGTTTCCGCTCTTTACACTCCACTGAAACTGCCCTCACTAAAGTCTCTAATGATCTGCTAACAGCTAAATCAAATGGTCATTACTCCATGCTAATTCTCTTGGATCTCTCTGCAGCATTCAACACTGTGGATCATCAGCTCCTCCTCACTATGCTCCATTCCATTGGCCTCAAGGACACCGTTCTCTCCTGGTTCTCCTCCTATCTCTCCGACTGCTCCTTTACTGTTTCTTTTGCCGGTTCCTCCTCCTCTCACCTTCCCCTTACTGTTGGGGTTCCTCAAGGATCGGTTCTAGGCCCCCTCCTCTTCTCCTTGTACACTGCCCCTATTGGTCAAACAATCAGTAGATTTGGTTTCCAGTACCATCTCTATGCTGATGACACCCAATTATACGCTTCTTCTCCTGACATCACGCCAGCCTTTCTAGAAAACACTGGCGATTGTCTAAACGCTGTGTCTAACATCATGTCCTCACTATATCTGAAACTGAACCTGTCAAAGACTGAACTCCTTGTGTTTCCTCCTGCTACTAATGTACCTATACCCGACACTGCCATTTCCGTCTGTGGTTCCACTATTACTCCCCAGCAACAGGCCCGCTGTCTTGGGGTCATACTTGATTCCGAGCTTTCCTTTGCCCCCCACATTCGATCACTGGCTCGCTCTTGTCATCTGCACCTCAAAAACATTTCTAGAATTCGACCTTTTCTTACTTTTGACTCTGCAAAAACTCTTACTGTTTCTCTTATTCATTCTCGTCTCGACTATTGTAACTCTCTTCTAATCGGTCTCCCTCTTACAAAACTCTCCCCTCTCCAATCTGTCTTGAATGCTGCAGCCAGGATCATATTCCTCACCAATCGTTACACCGATGCCTCTACCTTGTGCCAGTCATTACACTGGCTACCCATCCACTCCAGAATTCAGTATAAACTTATTACCCTCACCCACAAAGCCCTCCATGGCTCAGCACCACCCTACATCTCCTCCCTTGTTTCAGTATACCACCCTACCCGCGCCCTCCGTTCTGCTGATGACCTGAGGTTAGTATCCTCAATAGTCAGAACCTCCCACTCCCGTCTCCAAGACTTTACACGTGCCACGCCAATTCTTTGGAATGCACTTCCCAGGTCAATACGATTAGTCCCCAATCCCCACAATTTTAAGCGTGTCCTGAAAACGCATTTATTCAGACTGGCCTACCACCTCAACACATTAACCTAATCTATCCCTGTGTGGCAGAGCCAAAAGTTTTACCATAACCAGGTTCCCCGCATCATGTTCCCACATGCTTTATGCCTCCATTAGCCCTCTGTGTCTGTACTGTTATACACTTAACATTATGGATGGTCCATACAATCAGGGCAACTGTCACCACCCACCTTTCGTGTCTACCTCTTTCCTCATAGACTGTAAGCTTGTGAGCAGGGCCCTCATTCCTCTTGGTATTTGTTATAATCTACTGTATGTGATTATTGTTATGCTGTAATGTCTATTGTCTGTACAAATCCCCTCTGAAATGTAAAGTGCTGCGGAATATGTCAGCGCTATAGAAATAAAATTTATTATTATTATTATATTATTATTATATTATTATAGGCCTGCAGGGCAAGGAACCACCGGGTCACCCGGCTATTCCGTTCCTTGTTCAAGTGCATCCACTTGAGAGGGGCATGGTCAGTGATCAGCCTGAACTTTCGGCCCACCAGGTAATATTTGAGGGCCTCTAGAGCCCACTTAATGGCGAGGCACTCTTTTTCTACGACTGCATACCTTTGCTCGTGTTTATTCAGCTTCCTGCTGAGATAGAGGACTGGGTGTTCCACTCCGTCCCTCACTTGTGACAGTACGGCCCCGATACCGGTATCAGAGGTATCCGTTTGTACCACAAACTCGCTGCGGAAGTCCGGAGTCACCAGTACGGGCTGAGAACAAAGTGCCCGTTTTAGGCTATGGAAGGCTTCTTCAGCCGCTAAACTCCATTTAATCATGACGGAGTCATTCCCTTTGGTAAGATCCGTCAGGGGGGTAGCGATGGCTGCAAAATTGGGTATGAACCGGCGATAATAGCCGGCGATCCCCAGGAAGGCTTGCACCTGCTTCTTGTTGACAGGTTGTGGCCAGTCCTGAACCGCTTGAATCTTATCGACCTGGGGTTTAACAACACCCCTCCCAATTACATACCCCAAATACCAGGCTTCTTCTAGCCCGATGTGACATTTCTTGGGGTTCGCGGTTAGACCTGCCTCCCACAGGTCGTCAATCACAGCTTGTACTTTCTGGAGATGAGTCTCCCAGTCCAAGCTGTAAATGACAATGTCATCCAAATAGGCCGAAGCGTACTGCCTATGTCGCCTTAGGACTCGATCCATCAGTCTCTGGAAGGTCGCCGGTGCCCCGTGCAGTCCAAACGGCATATACACATACTGAAATAGACCTTCCGGCGTAGCAAATGCCGTCTTTTCTCTGGCAGCCTCAGCCAGAGGGATCTGCCTATACCCCTTTGTTAGATCTAGGGACGTAATATACCGGGCTTTTCCTAACCGATCTATTAACTCGTCGACCCGGGGCATAGGGTAGGCATCAAATTTTGAGACCACATTCAGTTTCCTGAAGTCATTGCAGAACCGGATGGTGCCGTCCGGTTTAGGAATTAGCACAATCGGGCTGGACCAAGCACTGTGCGACTCCTCAATGACTTCTAACTCTAACATTGCCTTCACTTCTCGGGAAACGGCTTCACGGCGCGCTTCCGGGATTTGGTAGGGCTTAACGTGAACTGTGACACCAGGTTCCGTTACGATGTCATGTTTCATTAGTGTAGTCTGCCTGGGTTTTTCTGAGAAAAACTTTTGGTTGTGAAGTAGAAACTGCCTGACCTCAGTCTTTTGCCGCTCCGAGAGAGTCTCTGCAACCCGTACCTCCAGTACGGTATGCGAGCAGACGGGACGGGCCAGCTCCGCTGACAAGGCAGACCAATCCTTCCAGGGTTTTATCAGATTTACATGATAAATCTGTTCAGGTTTTCGTTTACCTGCCTGGTATACTTTGTAGTTTACTTCACCAACTCTTTCCTTAATCTCAAAGGGGCCCTGCCACTTTGCCAGGAACTTACTGTCCACCGTGGGGACCAGGATCAACACCCTATCTCCGGGTGCAAACGTACGGATCTTGGCACCCCTATCATAGATTCTTTTTTGGGCTCCTTGAGCCTGTATCATGTGTTCTTTGACGATAGGCATAACAGCCGCAATACGGTCCTGCATCTGTGTGACGTGATCTATCACCGTTTTAAACGGAGTGACCTGACCATCCCAGGATTCTTTGACAACGTCTAAGGCTACTTTCACACATCAGTTTTTTGCCGTCAGGCAGGATCCGGCTATTTTTAGAAGAAACGGATCCGGCATAAATTTTGGAGAACTGTAGAAACGGATCCGTTTTTTTGCTGGATCCGTCTAGCAGGTTATATCTGTTCCTGGGGGCTGGCCAATTGGATCTGAGCATGCGCAGACTTAAAAAAACCGGATCCGGTGGCTGGATCCGTCTTTTTCTGGATCCGGCGCATTCCGGCGCCCATAGACTTTCATTGTAGCAAAAAGCTGGAAGCGCCGAATCCGGCGCTTCCGGCTTTTTCGCCGGAGACAAAAAACGTTACAGTAGCCGTTTTTTCCAGACGCCGGAATGAGACAAGTTGCCGGATCCGGCAAAAAACGGATGAAACGCAATGCCATCCGGCACGATCCGGCGCTAATGCAAGTCAATGGGGAAAAACTGGATCCGGCATTGCATTTTGCCGGATCCGGTTTTACAAAAAAAAGCCGGATCGCGCCTGAAGGCAAAAAACTGATGTGTGAAAGAGGCCTAACAGTCCGCGAGGACGTCGGGCGTACAATAACTCGAAAGGCGAGAATCCTGTGGAAGACTGGGGTACTTCCCTGATGGCAAAAAGCAAATACGGAAGTAAATAGTCCCAGTTCTTCCCATCCTTGTCTATCACCTTTCTCAGCATCTGCTTCAGAGTTTTATTGAACCGTTCGACCAACCCGTCTGTTTGAGGGTGATACATGGATGTGCGTAACGGTTCGATTTGTAACAATCGGCAGAGCTCCTTCATTACCCTGGACATAAAGGGGGTCCCCTGGTCGGTGAGTATCTGTTTTGGTATACCGACCCGACTAAACACATGCACCAGTTCCTTGGCAATCGTCTTGGTGGCCGTGTTACGCAAAGGGATGGCCTCCGGGTAAGGAGTGGCATAATCCAAGAGGACCAGGATATGTTGGTGTCCAAGTGCAGACCGTGGAAGGGGCCCAACTAAATCCATCCCAATCCTCAAACAAAACAGTGTAATATCCTTTTGGTGGTTTTCTGGACTCCCAGGTGACCTCCCATCACATGTCCGAGGGCCAGGTCCAGCACCTGCCGCCGGTAGGGTTTTGGCACGACTAATAGTTGCACCGTGTCTTCCCCCTTTTTCTCTATCTGATAGAGTAAATCATTCTCCAGGACCATGTAAGGATATGCCAGCCTAGAGCCAGGTTCTACGGGTACCCCATTTATCACTTTTACATTTGTCCTAGCCTGAGAAAGGGTAGGATCCTTTATTTGCTCGCTTTGGAAGTCATCTTTCTGAACTTCCAAATCCGGCAAACGGGGAGGTGGACGGTTGCCTGCCCCCTCCTCTTCCCTGGTCTCCTCCGTATCACCCACCATCACTGAAAACGGGAACTGCAGGTCATTTCCAGCAGACTCTTCCCCCGAGTCTTCCGCGGAGACCTCTTCCAGGGGTTCGGGACCCACACGCGCCCTGGGAGAAGAACCATGTACACTATTACCCTGGGGCATCAACTGATTCTCCCACAATTGCCAGAAGTGGGGAAAATCCCGGCCCAAGATAACATCATGCAATAACGCCGGGACGAGTCCCACTTTATGTTGCACAGACCCATAGGAAGTAGTAATGCATATGACCGTGGTGAGGTACGAACAGGTGTCTCCATGCACACACGTTACAGAAAATTTGTCTGATGGTCCAGTCGGGGCTGACACCAGACTGGCCTTCACCAGAGTCACCACACTTCCCGAGTCTAACAATGCCACCACATTTTTGCCATCAACAGTTAAATCACACAAGTGTTTTTCCACATCCTTTTGACCGGCATTCACACTCACTACCCGTGCAACCATAGACATGCGGTTTTTAGAGTCTGTGACGTTGCACTGCATGGGTTCAGCAGTGACCGGACAGTTCGTAGCAATGTGGCCCATCTCTTGGCAGCGGAAACACCTAACAGGCCCCTTGCTTAGACCATAGTTCGTTACTCTCGGCCTCGCAGTGCGGGCAGTCCCGTTTTCCTCCCCCACTGTCTTAGGGATTTTTCCTTCTCCCCTACTCCCTGGAACAGTCTTACCGGTTTCAAGTGGAGATGATGAAGAATGAGGAGGGGTAGCGTCGTCTCGGAGTGCTTCCGCCACGGAGTAACGTTCAACCAGATCCACCAGTTGATCTTCCGTCGTAGGATTTCCATGGCTTACCCACTTCCTCAGGGCTGGCGGCAGAGCTCTCAGGTACTTGTCCATGACGACTCTCTGGATTATCTCTGGCGCTGTCAGCACCTCAGGTTGTAGCCACTTCTTCGTCACGTGGATCAGGTCGAACATCTGTGACCGCGGTGGTTTATCCGGCTGATAAGTCCATTGATGCACTCTCTATGCACGGACAGCGGTCGTCACTCCCAGCCGGGCCAAGATCTCGGCTTTCAGTTTGTCAAAGTCCTGCGCGGCTTCAGGTTCTAAGTCATAATAAGCCTTTTGGGCTTCACCGGAAAGAAACGGGGCAATCAGGCCGGCCCATCGTGCCTTCGGCCATTTTTCTCGCACCACCGTCCGTTCAAACGTGGTCAGGTATGCCTCGAAGTCATCTTCGGTCGTCATCTTCTGCCAGTACCGACTCACGTGAATCACTCTCGACTCGGCTTCCAGGTTAACCTCAGGTAAGCTTGCCAAGCGCTGCGCCACCTGCTGGAGAAGCGAACGATCGGTAGCTGTCATGTCCACCAACTCCTTCAGTTGGGCCATCATCACCCGATTAGCTTCTTGCTGGACGGCGGTGGACTGTACCAGCGCTTTCACCATGTCCTCCATGCTCATGCTTCCAACGTGATGCCCGCGTTCTCCACGACAATGTGATAAAACACTCCGGGATCAGCTTTGCTGGGGTCAAAGGTCACGTGCGTTCAGCATGAAACTCAGGCGCACAGCCGGGGTCCGGGTATAACTGACACTGGGTCAGGTTTATTAACGGTGAAAGCAATGCATAAAGAAAAAAAACATAAAACAAATCCTTGCCTGTCCGGCACTAACTAAACAAGGTACAACCTAACTACCAACTGGCGGGCTTCTCCCGTCCAGCCAAACCACAGTTGCAGTGGGCACTGCTTCCACTCACGTGTGTCTCTCACACAGACAGGCTCTCTGTGTTCCCAGGCTGAGACACTCACACAACCACCTGGCATCCTTTTATATCCGCCTCCCATTATTCATTAGTAACCAGGTGCGATACTGACCAGACTAGGCCACATAGGAAAGGAATCTGGGCGAGATATACCTGCCCTCATCCACTATTCCCACATGATTCTCACACTACGTAACAAACAAAGGTACACAAGTCTCTGATGCTTTACATTAGTGCGCCGGTCCTAGGTCATAGCCATCTTTCACCCTTAGTGAACTGTTATACATCCCCATAGCAGTAGGTACAAACGATTTCCTGAATTTCTCCTTCTTGCACCTTAGTAGGATTAGACGGCTGCTGAATGTGCTCTTCCGATTCAAGAACAGCCCGTATAGTGGGTGTGTATTATTGTTCATTATAGCCCTGCACTTCTTTTGAATCCTATCTTCCATGACCTCCTCAAAAGAGTCAAGATGGAGGCCAACAGCCGCACTTGCCTTCTTGATAGGTTTGTTGAGCTTATTGGCGTCAGCTACTCGCACACTACTGCCCCAGCAAATGATAGCAAAAAAGATGGCGCTTGCTACAAGGGACTGGTAGAACATTTCCAGCATTTTACTGCACACATTGAACGACCTGAGCTTCCGCAGAAAGTACAGTCTGCTCATTCCCTTCTTGTGAATCTCCTCTGTATGACACCTCCAATCAAGTTTGCTGTCAAGGTGAACCCCCAAATATTTGTAGGTCTCAACCATCTCCACCTCTTGGCCAGCAATAGTGATCAGTAAGTAGTCATCTTTTTTCCTTGTGTACATGATCATCATGGCCATGAACCTTACCCTTCTGTACCAAAATCCTGTGAGTGTCTCTGGTTCATATTAGCAGGAGATTACTGCAGCCCCCCAACTTTAAAGATTGCAGGGGTCACAAATCAGAAGAGCCCAATAAGAGAAAAAAACCATCACAAAAGAAACAAAAAGCCTGTTACCACTCATGGCAAGTTTCCAATACCATTTTTTTAGCAGGTAAAGTGGGGATGACCGATGCAAGAAACATATGTCATAATATTAATATTTTATTTCGGTAATAAAGCCTCTATTCTCTACAGACACAGCAGAGGCCGCCTCTGTAAGTTTCTCATAAAGCATGGTAGATAGCAAAACACCTCCAGCCTTGTAGCTGCCTGATAATTGATGGCCACGTCAGTGGATACGACCCCCCATATTACCAGCCCAGGACCCTGCAGCAGATTATAGCAGAGCCGACAGCGCATGTGATCTCCAGCCTCGGCCCGGGAGCTTTCATTGACAAGTACAGAAATGAAAACAGAAAAACTTATTGATGGCATAGGAGCTCCGTATTCCTGCCATATAATGATTGACAGATGGAGCAGTGGAGACATTGGGAAAAGCAGGAGCATAAAAAGAAGCTGGTAATGGTGGTATAAATATATGTATGTATATGGCTGTATAAATCTGTATGTACTGAGCTCCCTCTAGTGATGACTGTATAAATCTGTATGTAATGAGCTCCCTCTAGTGGTGACTGTATAAATCTGTATGTAATGAGCTCCCTCTAGTGGTGACTGTATAAATCTGTATGTAGTAAGCTCCCTCTAGTGATGGCTGTATAAATCTGTATGTAGTGAGCTCCCTCTAGTGGTGACTGTATAAATCTGTATGCAGTGAGCTCCTTCTAGTGGTGACTGTATGAATCTGTATGTAGTGAGCTCCCTCTAGTGGCGGCTGTATAAATCTGTATGTAGTGAGCTCCCTCTAGTGATGGCTGTATAAATCTGTATGTAGTGAGCTCCCTCTAGTGGTGACTGTATAAATCTGTATGTAGTGAGCTCCCTCTAGTGGTGACTGTATAAATCTGTAGTGAGCTCCTTCTAGTGGTGACTGTATGAATCTGTATGTAGTGAGCTCCCTCTAGTGATGGCTGTATAAATCTGTATGTAGTGAGCTCCCTCTAGTGGTGACTGTATAAATCTGTATGTAGTAAGCTCCCTCTAGTGATGACTGTATAAATCTGTATGTAATGAGCTCCCTTTAGTGGCGGCTGTATAAATCTGTATGTAGTGAGCTCCCTCTATTGGTGACTGTATGAATCTGTATGTAGTGAGCTCCCTCTAGTGGCGGCTGTATAAATCTGTATGTAGTGAGCTCCCTCTAGTGATGGCTGTATAAATCTGTATGTAGTGAGCTCCCTCTAGTGGTGACTGTATAAATCTGTATGTAGTGAGCTCCTTCTAGTGGTGACTGTATGAATCTGTATGTACTGAGCTCTCTCTAGTGGCGGCTGTATAAATCTGTATGTAGTGAGCTCCCTCTAGTGATGGCTGTATAAATCTGTATGTAGTGAGCTCCCTCTAGTGGTGACTGTATAAATCTGCAGTGAGCTCCTTCTAGTGGTGACTGTGTGAATCTGTATATAGTGAGCTCCCTCTAGTGATGGCTGTATAAATCTGTATGTAGTGAGCTCCCTCTAGTGGTGACTGTATAAATCTGTATGTAGTAAGCTCCCTCTAGTGATGACTGTATAAATCTGTATGTAATGAGCTCCCTTTAGTGGTGACTGTATAAATCTGTATGTAGTAAGCTCCCTCTAGTGATGGCTGTATAAATCTGTATGTAGTGATCTCCCTCTAGTGGCGGCTGTATAAATCTGTATGTAGTGAGCTCCCTCTCATGGTGACTTAATAAATCTGTATGTAGTAAGCTCTAGTGGTGGCTGTATAAATCTGTATGTAGTGAGCTCCCTCTAGTGGTGGCTGTATAAATCTGTATGTAGTGAGCTCCCTCTAGTGGTGACTGTATAAATCTGTATGTAGTGAGCTCCCTCTAGTGGTGACTGTATGAATCTGTATGTAGTGCGCTCCCTCTAGTGATGGCTGTATAAATCTGTATGTAGTGAGCTCCCTCTAGTGGTGACTGTATAAATCTGTTTGTAGTGAGCTCCTTCTAGTGGTGACTGTATGAATCTGTATGTAGTGAGCTCCCTCTAGTGGCGGCTGTATAAATCTGTATGTAGTGAGCTCCCTCTAGTGGTGACTGTATAAATCTGTATGTAGTGAGCTCCCTCTAGTGGTGACTGTATGAATCTGTATGTAGTGCGCTCCCTCTAGTGATGGCTGTATAAATCTGTATGTAGTGAGCTCCCTCTAGTGGTGACTGTATAAATCTGTTTGTAGTGAGCTCCTTCTAGTGGTGACTGTATGAATCTGTATGTAGTGAGCTCCCTCTAGTGGCGGCTGTATAAATCTGTATGTAGTGAGCTCCCTCTAGTGATGGCTGTATAAATCTGTATGTAGTGAGCTCCCTCTAGTTGTGACTGTATAAATCTGTATGTAGTGAGCTCCTTCTAGTGGTGACTGTATGAATCTGTATGTAGTGAGCTCCCTCTAGTGATGGCTGTATAAATCTGTATGTAGTGATCTCCCTCTAGTGGCGGCTGTATAAATCTGTATGTAGTGAGCTCCCTCTATTGGTGACTGTATAAATCTGTATGTAGTGAGCTCCCTCTAATGGTGACTGTATAAATCTGTATGTAGTAAGCTCTAGTGGTGGCTGTATAAATCTGTATGTAGTGAGCTCCCTCTAGTGGTGGCTGTATAAATCTGTATGTAGTGAGCTCCCTCTAGTGGTGACTGTATAAATCTGTATGTAGTGAGCTCCCTCTAGTGGTGACTGTATGAATCTGTATGTAGTGAGCTCCCTCTAGTGATGGCTGTATAAATCTGTATGTAGTGAGCTCCCTCTAGTGGTAACTGTATAAATCTGTATGTAGTGAGCTCCCTCTAGTGGTGACTGTATAAATCTGTAGGTAGTAAGCTCCCTCTAGTGGTGGCTGTATAAATCTGTATGTAGTGAGCTCCCTCTAGTGGTGACTATATAAATCTGTAGGTAGTGAGCTCCCTCTAGTGGTGACTGTTTGAATCTGTATGTAGTGAGCTCCCTCTAGTGATGGCTGTATAAATCTGTATGTAGTGAGCTCCCTCTAGTGGTAACTATAAATCTGTATGTAGTGAGCTCCCTCTAGTGGTGACTGTATAAATCTGTATGTAGTGAGCTCCCTCTAGTGGTGGCTGTATAAATCTGTATGTAGTAAGCTCCCTCTAGTGATGGCTGTATAAATCTGTATGTAGTGATCTCCCTCTAGTGGCGGCTGTATAAATCTGTATGTAGTGAGCTCCCTCTATTGGTGACTGTATAAATCTGTATGTAGTGAGCTCCTCCTAGTGGTGGCTGTATAAATCTGTATGTAGTGAGCTCCCTCTAGTGATGGCTGTATAAATCTGTATGTAGTGAGCTCCCTCTATTGGTGACTGTATGAATCTGTATGTAGTGAGCTCCTCCTAGTAGTGGCTGTATAAATCTGTATGTAGTGAGCTCCCTCTAATGGTGACTGTATAAATCTGTATGTAGTAAGCTCTAGTGGTGGCTGTAAATTCAAATTCAAAGAAGCTTTATTGGCAGGACTAAATACACATTAGTTTTGCCAAAGCAAGTGTACAAAAGGGAATAGGGATAGGGACAGTAGGGATGTTGGGTAGGGGCTGTAGGAAAGGTGGATGGGGGCAGATCCAGGATGGGGCTATAGAAGTCCATGGCATAGGGAAGGTGGATGGGGGCATGGGGGCAGATCGAGGATGAAGCTATAGAAGTCCATGGCATAGGGAAGGTGGATGGGGGCAGATCCAGGATGGGGCTATAGAAGTCCATGGCATAGGGAAGGTGGATGGGGGCAGATCCAGGATGGGGCTATAGAAGTCCATGGCATAGGGAAGGTGGATGGGGGCAGATCCAGGATGGGGCTATAGAAGTCCATGGCATCGGGAAGGTGGATGGGGGATGGGGGCAGATCCAGGGTGGGGGCTATAGAAGTTCCATGGCATCGGGAAGGTGGATGGGGGGATGGGGGCAGATCAAGGGGGGGGCTATAGAAGTACATGGCATTGGGAAGGTGGATGGGGGATGGGGGCAGATCCAGGGTGGGGGCTATAGATGTCCATGGCATCGGGAAGGTGGATGGGGGGATGGGGGCAGATCCAGGGTGGGGGCTATAGATGTCCATGGCATCGGGAAGGTGGATGGGGGCAGATCCAGGATGGGGCTATAGAAGTCCATGGCATCGGGAAGGTGGATGGGGGCAGATCCAGGGTGGGGGTTATAGAAGTCCATGGCATAGGGAAGGTGGATGGGGGGGTGGGGGCAGATCCAGGATGGGGCTATAGAAGTCCAAGGCATAGGGAAGGTGGATGGGGGCAGATCCAGGGTGGGAGCTATAGATGTATAAATGTATATATGTATAAATCTGTGTGTAGTGAGCTCCCTCTAGTGGTGGCTGTATAAATCTATGTAGTGAGCTCCCCCTAGTGGTGGCTGTTTAAATATGTATACAGTGAGCTCCCTCTAGTGGTCACTGTGTAAATCTGTATGTAGTGAGCTACCTCTAGTGGTGACTGTATGAATCTTTATGCAACGATATCCCCCTGGTGGTGGCTGTTTTTACTCCAGAATTTTGGATGTAGTTGTTCCTTTTTGGAACTTTGCTGCCTCAGCTTCTTGACAAAGATCAAGAGACAAGATGGGAGAAGGATAATCTAATTGATTTTAGCCTGAAGTGTGAACCATTACGTCGTGGAGTGGGGGCAGCGCGACTGCTCATGCTGCATGTGTTCCGCGCTTGGGCACATGACGCCGTTGATTTTCATTAGTTTGGTGCAGGTCCTGAGCCCGCCATCTGTCTCTTACCTTTCATGGTCACAGCTGGAGCTCCTGAGACTTCTGCGAGATCCACTTTAGCAGTAAGTGATTACAGCGCGGCGTCAGTGACGTGGCGAGCGGAGGTTCTGCGAGCGTCCGTGATCAGTCGCCGGCTCAAGAGACTCTTCATGTGATGCTGATTGCCGCTGACGCGCTGCTGCGACTCCTCATCACACAGTTATAGATCAGGGGGGACTCATCAGGGAGGGATTCGGCCTAAATTCACATGGACAGTTTTTTGTAGGAAATGTTTCCATTTTTAAGCAGTTTTTTTTTTTGTCTCTTGAAGAGTTTTTGAAAAGTTTTATTTTTGCAGCCTTTTGAGTGAACAGTGTTTAAATTGGAGCTTTTTCCATTCGAATCTGTTCTGAAGAAATGACATGCAGTTTTTTTTTTTATTCCACTATTTATTTTATTTTTTTAAAAATATTAAATTGCATTTTGCCATATTATTATTAATTATTATTTTATTTTTTCACTATTTTAGGTTTTAAAATTATTATCATTTTATTATATTTTATATTAGTATTAACTGTTGTTATTATTATTATTATTATTATTATTTTATTTTTATTTCCACTATTTATTTTATTTTTTAAAATTATTACTTTATTATATTTTGTATTATTAGAATTATTATTATTGTTGTTATTTTATTTTTATATCCACTATTTAATTTTTCATTATTATTTGATTATATTTTGTATTATTATTATTAATTATTATTGTTATACATTATTATAATAATGCAGGGGGAGGAGCGCCGAGGCTCCTGAGTTTTTTAGTTTTTTACCCCGTTTAATTGTTAATGGACCGGTGTCTTTCTGTCCTCGTGGAGCTCCGTGCCTGGATTCAGCTGGGAGAGAGTGAAGCTGCTGGCTGCCTGCCTTGTACCCATTTCCAGCATGCAGATGATCCCAGGATAGGAAACCTGGTGGAGTGTGCGGTGCTGGAGTTGTTCTGGAGATCTTGTGATCCAGGTGGAGCTGAAGGGGTGAGCTGGGCAGGTTTGGACTGACTGTTGGCGTGTCCCCTGATGTCCCTGTCTTGTTGCACCCATGCCCTCCCCCCCAGCAGTGCTGGGAGCACCCTTTATGGAAAGTTGTACATTTAACTCTGCTAAGCTGTGACTGTTCAGTCTTGTGGTCCACATGGAGCTGTAGGGCTACAGGATTCGGCAGAGCTGGGAGTAGTGTGGAGACTGCGACCAGCTGGGACCGGTGTCTTTCTGTCCTCGTGGAGCTCCGTGCCTGGTTTCAGCTGGGAGAGAGTGAAGCTGCTGGCTACCTGCCTTGTACCCATTTCCAGCATGCAGAAGATCCCGGGATAGGAAAGCTGGTGGAGTGTGCGGTGCTGGAGATGTTCTGGAGATCTTGTGGTGGAGCTGAAGGGGTGAGCTGGGCAGGTTTGGACTGACTGTTGGCGTGTCCCCTGATGTCCCTGTCTTGTTGCACCCATGCCCTCCCCCCCAGCAGTGCTGGGAGCACCCTTTATGGAAAGTTGTACATTTAACTCTGCTAAGCTGTGACTGTTCAGTCTTTATAGCTACAAGCTGAGTGTAATCATGGCCACTGCACTCTGTAAACCTTCTCTTATGATTTCAAGGGACGATTTATTATTCTGGAATCATCCGCAATTTCTCATGGACTCCCCTTCTTGGAGCATGATTGCTAATTCAACAATTGAGTACATAAAATCCATTACTTCTGTGAAACCTGTGGAGGTGTACTGCAAGAGAGGTAGGAGAGGAGGCGTCCTGGCATGCCTTCGGAGGAGAGGGTTCAGAACAGCTCTTCCTTCACTCCACTTGGCTAATGTCCGTTCCTTATCTAACAAAATGGAGGATCTGAACTTACTTTGTAACATGAGATCTGATATGGCCAATTCAGCTGCTCTTTGTTTTACTGAGACCTGGTTGAATGAGACCATCCCTGATTGTAGTCTGGATCTACCTGGTTTTGTTATCTACAGAGTTGACCGTGATTGTGTAGCTTCAGGTAAACAAGGGGGGGTGGGGTATGTCTCTACATCAACACTAGCTGGTGCTGTGATGTTAACATACTGTGAAAAGGTTGCTCTCTAGATCTAGAGTACCTTGCACTCAATTGTAGAGAATTTTACTCTCCAAGAGAGTTTTCATCTATGGTTCTGGTTGCAGTATATATTCCCCCTCAAGCATCTGTTAAAGCTGCTATTGGTGAATTAGCTTGCAAAATATCAGAATGGGAGAAAGGATCTCCAGAAGCATTTGTGATCGTAATGGGGGACTTTAACAATGGAAAACTCAACCTGGATCTCCCCAAATTTACTCAACACATAAACTGCTTCGCAAGAGAGAACAATACGCTTGATCACTGCTATACAGTCATAAAAGGGGCCTGCAGGGCAGTGAGGAGAGCAGCAGTGGGCTTTTCAGATCATTGTCTAATTCATTTAATTCCAGCCTACAGGCAAAGGTTGAAAACATCCAAAAGTACAGTTTATACAAAGAAGACATGGTCTGAGGAGGCAAAATTGCAACTACAAGCATGCTTTGAATGCACGGACTGGGAGGTATTCCAGGAAACATGCTCAGGTCTGGATGAATGGGTTGATGCAGTGTCCTCATAGATCCGTTTTTGTGAAGACACGTTTATTCCATCCAAATCAGTCCACTTTCGGGGAAACAACAAGCCGTGGTTTACAAATAAAGTCAGGTTGATCCGTAAGAGAAAAGAGGAGGCTTATAAAGCAGGCGATATTACTGAATTCAAGAAACTTAGGAACTCGCTATCTAAAGAGATCAAGTTAGCCAAACACGAGTATGCAAAGATTCTGGAGGAAAGGTTCTCATCAAAAGATACTAGATCTGCATGGAGAGGATTAAGAGAGGTCACCAATTATAAAAGCCACCCCACTATAGTGAACCCCAGCAGAAGTCTGGCAGCAGAGTTAAATGAATTCTACTGCAGATTTGAGGCAAGCTCTACACACAGTGGCTATTCATCTCTAAGCTCCTCAGTCTGTTCATATAAAGATCATTCATTGTGCAACACCCAAGTAGTGATCTCCGAGGCAGAGGTGATACGCATCCTAAAGGGACTTAAGGTCAAAAAGGCACCTGGCCCTGATGGTGTATCTCCAATGTGTCTGAAAGTATGTGCTACCCAGCTTGCCCCTATACTGACAAATATATACAATGTGTCACTGAAAGAGTGCGTTGTACCTCAGTGTTGGAAAAATTCCACAATTATCCCTGTCCCCAAGAAAGTGGGATCCTCTGAGCTGAACGACTATAGACCAGTAGCACTCACATATGTAGCTATGAAAGTCTTCGAAAGAATTATGATGTCCCACCTGATAAAATTCACGCAGAAGCTATGGGACCCGCTTCAGTTTGCCTATAAGGAGAATCGTTCGGCAAACGACACTGTCAATCTGGCACTGAAGTACATTTTGGATCATACAGATGAACTGCACTCATATGTCCGGATTCTTTTCATGGACTTTAGCTCAGCGTTCAATACCATTGATCCGAATTTACTTCATAAGAAAATGGTAGCTCTTGGAGTCCCTCTCAACTTATGCTTGTGGATTTATAACTTCCTGACAGCCAGGATACAGAGTGTAAAAGTTGGACCATTCACTTCGGACACCTTGGTCACAAACATCGGGGCACCTCAGGGGTGTGTTTTGTCCCCGTTACTGTTTTTTCTCTATACGAATGATTGCATCTCTTCAGCAGACTCAGTAAAAATCTTGAAATTTGCCGATGATATGACACTGATTGGTCTCATCAGGGGAAATGCTGAAGACTTGTATCGGAGTGAGGTGGAAAGAATATGTGACTGGTGTAAAGCCAATAATCTTGTACTCAACACTAAAAAAACTGCTGAGATGGTTGTGGATTTTAGGAAAGATCAACATGAGATACTTCCAATCTACATCCATGACGAAGTGGTTCTTAGGGTCACAGAGACCATATTCCTTGGTGTTATCATCTCTCATGATCTTAAATGGGGGAAAAACGTGGATGCTGTTATAAGAAAAGCACAACAGAGGATGTTCTTCCTGTGTCAGCTGAAAAGATATGGTTTGTCTAAGAATCTGCTGATCTTATTCTTTAATGCTGTCATCAGATCTGTGATTTGTTCCTCTCTGATAGTCTGGTATGGGGGAGCCACTGCGCATGACAAACTCCGCTTACAAAGGACTTTCAGAACAGCAGAGAGAATTATAGGTTCCCCCCTGCCTAAAATCCAGGATCTTTATGATAAGAGTATTCGATCCCACGCATTGAAAATTTCATCCGATCCCTCTCACCCAGGACACTCCTCATTCCAACTACTCCCTTCAGGACGTCGCTTCAGAGTCCCCAAATGCAGCACCAACCGCCATATGAACAGCTTCTATCCACTCTGTTCAATAATGAAATCGTCATGTGTAGACTATATACTGTATCTGTCTTGTTAGATGTTACTTGTTGTATCTGTTGTTATATATTATGTTGCCTCTTTGCCACAAAGAATTCCTTGTATATATGTAATATGTACTTGGCGATAATAAATTTGATTGATTGATTGATTAGTATTATTTTATTTCCACTATTTTTTTTTAATTATTATTATTTTATTACATTTTGTATTATTAATAATTATTACTATTATTATGTTATTTTTAATTTTTTTATTTCCATTATTTTATTTTTTAAATTATTATTTTATTATATTTTTTTTATTATTATTATAAATTATATTATTTTATTTTTATTTCCACTATATATATTGTATTTAAAATTATAATTATTTTATTATATTTTATATTATTATTCATTATTATTTCCACTATTTATTTCATTTTTTTAAATTATTATTTTATTATACTTTGTATTATTAATAATTATTACTATTATTATGTTATTTTAAATTTTTTTATTTCCATTATTTTATTTAAATTATTATTTTATTATATTTTGTTATTATTATTATAAATTATATTATTTTATTTTTATTTCCACTATATATTGTGTTTAAAATTATAATTATTTTATATTATTATTCATTATTATTTCCACTATTTATTTCATTTTTTTTAAATTATTATTTTATCATACTTTGTATTATTAATAATTATTACTATTATTATGTTATTTTTAATTTTTTTATTTCCATTATTTTATTTTTAAAATTATTATTTTATTATATTTTTTTTATTATTATTATAAATTATATTATTTTAGTTTTATTTCCACTATATATTGTGTTTAAAATTATAATTATTTTATATTATTATTCATTATTATTTCCACTATTTATTTCATTTTTTTTAAATTATTATTTTATCATACTTTGTATTATTAATAATTATTACTATTATTATGTTATTTTTAATTTTTTTATTTCCATTATTTTATTTTTAAAATTATTATTTTATTATATTTTTTTTATTATTATTATAAATTATATTATTTTAGTTTTATTTCCACTATATATTGTGTTTAAAATTATAATTATTTTATATTATTATTCATTATTATTTCCACTATTTATTTCATTTTTTTAAAATTATTATTTTATCATACTTTGTATTATTAATAATTATTACTATTATTATGTTATTTTTAATTTTTTTATTTTCATTATTTTATTTTTAAAATTATTATTTTATTATATTTTTTTATTATTATTATAAATTATATTATTTTAGTTTTATTTCCACCTATATGTTGTGTTTAAAATTATAATTATTTTATATTTTATATTATTATTCATTATTATTTCCACTATTTATTTCATTTTTTTTATTATTATTTTATTATACTTTGTATTATTAATTAATATTATTACCTTATTTTGTTTTTATTTACTTTATTATTATTTTTTTTCAGAATTTTTTTTTTTTTTGAGGAACTAAGTGGATTTCCTACAGAAATTAATGAGGAGTTTTCCGGGTGTTTTCGATGAGGATTTCGCTGTTTTTTTTTGTTGTTTAATCTGCACCAAAATCCTCCTCAAAAACAGCGGCAAAAATTCATGGAAACCTCCTCTGAATAGTTTTCTTCACATGTCCAATCTTTTTTTTTTTCCTAAATAAATCGATTGACTTTTTCCAAGCGGATCCTGACGGAAACTTCTAGAAACTCGGCGGAGGACGAACGCCTCAGGAAGGAAATCCAGGCCGTCTTTCTGCGGAGTTTTCGGAGCAGATCCTCCGCCGCTCGGGAGGATTTTTTTGAGGAGGATTTGGAGAGTTTCTGCACGAAGCCGTGAGTGGATCCTGCCGGAATCCGCTCCAGACGACGCTCCGTCCAATCAAAAGGCTGGAAGATTCATTACAGAAATAATCTCTTCAAAAACAAAAAAATCTCCAAAATCTCATTTTCCTTCTTTTTTTTACGCTTAGATGTCACGGCCGACGTTAACCGAAGCCTCTGAAGGGTTAAGCGTCCCCAAATCCCCTCACAATCATAGCCATGGCGCCATTTTACCTCAGGAGACGCTTTTGTCAGTCAGTACTCTAGTCAGGAGGCCATGCTGGGAGTTGTAGGCCCCCAAAAGCTGCTCTGTTTGGTGAGTGTTCACACTTACTGCGATCTTCGTGCTGCTATAATTCCTGTCACGGACGGTTTTTCCTCAGAGGCTGTAGTTCCCACATTGCCCGCTAGATGTCAGCGCTGTGTTGCGCTTCATCGTGCGAGATGTGCGGGTGTTTGGTGCTCTCCGCTCGCCGTACTTGTAGTCCGGATCTTGCCCTTTGGCCGCAGTTGTCTCCTGACACCGCGGATCATGGCGAGCAGCGACTCCATCCAGATCCCTCGGCGTCTGCCGCTGCTGCTCACCCGGGACGGCGTGCTGCTGCCGGGCTCCAGCATGCGGTGCAGCGCGGACACCCCCGGGAACATCGAGCTGGTGCGGAACCGCCTGCTGCGCGGAACCTCCCTGAAGAGCACGATCATCGGGGTGATCCCCAACACCAGGGACCCGGCCACCGACAGCGAACAGCTGCCTGCCCTGCACAGGTGCGGACCGGCCGGCACGGGGTGGACGGAAACCTGCAGCGCTATGAAAGGAGGGAGGTTGTCAGCAGCTATACGGGGAGGGAGGTTGTCAGCAGCTATACAAGGAGGGAGGTTGTCAGCAGCTATACAAGCAGGGAGGTTGTCAGGAGCTATACAAGGAGGGAGGTTGTCAGCAGCTATACAAGGAGGGAGGTTGTCAGCAGCTATACAAGCAGGGAGGTTGTCAGGAGCTATACAAGGAGGGAGGTTGTCAGCAGCTATGGAAGGAGGGAGGTTGTCAGCAGCTATACAAGGAAGGAGGTTGTCAGCAGCTATACAAGGAGGGAGGTTGTCAGCAGCTATACAAGGAGGGAGGTTGTCAGCAGCTATACAAGGAGGGAGGTTGTCAGCAGCTATACAAGCAGGGAGGTTGTCAGCAGCTATACAAGGAGGGAGGTTGTCAGCAGCTATACAAGGAGGGAGGTTGTCAGCAGCTATACAAGCAGGGAGGTTGTCAGCAGCCATACAAGCAGGGAGGTTGTCAGCAGCTATACAAGGAGGGAGGTTGTCAGCAGCTATGGAAGGAGGGAGGTTGTCAGCAGCTATACAAGGAGGGAGGTTGTCAGCAGCTATACAAGGAGGGAGGTTGTCAGGAGCTATACAAGGAGGGAGGTTGTCAGCAGCTATACAAGGAAGGAGGTTGTCAGCAGCTATACAAGGAGGGAGGTTGTCAGCAGCTATACAAGGAGGGAGGTTGTCAGCAGCTATACGGGGAGGGAGGTTGTCAGCAGCTATACAAGGAGGGAGGTTGTCAGCAGCTATACAAGCAGGGAGGTTGTCAAGAGCTATACAAGGAGGGAGGTTGTCAGCAGCTATACAAGGAGGGAGGTTGTCAGCAGCTATACAAGGAGGGAGGTTGTCAGCAGCTATACAAGGAGGGAGGTTGTCAGCAGCTATACAAGGAGGGAGGTTGTCAGCAGCTATACAAGGAGGGAGGTTGTCAGCAGCTATACAAGCAGGGAGGTTGTCAGCAGCTATACAAGCAGGGAGGTTGTCAGCAGCTATACAAGCAGGGAGGTTGTCAGCAGCTATACAAGGAGGGAGGTTGTCAGCAGCCATACAAGCAGGGAGGTTGTCAGCAGCTATACAAGGAGGGAGGTTGTCAGCAGCTATGGAAGGAGGGAGGTTGTCAGCAGCTATACAAGGAGGGAGGTTGTCAGCAGCTATACAAGCAGGGAGGTTGTCAGGAGCTATACAAGGAGGGAGGTTGTCAGCAGCTATACAAGGAAGGAGGTTGTCAGCAGCTATACAAGGAAGGAGGTTGTCAGCAGCTATACAAGGAGGGAGGTTGTCAGCAGCTATACAAGGACGGAAGGTTGTCAGCAGCTATACAAGGAGGGAGGTTGTCAGCAGCTATACAAGGAAGGAGGTTGTCAGCAGCTATACAAGGAGGGAGGTTGTCAGCAGCTATACAAGCAGGGAGGTTGTCAGCAGCTATACAAGCAGGGAGGTTGTCAGCAGCTATACAAGGAGGGAGGTTGTCAGCAGCTATACAAGGAGGGAGGTTGTCAGCAGCTATACAAGGAGGGAGGTTGTCAGCAGCCATACAAGCAGGGAGGTTGTCAGCAGCTATACAAGGAGGGAGGTTGTCAGCAGCTATGGAAGGAGGGAGGTTGTCAGCAGCTATACAAGGAGGGAGGTTGTCAGCAGCTATACAAGCAGGGAGGTTGTCAGGAGCTATACAAGGAGGGAGGTTGTCAGCAGCTATACAAGGAAGGAGGTTGTCAGCAGCTATACAAGGAAGGAGGTTGTCAGCAGCTATACAAGGAGGGAGGTTGTCAGCAGCTATACAAGCAGGGAGGTTGTCAGCAGCTATACAAGCAGGGAGGTTGTCAGCAGCTATACAAGCAGGGAGGTTGTCAGCAGCTATACAAGGAGGGAGGTTGTCAGCAGCCATACAAGCAGGGAGGTTGTCAGCAGCTATACAAGGAGGGAGGTTGTCAGCAGCTATGGAAGGAGGGAGGTTGTCAGCAGCTATACAAGGAGGGAGGTTGTCAGCAGCTATACAAGGAGGGAGGTTGTCAGCAGCTATACAAGGAGGGAGGTTGTCAGCAGCTATACAAGGAGGGAGGTTGTCAGCAGCTATACAAGGAGGGAGGTTGTCAGCTGCTATACAAGGAGGGGGGTTGTCAGCAGCTATACAAGGAGGGGGGTTGTCAGAAGCTATACAAGGAGGGAGGTTGTCAGCAGCTATACAAGCAGGGAGGTTGTCAGCAGCAATACAAGGAGGGGGGTTGTCAGCAGCAATACAAGGAGGGAGGTTGTCAGCAGCTATACAAGGAGGGAGGTTGTCAGCAGCTATACAAGGAGGGAGGTTGTCAGCAGCTATACAAGGAGGGGGGTTGTCAGCAGCTATACAAGGAGGGGGGTTGTCAGCAGCTATACAAGGGGGGGGGTTGTCAGCAGCTATACAAGGAGGGGGGTTGTCAGCAGCTATACAAGGAGGGGGGTTGTCAGCAGCTATACAAGGAGGGGGGTTGTCAGCAGCTATACAAGGAGGGAGGTTGTCAGGAGCTATACAAGGAGGGAGGTTGTCAGGAGCTATGCAGGCAGGGGGTTGTCAGGAGCTATACAAAGAGTGAGTTGTCAGCGGCAGCTCTGTGATATGTTGTCGTCCCCCCATATCTCCTCCATGTGGAGATGCCTTGCTGTCCCCCCCCCCCCGTATCTCCTGTATGTGATGATACATTGCCGTCCCCCATTTCTCCTCTGTGATGATGCGTTGCCCCCCATATCTCCTCTGTGATGATGCGTTGCCCCCCATGTCTCCTGTATGTGATGCTACGTTGTCGTCATCCCCATATCTCCTCTGTGATGATACGTTGCTGTCCCCCAATATCTCTATGTGATGATGCGTTGCCGACCCCCCCATGTCTCCTGTATGTGATGCTACGTTGCTGTCCCCCCATATCTCCTCTATGTGATGATACGGTGTCGTTCCCCCCCATATCTCCTCTATGTGATAAGGTGTCGTCCCCCCATATCTCCTCTATGTGATGATATATTGCCCCCCCCATATCTCCTCTGTGATGATGCGTTTCCCCCCACGTCTCCTGTATGTGATGTTACGTTGTCGTCCCCCGCCCCATATCTCCTCTATGATGATGCGTTGCCCCCCATGTCTCCTGTATGTGATGCTACGTTGTCGTCCCCCCCATATCTCCTCTGTGATGATGCGTTGCCCCCCATGTCTCCTGTATGTGATGCTACGTTGTCGTTTCCCCCCCCATATCTCCTCTGTGATGATACGTTGCTGTCCCCCCGTATCTCCTCTATGTGATGATGCGTTGCCGTCCCCCCATATCTCCTCTATGTGATGATGCGTTGCCATCCCCCCATATCTCCTCTATGTGATGATATATTGCCCCCCCATGTCTCCTGTATGTGATGCTACGTTGTCGTTTCCCCCCCCATATCTCCTCTGTGATGATACGTTGCCCCCCATGTCTCCTGTATGTGATGCTACGTTGTCGTTTCCCCCCCATATCTCCTCTGTGATGATACGTTGCTGTCCCCCCGTATCTCCTCTATGTGATGATGCGTTGCCGTCCCCCCATATCTCCTCTATGTGATGATGCGTTGCCATCCCCCCATATCTCCTCTATGTGATGATATATTGCCCCCCCATGTCTCCTGTATGTGATGCTACGTTGTCGTTTCCCCCCCCATATCTCCTCTGTGATGATACGTTGCTGTCCCCCCGTATCTCCTCTATGTGATGATACGTTGTCGTCCCCCCATATCTCCTCTATGTGATGATGCGTTAGTCCCCCCCCATATCTCCTCTATGTGATGATACGCTGTCATCCCCCCCATATATCTCCTCTATGTGATGATACGTTGTTGTCCCCCCCCATATCTCCTCTATGTGATGATGCGTTGTCGTTCCCCCATATCTCCTCTGTGATGATACGGTGTCGTTCCCCCCATATCTTCTCTATGTGATGATATGGTGTTGTTCCCCCCCCCCATATCTCCTCTATGTGATGATACGGTGTCGTCCCCCCATATCTCTATGTGATGATATATCGCCTCCCCATATCTCCTCTGTGATGATGCGTTGCCCCACATGTCTCCTGTATGTGATGCTACATTGTCGTCCCCCCATATCTCCTCTATGTGATGATACATTGCTGTCCCGCCATATCTCCTCTGTGATGATGTGTTGCCGTCCCCCCATATCTCCTCTATGTGATGATGCGTTGCCGTCCCCCCATATCTCCTCTATGTGATGATGCGTTGCCGTCCCCCCATATCTCCTCTGTGATGATGCGTTGCCGTCCCCCCATATCTCCTCTGTGATGATGCGTTGCCGTCCCCCCATATCTCCTCTGTGATGATGCGTTGCCGTCCCCCCATATCTCCTCTGTGATGATGCGTTGCCGTCCCCCCATATCTCCTCTGTGATGATGCGTTGCCGTCCCCCCATATCTCCTCTGTGATGATGCGTTGCCGTCCCCCCATATCTCCTCTGTGATGATGCGTTGCCGTCCCCCCATATCTCCTCTGTGATGATGCGTTGCCGTCCCCCCATATCTCCTCTGTGATGATGCGTTGCCGTCCCCCCATATCTCCTCTGTGATGATGCGTTGCCGTCCCCCCATATCTCCTCTATGTGATGATGCGTTGCCGTCCCCCCATATCTCCTCTATGTGATGATGCGTTGCCGTCCCCCCATATCTCCTCTATGTGATGATGCGTTGCCGTCCCCCCATATCTCCTCTATGTGATGATGCGTTGCCGTCCCCCCATATCTCCTCTATGTGATGATAGTGTTGTTCCCCCCCCATATCTCCTCTATGTGATGATACGGTGTCGTCCCCCCATATCTCCTGTGATGATGCGTTGCCCCCCGTGTCCTGTATGTGATGCTACTTTGCCGTTCCCCCCCATATCTCCTCTGTGATGATATATTGCCCCCCATATCTCCTCTGTGATGATGCGTTGCCCCCCAAGTCTCCTGTATGTGATGCTACTTTGTCGTTCCCCCCATATCTCCTCTGTGATGATATATTGCCCCCCCATATCTCCTCTGTGATGATGCTTTGCCCCCCCACGTCTCCTGTATGTGATGCTACGTTGTCGTCGTTCCCATATCTCCTCTGTGATGCTGCATTGCCCCCCATGTCTCCTGTATGTGATGCTACGTTGTCGTTCCCCCCCATATCTCCTCTATGTGATGATACATTGCTGTCCCCCCATATCTTCTATGTGATGATACATTGCTGTCCCCCCCATATCTCCTCTGTGATGATACATTGCTGTCCCCCCATATCTCCTCTATGTGATGATACGTTGCTGTCCCCCCCATATCTCCTCTGTGATGATACGTTGCTGTCCCCCCCCATATCTCCTCTATGTGATGATACATTGCTGTCCCCCCATATCTCCTCTGTGATGATACGTTGATGTCCCCCCATATCTCCTCTGTGATGATGCGTTGTCCCCCATATCTCCTCTGTGATGATACGTTGCTGTCCCCCCATATCTCCTCTGTGATGATACGTTGCTGTCCCCCCATATCTCCTCTGTGATGATACGTTGCTGTCCCCCCATATCTCCTCTGTGATGATACGTTGCTGTCCCCCCATATCTCCTCTGTGATGATACGTTGCTGTCCCCCCATATCTCCTCTGTGATGATGCGTTGTCCCCCCATATCTCCTCTGTGATGATACGTTGCTGTCCCCCCCCATATTTCCACTGTGATGATACGTTGCCGTCCCCCCATATTTCCTCTGTGATGATACGTTGCCGTCCCCCCATATCTCCTCTGTGATGATGCGTTGTCCCCCCATATCTCCTCTGTGATGATACGTTGCTGTCCCCCCATATTTCCACTGTGATGATACGTTGCTGTCCCCCCCATATTTCCTCTGTGATGATACGTTGCCGTCCCCCCATATCTCCTCTGTGATGATACGTTGCTGTCCCCCCATATTTCCACTGTGATGATACGTTGCTGTCCCCCCCCCATATCTCCTCTGTGATGATACGTTGCTGTCCCCCCATATCTCCTCTGTGATGATGCGTTGTCCCCCCATATCTCCTCTGTTATGATACGTTGCTGTCCCCCCATATCCCCTCTGTTATGATACGTTGCTGTCCCCCCATATCCCCTCTATGTTATGATATGTTGCTGTACCCCCATATCTCCTCTATGTGGTGATACGTTGCTGTCCCCCCATATCTCCTCTGTGATACGTTGCTGTCCCCCCATATCTCCTCTGTGTGATGATATATTGCCGCTCCGCAGCCTTTGGACTGTTTACGTCACAGTCGGAGGTGAAGGTCGGACGATCGCTGAATGTTTTGGAACTTTGTACAATAAGTTATTGCTGGAGATAATTCTCAGAGATCACGATCCTGTCTGCTCCATTATATGTCAGGGGTCAGAGCGCTGGCGAGTTCATGCTGAAACCGGCGGGTCTGTGATGGACAGGGAACACAAAGGATTAGTACATCTGAGTGGGGGGGAGCCCAGGGTGTCAGCCGGTCTGTACCGCAGGAAGGGGGGCCCAGGGTGTCAGCGGGTCTGTACCGCAGGAAGGGGGGCCCAGGGTGTCAGCGGGTCTGTGCCGCAAGAAGGGGGGCCCAGGGTGTCAGCGGGTCTGTGCCGCAAGAAGGGGGGCCCAGGGTGTCAGCGGGTCTGTGCCGCAGTAAGGGGGGCCCAGGGTGTCAGCGGGTCTGTGCCGCAGTAAGGGGGGCCCAGGGTGTCAGCGGGTCTGTGCCGCAGTAAGGGGGGCCCAGGGTGTCAGCGGGTCTGTGCCGCAGTAAGGGGGGCCCAGGGTGTCAGCGGGTCTGTGCCGCAAGAAGGGGGGCCCAGGGTGTCAGCGGGTCTGTGCCGCAAGAAGGGGGGCCCAGGGTGTCAGCGGGTCTGTGCCGCAAGAAGGGGGGCCCAGGGTGTCAGCGGGTCTGTGCCGCAAGAAGGGGGGCCCAGGGTGTCAGCGGGTCTGTGCCGCAAGAAGGGGGGCCCAGGGTGTCAGCGGGTCTGTGCCGCAAGAAGGGGGGCCCAGGGTGTCAGCGGGTCTGTGCCGCAAGAAGGGGGGCCCAGGGTGTCAGCGGGTCTGTGCCGCAAGAAGGGGGGCCCAGGGTGTCAGCGGGTCTGTGCCGCAAGAAGGGGGGCCCAGGGTGTCAGCGGGTCTGTGCCGCAAGAAGGGGGGCCCAGGGTGTCAGCGGGTCTGTGCCGCAAGAAGGGGGGCCCAGGGTGTCAGCGGGTCTGTGCCGCAAGAAGGGGGGCCCAGGGTGTCAGCGGGTCTGTGCCGCAAGAAGGGGGGCCCAGGGTGTCAGCGGGTCTGTGCCGCAAGAAGGGGGGCCCAGGGTGTCAGCGGGTCTGTGCCGCAAGAAGGGGGGCCCAGGGTGTCAGCGGGTCTGTGCCGCAAGAAGGGGGGCCCAGGGTGTCAGCGGGTCTGTGCCGCAAGAAGGGGGGCCCAGGGTGTCAGCGGGTCTGTGCCGCAAGAAGGGGGGCCCAGGGTGTCAGCGGGTCTGTGCCGCAAGAAGGGGGGCCCAGGGTGTCAGCGGGTCTGTGCCGCAAGAAGGGGGGCCCAGGGTGTCAGCGGGTCTGTGCCGCAAGAAGGGGGGCCCAGGGTGTCAGCGGGTCTGTGCCGCAAGAAGGGGGGCCCAGGGTGTCAGCGGGTCTGTGCCGCAAGAAGGGGGGCCCAGGGTGTCAGCGGGTCTGTGCCGCAAGAAGGGGGGCCCAGGGTGTCAGCGGGTCTGTGCCGCAAGAAGGGGGGCCCAGGGTGTCAGCGGGTCTGTGCCGCAAGAAGGGGGGCCCAGGGTGTCAGCGGGTCTGTGCCGCAAGAAGGGGGGCCCAGGGTGTCAGCGGGTCTGTGCCGCAAGAAGGGGGGCCCAGGGTGTCAGCGGGTCTGTGCCGCAAGAAGGGGGGCCCAGGGTGTCAGCGGGTCTGTGCCGCAAGAAGGGGGGCCCAGGGTGTCAGCGGGTCTGTGCCGCAAGAAGGGGGGCCCAGGGTGTCAGCGGGTCTGTGCCGCAAGAAGGGGGGCCCAGGGTGTGAGCGGGTCTGTGCCGCAAGAAGGGGGGCCCAGGGTGTGAGCGGGTCTGTGCCGCAAGAAGGGGGGCCCAGGGTGTGAGCGGGTCTGTGCCGCAAGAAGGGGGGCCCAGGGTGTGAGCGGGTCTGTGCCGCAAGAAGGGGGGCCCAGGGTGTGAGCGGGTCTGTGCCGCAAGAAGGGGGGCCCAGGGTGTGAGCGGGTCTGTGCCGCAAGAAGGGGGGCCCAGGGTGTGAGCGGGTCTGTGCCGCAAGAAGGGGGGCCCAGGGTGTGAGCGGGTCTGTGCCGCAAGAAGGGGGGCCCAGGGTGTGAGCGGGTCTGTGCCGCAGGAAGGGGGGCCCAGGGTGTGAGCGGGTCTGTGCCGCAGGAAGGGGGGCCCAGGGTGTGAGCGGGTCTGTGCCGCAGGAAGGGGGGCCCAGGGTGTGAGCGGGTCTGTGCCGCAGGAAGGGGGGCCCAGGGTGTGAGCGGGTCTGTGCCGCAGGAAGGGGGGCCCAGGGTGTGAGCGGGTCTGTGCCGCAGGAAGGGGGGCCCAGGGTGTGAGCGGGTCTGTGCCGCAGGAAGGGGGGCCCAGGGTGTGAGCGGGTCTGTGCCGCAGGAAGGGGGGCCCAGGGTGTGAGCGGGTCTGTGCCGCAGGAAGGGGGGCCCAGGGTGTCAGCGGGTCTGTGCCGCAGGAAGGGGGGCCCAGGGTGTCAGCGGGTCATTCAGAATCAGCTGTCTGACTTAGGAAGCATAAAGGAAAGGCTTTGGTCAGTATCTATGGCACTGGCAGGACGTGTGCCCGGATTACCAGGCGTGCTGGATTACTGGACGGTCCTAGAGAATTGAATTAGATGTCGGATTACCAGCCCTTCTCGTCTTTCTCCCCCCCCCCCCCGTAGGATCGGGACCGCCGCCTTGGCTGTGCAGGTGGTCGGCAGTAACTGGCCGAAGCCGCACTACACCTTGCTGGTGACGGGTCTGTGCCGCTTCCAGGTGGTGCAGGTCCTGAAGGAGCGGCCGTACCCGGTGGCTGAGGTGGAGCAGCTGGACCGGCTGGAGGAGCTGAGCAGTAAGGCAGAGTTTCAGGAGGCGCTGGGCGAGCTGTCGGAACAGTTCTACAAGTACGCGGTGCAGGTGAGTGACGGGACGGCATGGCCGCTGCTCTCATCCTGCTCACCCAGCTTTCCCAGGATCGGATTGAATTCTGACGTTCCTGTTTTCCCCCTTTAAGCTGGTGGAGATGTTGGACGGCTCGGTGCCCGCCGTAGCTAAACTGAAGAGACTACTGAATAATCTGCCCAAGGAGTTTCTGCCGGACGTCCTGACGTCCATCATACGGACCAGCAACGAGGAGAAGCTGCAGGTCAGAGAGTTTCCGGACTATTGGATGCCGGATGAGTGGTACTGTGACCAGTGTGGCTTTATTCCACCAGTATAACCAGTAAAGACGATGCAGGACAGCTCCTCAATTCCACCAACATGTGTCCAATCTGCAACATTGTGACAAAAACCTGCTGTGCGAAGTCATCGGGGAAAAGTTCTGCAACTTTCTAACACTTCGGCCCACTCGGACGGTGGCCGCCATGACTGGTCCTGGCTATAAGAACTTTCTAAACTTTTTTTTTTTTTTTTGCAGATTCTTGAAGCTGTTGAACTGGAGGAAAGATTTAAAGTGACGATCCCGCTCCTGCTGCGTCAGATCGAGGGGTTAAAACTGCTCCACAAAACGAGAAACCCCAAATTAGATGATGACAAGAGGGTGAGTAACGTGAAGAGCCGGGCGGGAGGGAGAGACATGCGGATTGTCCACACTGACACATTGTAACAGACCCAGCTGCGAGTCAGCAGGACGCAGGTTCAAGATCAGAAGTGTTTCCATTCACTGACGGTGAGCGGAGATTGTGAAAACGGCGGATTCAATAAAAAAACAAATGATATTTGTAGCTGCAGAACTTTCCATACGACCCCGATTCAGATTGAGGAGGCAGCAGGAAAGACATGCCGTCACTGACCGTCCCCTCCATTATCCTCAGATCATTGCGATCCGTCCCCTGAGGAAGCTCGGAGCGGCGAAACAGCATTCACTGGAGAGCACAGACGACGATGACGAGGATTCAGATGACATCATCTTGTTGGAGAAGAAGATGAAGTCGTGCAGCATGCCGGAGCCGGCCCTGAAGGTGTGCATGAAGGAGATGAAGAGGTGAGGATTAGAGAGCCCCATAGAATGTCACCCCTCCCCATCACTAACCGTGTATTATATACATCATCATCATCTACCAGGCTGAAGAAAATGCCGCAGTCCATGCCAGAGTATGCGCTAACCAGAAACTATCTGGAGCTAATGGCCGAACTGCCCTGGAGCAAAAGTAGCACAGGTGAGAGCCATCATGTCTGACCACCCCAAGCTACAGGAATATAGCTACTATAATACTGCCCCCTATGTACAAGAATATAACTACTATAATACTGCCCCTATGTACAAGAATATAACTACTATAATACTGCCCCCTATGTACAAGAATATAACTACTATAATACTGCCCCTATGTACAAGAATATAACTACTATAATACTGCCCCTATGTACAAGAATATAACTACTATAATACTGCTCCCTATGTACAAGAATATAACTACTATAATACTGCCCCTATGTACAAGAATATAACTACTATAATACTGCTCCTATGTACAAGAATATAACTACTATAATACTGCCCCCTATGTACAAGAATATGACTACTATAATACTGCCCCCTATGTACAAGAATATAACTACTATAATACTGCCCCTATGTACAAGAATATAACTACTATAATACTGCCCCTATGTACAAGAATATAACTACTATAATACTGCTCCCTATGTTCAAGAATATAGCTACTATAATACTGCCCCTATGTACAAGAATATAACTACTATAATACTGCCCCCTATGTACAAGAATATAACTACTATAATACTGCCCCCTATGTTCAAGAATATAACTACTATAATACTGCTCCTATGTACAGGAATATAACTACTATAATACTGCTCCCAATGTACAAGAATATAACTACTATAATACTGACCCCTATGTACAAGAATATAACTACTATAATACTGACCCTTATGTACAAGAATATAACTACTATAATACTGCCCCCTATGTACAAGAATATAACTACTATAATACTGCTCCTATGTACAGGAATATAACTACTATAATACTGCTCCCAATGTACAAGAATATAACTACTATAATACTGACCCTTATGTACAAGAATATAACTACTATAATACTGCCCCCTATGTACAAGAATATGACTACTATAATACTGCCCCCTATGTACAAGAATATGACTACTATAATACTGCCCCTATGTACAAGAATATAACTACTATAATACTGCTCCTATGTACAAGAATATAACTACTATATAATACTGCCCCCTATGTACAAGAATATAACTACTATAATTCTGCCTCCTATGTACAAGAATATAGCTACTATAATACTGCCCCTATGTACAAGAATATAACTACTATAATACTGCCCCCTATGTACAAGAATATAACTACTATAATACTGCCCCCTATGTTCAAGAATATAACTACTATAATACTGCTCCTATGTACAGGAATATAACTACTATAATACTGCTCCCAATGTACAAGAATATAACTACTATAATACTGACCCCTATGTACAAGAATATAACTACTATAATACTGCCCCCTATGTACAAGAATATAACTACTATAATACTGCTCCTATGTACAGGAATATAACTACTATAATACTGCTCCCAATGTACAAGAATATAACTACTATAATACTGACCCCTATGTACAAGAATATAACTACTATAATACTGCCCCCTATGTACAAGAATATAACTACTATAATACTGCCCCCTATGTACAAGAATATAACTACTATAATACTGCCCCCTATGTACAAGAATATAACTACTATAATACTGCCCCTATGTACAAGAATATAACTACTATAATACTGCCCCACGTACAAGAATATAACTACTATAATACTGCCCCTATGTACAAGAATATAACTACTATATAATACTGCCCCCTATGTACAAGAATATAACTACTATAATACTGCCCCCTATGTACAAGAATATAACTACTATAATACTGCCCCTATGTACAAGAATATAACTACTATAATACTGCCCCTATGTACAAGAATATAACTACTATAATACTGCCCCCTATGTACAAGAATATAACTACTATAATACTGCCCCCTATGTACAAGAATATAACTACTATAATACTGCTCCTATGTACAAGAATATAACTACTATAATACTGCCCCTATGTACAAGAATTTAACTACTATATAATACTGCCCCCTATGTACAAGAATATAACTACTATAATACTGCCTCCTATGTACAAGAATATAACTACTATAATACTGCCTCCTATGTACAAGAATATAACTACTATAATACTGCCCCTATGTACAAGAATATAACTACTATAATACTGCCCCCTATGTACAAGAATATAACTACTATAATACTGCCCCTATGTACAAGAATATAACTACTATAATACTGCCCCCTATGTACAAGAATATAACTACTATAATACTGCCCCCTATGTACAAGAATATAACTACTATAATACTGCTCCTATGTACAAGAATATAACTACTATAATACTGCTCCTATGTACAAGAATATAACTACTATAATACTGCTCCCAATGTACAAGAATATAACTACTATAATACTGACCCCTATGTACAAGAATATAACTACTATAATACTGACCCCTATGTACAAGAATATAACTACTATAATACTGACCCCTATGTACAAGAATATAACTACTATAATACTGCCCCTATGTACAAGAATATAACTACTATAATACTGCCCCCTATGTACAAGAATATAACTACTATAAAACTGCTCCTATGTACAAGAATATAACTACTATAATACTGCGCCTATGTACAAGAATATAACTACTATAATACTGCCCCCTATGTACAAGAATATAACTACTATAATACTGCTCCCAATGTACAAGAATATAACTACTATAATACTGACCCCTATGTACAAGAATATAACTACTATAATACTGACCCCTATGTACAAGAATATAACTACTATAATACTGACCCCTATGTACAAGAATATAACTACTATAATACTGCCCCTATGTACAAGAATATAACTACTATAATACTGCCCCCTATGTACAAGAATATAACTACTATAAAACTGCTCCTATGTACAAGAATATAACTACTATAATACTGCGCCTATGTACAAGAATATAACTACTATAATACTGCCCCCTATGTACAAGAATATAACTACTATAATACTGCCCCCTATGTACAAGAATATAACTACTATAATACTGCCCCACGTACAAGAATATAACTACTATAATACTGCCCCTATGTACAAGAATATAACTACTATAATACTGCCCCCTATGTACAAGAATATAACTACTATAATACTGCCCCCTATGTACAAGAATATAACTACTATAATACTGCCCCTATGTACAAGAATATAACTACTATAATACTGCCCCTATGTACAAGAATATAACTACTATAATACTGCCCCTATGTACAAGAATATAACTACTATATAATACTGCTCCCTATGTACAGGAATATAACTACTATAATACTGCCCCTATGTACAAGAATATAACTACTATAATACTGCCCCCTATGTACAAGAATATAACTACTATAATACTGCCCCCTATGTACAAGAATATAACTACTATAATACTGCCCCTATGTACAAGAATATAACTACTATAATACTGCCCCTATGTACAAGAATATAACTACTATAATACTGCCCCTATGTACAAGAATATAACTACTATAATACTGCTCCTATGTACAAGAATATAACTACTATAATACTGCCCCCTATGTACAAGAATATAACTACTATAATACTGGCCCCTATGTACAAGAATATAACTACTATAATACTGCCCCTGTGTACAGTTATATAACTACTATAATGCTGTGTATTTGTAGATTTGCTCCTCGTTCTCTGTATTTTGGTTGTTTTGTGATCAGTGAGTCTAGCGCCCCCGTGTGTTTGGCAGCTCCTCCTGCGTTATGTTGTTTCTTCCCACGCTCGCTGTCAGATGACGGTTCTCGCTCTCGGCACTGTGTGCAGTGATATTCGTCATTCTTTCATCTTCGGGGTTAATGTTTTTTCTATCCTTTCCCGTGTTACCGCCGTCTTCGCAGACTTTCTGCGCTTGTTATCTGGTGTCAGCAGTCGGAGCAGCTGTTATTTTAGGAATGGATCCAATGCTGGCAGCAGTGATGCACCGCGCGGTCCTGCACTGATACCGGGTGCTCTTCCCATGGGAACGCTGCAGGACGCTGACTGCGGACTCACATTCTCCGGCGCGTCTGGTTCTGCATCGGGTGTTGGTTCCAGGGTGACGTCCAGTTAAAGGGACGGTCACACTATAAACACGGATGAGATCTGTCAGATCTGTGTTATTGCTAGGACCCCGCAGATGACTGCTGCTGCCCACCTGGCCCATTAAAGGGGTTCACCACAATCATTAAAGCTGCACTCTATCGCCATCAGCCTGATAGGTAGAGAGTTAGCGGCACGTGGGCGATGAGGAGTGGGGGCTTATTCTAGTGATCTTGGGGGTCCCAGCAATCAGCAGCCATCGCCCAGTGAGATCTGGTGTCAGTGAGCGCTCTGGTGCAGGTGTCTTTTTTCCCAGCGGCTGCTCTGGTGCCGGTGTCTTTTTTCCCAGAGGCTGCTCTGATGCCGGCGTCTTTTTCCCAGCGGCTGCTCTGGTGCCGGCGTCTATTCCCCCAGCGGCTGCTCTGGTGCCGGCGTCTATTCCCCCAGCGGCTGCTCTGGTGCCGGCGTCTTTTTCCCCCAGCGGCTGCTCTGGTGCCGGCGTCTATTCCCCCCAGCGGCTGCTCTGGTGCCGGCGTCTATTCCCCCAGCGGCTGCTCTGGTGCCGGCGTCTATTCCCCCAGCGTCTGCTCTGGTGCCGGCGTCTATTCCCCCAGCGGCTGCTCTGGTGCCGGCGTCTATTTCCCCCAGCGGCTGCTCTGGTGCCGGCGTCTTTTTCCCCCAGCCGCTGCTCTGGTGCCGGCGTCTATTTCCCCCAGCGGCTGCTCTGGTGCCGGCGTCTATTTCCCCCAGCGGCTGCTCTGGTGCCGGCGTCTATTTCCCCCAGCGGCTGCTCTGGTGCCGGCGTCTATTTCCCCCAGCGGCTGCTCTGGTGCCGGCGTCTATTTCCCCCAGCGGCTGCTCTGGTGCCGGCGTCTATTTCCCCCAGCGGCTGCTCTGGTGCCGGCGTCTATTTCCCCCAGCGGCTGCTCTGGTGCCGGCGTCTATTCCCCCCAGCGGCTGCTCTGGTGCCGGCGTCTATTCCCCCCAGCGGCTGCTCTGGTGCCGGCGTCTATTCCCCCAGCGGCTGCTCTGGTGCCGGCGTCTATTCCCCCAGCGGCTGCTCTGGTGCCTTTAAGTTTTGCCCCAGACAGCTGCAGTTGACCTCAGTTGTGATAATTTTGCTATAATCTTCTGCGATTTTGAAAATCAGATTTTTACTTTAATTTTTGTTTCCTTTTTTTTTGCCTTTTAGCTGCTGATTATGTGATTTTTGCAGTAACAGCAAGTCACCAGCAGGTGGCAGCAGAGCACCGACAGCGACTAATTACATAACCTGTTTACAGGCTGCAGCACAAAAATCTCCCGGTTCCATGACAATTGTGTACAAGATAATTGTGTACGGACAATTGTGTACAGAAAATTGTGTCCAAGGCCAATTGTGTCCAAGGCCAATTGTGTCCAAGGCCAATTGTGTCCAAGGCCAATTGTGTCCAAGGACAATTGTGTACAGGGCAATCGCCTTGTACACAATTGCCTTGTACACAATTGTCATTGTACACAATTGGCCTGTACACAATTGTCTGTACACAATAGTCCGTACACAATTATCTTGTACACAATTGTCCTGTCACCAAATCTCCCAATTTCCTGCCTCCCCTCCATTCCCTCCATTGTCTCCAGGCCAAATACTTAGTTTATTGGATATTGTTGTTTTAAGGCTCTGGTTGTGTGCGGTGCAGACATTGCGTGCAGCATTGTGTATTGTTTCGTGTTGTGTGTACCCGCCTCCTCCAGATTCCTGGGCTGGTTGGGACTGTGGGAGGATCACAAGTCTGGGGTCTATGTTTAGATTGGGAGGCGAGCGGCACTGGCCGGCTGGATACAGCAGATGGACACATGTACAATAGATGCAATGTTTCCCGTTATCTTCTGGCTCATGTATAAAGCATTGGCCCCTTCTCCTCAGTTTGGGGATGTTTGTGCCCCCCATTATGTTCTGGGCTCATGTATAAAGTATTGGCCCCTTTTCCTCAGTTTGGGGATGTCTGGGCTCATGTATAAAGTATTGGCCCCTTCTCAGTTTGGGGATGTTTGTGCCCCCATTATGTTCTGGGCTCATGTATAAAGTATTGGCCCCTTCTCCTCAGTTTGGGGATGTTTGTGCCCCCCGTTATCTTCTGGGCTCATGTATAAAGTATTGGCCCCTTCTCCTCAGTTTGGGGATGTTTGTGCCCCCCGTTATCTTCTGGGCTCATGTATAAAGTATTGGCCCCTTCTCCTCAGTTTGGGGATGTTTGTTCCCCCCGTTATCTTCTGGGCTCATGTATAAAGTATTGGCCCCTTCTCCTCCGTTTGGGGATGTTTGTGCCCCCGTTATCTTTGGGGCTCATGTGTAAAGTATTGGCCCCTTCTCCTCAGTTTGGGGATGTTTGTGCCCCCCCCCGTTATCTTCTGGGCTCATGTATAAAGTATTGGCCCCTTCTCAGTTTGGGGATGTTTGTGCCCCCCGTTATCTTCTGGGCTCATGTAGAAAGTAGTGGCCCCTTCTCAGTTTGGGGATGTTTGTGCCCCCCCGTTATCTTCTGGGCTCATGTATAAAGTATTGGCCCCTTTTCCTCAGTTTGGGGATGTCTGGGCTCATGTATAAAGTATTGGCCCCTTCTCCTCCGTTTGGGGATATTTGTTCCCCCCCGTTATCTTCTGGGCTCATGTATAAAGTATTGGCCCCTTTTCCTCAGTTTGGGGATGTCTGGGCTCATGTATAAAGTATTGGCCCCTTCTCCTCCGTTTGGGGATGTTTGTGCCCCCCTTTATTTTCTGGGCTCATGTATAAAGTATTGGCCCCTTCTCAGTTTGGGGATGTTTGTGCCCCCTGTTATCTTTGGGGCTCATGTATAAAGTATTGGCCCCTTCTCCTCCGTTTGGGGATGTTTTTGCCCCCTGTTATCTTTGGGGCTCATGTATAAAGTATTGACGCCTTCTCAGTTTGGGGATGTTTGTGCCCCCTGTTATCTTCAGGGCTCATGTATAAAGTATTGGCCCCTTCTCCTCAGTTTGGGGATGTTTGTGCCCCCTGTTATCTTTGGGGCTCATGTATAAAGTATTGGCCCCTTCTCAGTTTGGGGATGTTTGTGCCCCCTGTTATCTTCAGGGCTCATGTATAAAGTATTGGCCCCTTCTCCTCAGTTTGGGGATGTTTGTGCCCCCTGTTATCTTCAGGGCTCATGTATAAAGTATTGGCCCCTTCTCAGTTTGGGGATGTTTGTGCCCCCTGTTATCTTCAGGGCTCATGTATAAAGTATTGGCCCCTTCTCCTCAGTTTGGGGATGTTTGTGCCCCCTGTTATCTTTGGGGCTCATGTATAAAGTTTGGTGACCCGTTATCCGGGTCGCTGGAGGTTCAGTACTGCACACATTCCCACGGGCGCAGAGTTTCTCTGTATTTCACGGTCGTCCGTGTTACATCAACATTGCGATTTCAGTAAAAGAAAATAAAAGTTTTGGAGACGGCGTCAGACAGGAGATTGGTGCGGAGCCAGCGCATTGTTCCTGCAGAGCGAGGAGGAACCTTTAGGTACAGGGGCGAGCAAAACATCGCCCCATTCCCAGGGGAGGCCTGGCATTCCTGCCGTGTGACACAGACCTAAAAATGAGCCTCACTATTATCTGCAGCAAACCCCCAACTGCACCGATAAGTCCCGGGCCGGCACCCAGCTGTGACGGCCACACGGGTTATTATCCAGCTGTGTCAGTACGAGATAACACAGGGCAGGAGGGGACGTCCGAATGTAAGCACCATGGGGAGAGGGGAGTCTGGAGGAGGATGAGGGAGAGGTGAGGATGGAGGAGTCGTGAGGAGGGCGAGGGAGTCGTGAGGAGGGCGAGGGAGTCGTGAGGAGGGCGAGGGAGTCGTGAGGAGGGCGTCGTGAGGAGGGCGTCGTGAGGAGGGCGTCGTGAGGAGGGAGTCGTGAGGAGGGAGTCGTGAGGAGGGAGTCGTGAGGAGGGAGTCGTGAGGAGGGCGAGGGAGTCAGGAGGACGACTAGGAAGAGGGTGAGGATGGACGAGTCAGGAGGACAAGGGAGTCTGGAGGATGGAGGAGGCGTCAGCAGGACAGGGAAGTCTGGAGGAGTCAGGAGGACAGGGGAGTCTGGAGGAGGAAGAGGAAGAGGTGAGGATGGAGGAGTCAGGAGGACAGGGGAGTCTGGAGGAGGGAGAGGTGAGGATGGGGGAGTCAGGAGGACAGGGGAGTCTGGAGGAGGAAGAGGAAGAGGTGAGGATGGAGGAGTCAGGAGGACAGGGGAGTCTGGAGGAGTCAGGAGGACAGGGGAGTCTGGAGGAGGGCGAGAAAGAGGTGAGGATGGAGGAGGAGTCAGCAGGACAGGGAAGTCTGGAGGAGGGCAAGAGAGAGGTGAGGATGGAGGAGTCAGGAGGACAGGGGAGTCTGGAGGAGGGAGAGGTGAGGATGGAGGAGTCAGGAGGACAGGGGAGTCTGGAGGAGGGAGAGGTGAGGATGGAGGAGTCAGGAGGACAGGGGAGTCTGGAGGAGGGAGAGGTGAGGATGGAGGAGTCAGGAGGACAGGGGAGTCTGGAGGAGGGAGAGGTGAGGATGGAGGAGTCAGGAGGACGGGAGTCTGGAGGAGTCAGGAGGACAGGGGAGTCTGGAGGAGGAAGAGGAAGAGGTGAGGATGGAGGAGTCAGGAGGACAGGGGAGTCTGGAGGAGGAAGAGGTGAGGATGGAGGGGTCAGGAGGACAGGGGAGTCTGGAGGAGGAAGAGGTGAGGATGGAGGGGTCAGGAGGACAGGAGAGTCTGGAGGAGGACTAGGGAGAGGTGAGGATGGACGAGTCAGGAGGACAGGGGAGTCTGGAGGAGGACTAGGGAGAGGTGAGAATGGAGGCAGGGTTGGGAGGACAGGGGTGTCTGGAGGAGGATGAGGGAGAGGTGAGGATGGAGGAGGGGTCGGGAGGACAGGGGAGTCTGGAGGAGGACGAGGGAGAGGTGAGGATGGAGGAGTGGTCGGGAGGACGGAGGAGTCTGGGGGGGGGGGGGGAGGACGGAGGAGTCGGGGGGGGGGGGGGGGCGGAGGAGGGCGTCTGTCCTCTGCCTCTATGGCACCGGCATGTTAATGGGTCTGACCTGAGTGGCTCACAGTCCCATAGTCTGAGACCTCACGGGGACACGTGGGGGGTTTGGTCTAGTGCCTCCATGATCCCTAATTACAGATCCCAGTAATGTCTTGGTGTGAGCGGCAGGAGACCCTCCTCATCCGGCACCGGAGGGCGCCGCAGTGTTCACAGCGCGATGCAGCGACTTCCGGAGAAGTATTAATTCTAACCTGAGAATTTGTAGAAGATGAAATGAGACGAGTCCAGAAATGTGAAATGAATGAAGCCAGGTGAAGAGGAGGATGAGGCAGATCTGGGTGCTACACGGAGCGCGTCACCCCGACACCCCCTGGGCGTGAGAAGTGAGGAGGGGGCCAGACTTGTATTATTGGGACGCTGGCCCTTTAACAAATAAGTGCTGGGACTTTGTTTCAATAGGAGATTGTATCAAAACTTTACATTGTAGTAAACTAAAGATTCCGCAGTGTGGGTTATTGTGCAGGGCATGCTGGGACTTGTAGTTCTTCTTTGCACTTATATCCCCTGCATGACTCTCTCCGTAGATCGCCTGGATATCCGAGCGGCTCGGATCCTGCTGGATAACGATCACTACGCCATGGCGAAGCTGAAGAAGAGAGTCCTGGAGTACCTGGCCGTCCGTCAGCTGAAGAACAATCTGAAGGGCCCCATCCTGTGCTTCGTGGGGCCCCCGGGGGTCGGGAAAACCAGTGTCGGAAGATCCATCGCCAAGACGCTGGGGAGAGAGTTCCACCGGATCGCGCTGGGAGGGGTCTGCGACCAGTCGGACATCCGCGGACACAGGTGGGCAACATTTGTGTTCACAGCTGAGGGTTTGTTACAGTTGTCTCCAGTCTGGACTCCTGATTAATCTGCACTGACATAGTAACGAACCTTCAGCTGTGAGAAGTCTAAGGTTTTATTGCAGTAAACTGCTTGTGCCCAGGGATAAGTTTCCGTTTTTATTCCCCCACGGTTTATTTCAATACCTCCGTTTGCTGTCAGTTCACTGCGACGTTCTAAGAACCCATCAACACCTAATGCGTGCCACAGCAGAGGGTTCGTCACCGTTGCGTCCCGGCGTTCCGTTCAGCAACAGCAAGCAAAGAAAATGGAAAACTGAAATGCTCAAAGTATGTTAGAAAGTTTTTGCAAACAAAAAAAAAAGTATAATAGTGCAAACAGGATATGAAGTGTTAATTGCGGTGTGGTCCATCTTCTCCATGGCCGCGGCAGAGGAGGGGACACTCAGCGATGATGAGTTTCCAGGATCCAGCCCTGGCCCCACGCTCAGCCGGAGGGAGTGTGCATATGTATGGGGGGGGTGAGGCGTATATGTCTGTGTCATTCAGCTGCTTCTGTTTGCAGGCGCACCTACGTGGGCAGCATGCCCGGGCGCATCATCAATGGGCTGAAGAGCGTCGGCGTGAATAATCCGGTCTTCCTCCTGGATGAGGTGGATAAGCTCGGGAAGAGCCTGCAGGGAGACCCGGCTGCCGCGCTGCTGGAGGTGAGCGATCACATCCCGCCACTGCCGCTCTGCTGCCTCCAATCATCAGGACAATTAAGCAATTGGCTGATGAGTCATGGACGAAGATGTGGCTTCTTCCACTACTAGGCCGGTTATTGGGGCCTGACAGTGAGCGTATGGTATATACACCCCTGATTCCAACACACGGAGTATAGGTCTTATAAGTTTGAGATCCCCCAACTTTCAGGATATCTTCATCCTGGGAGGTCCCAGGCGGTAGATAATGTTTCTTTTTGGCATTTTTAACTTTCTATAGAAATTAAACATGGCATGGATAGCATCATCCATCAGAGCAATATTTAATTGGAGCAGTTATAATGGCCTTATGGTGCGGTGATGTAAGTGAATGCATTATGTTCATCTCTTCACCGCAACGTTGGAAATATGTCTCCCATAAATATTGGATCGCTGTAAACCCCAATAGTAAACGGATCCCAGTATTAGTGTCTGGCTTTCAGAACAAATCTCCTGTTATTACCTGGTCACTGCAGGAGGCCCCTACTCCAATGGAGGTTGAAGTGTCAACTCTTTCTCACTTTCCTCACTTAGACCTAATCCAACATGTTCAATGTGATTTGGGGAGAATCTCTGGAGAGTAGTAGTCCTGATAATGTGATAAGGGGAGTAGTAATCCTGATGTGATTAGGGGAGACTCTTTGGGGAGTAGTAACCCTGATAATGTGATTAGGGGAGAATCTCTGGGGAGTAGTAGTCCTGATGTGATTAGGGGAGTAGTAGTCCTGATGTGATTAGGGGAGTAGTAGTCCTGATAATGTGATTAGGGGAGTAGTAGTCCTGATAATGTGATTAGGGGAGTAGTAGTCCTGATAATGTGATTGGGGGAGTAGTAGTCCTGATAATGTGATTAGGGGAGAATCTCTGTGGGAGTAGTAGTCCTGATAATGTGATTAGGGGAGTAGTAGTCCTGATAATGTGATTGGGGGAGTAGTAGTCCTGATAATGTGATTAGCGGAGTAGTAGTCCTGATAATGTGATAAGGGGAGTAGTAGTCCTGATAATGTGATTAGGGGAGTAGTAGTCCTGATAATGTGATTAGGGGAGTAGTAGTCCTGATAATGTGATTGGGGGAGTAGTAGTCCTGATAATGTGATTAGGGGAGAATCTCTGGGGAGTAGTAGTCCTGATAATGTGATTGGGGGAGTAGTAGTCCTGATAATGTGATTGGGGGAGTAGTAGTCCTGATAATGTGATTAGGGGAGTAGTAGTCCTGATAATGTGATTGGGGGAGTAGTAGTCCTGATAATGTGATTGGGGGGAGTAGTAGTCCTGATAATGTGATTGGGGGAGTAGTAGTCCTGATAATGTGATTAGGGGAGTAGTAGTCCTGATGTGATTGGGGGAGTAGTAGTCCTGATAATGTGATTGGGGGAGTAGTAGTCCTGATAATGTGATTGGGGAGTAGTAGTCCTGATAATGTGATTAGGGGAGTAGTAGTCCTGATAATGTGATTGGGGAGTAGTAGTCCTGATAATGTGATTGGGGGAGTAGTAGTCCTGATAATGTGATTAGGGGAGTAGTAGTCCTGATAATGTGATTAGGGGAGTAGTAGTCCTGATAATGTGATTGGGGGGAGTAGTAGTCCTGATAATGTGATTGGGGGCGTAGTAGTCCTGATAATGTGATTAGGGGAGTAGTAGTCCTGATGTGATTGGGGGAGTAGTAGTCCTGATAATGTGATTGGGGGAGTAGTAGTCCTGATAATGTGATAAGGGGAGTAGTAGTCCTGATAATGTGATTAGGGGAGTAGTAGTCCTGATAATGTGATAAGGGGAGTAGTAGTCCTGATAATGTGATTAGGGGAGTAGTAGTCCTGATAATGTGATAAGGGGAGTAGTAGTCCTGATAATGTGATTAGGGGAGTAGTAGTCCTGATAATGTGATTAGGGGAGTAGTAGTCCTGATAATGTGATTAGGGGAGAATCTCTGGGGAGTAGTAGTCCTGATAATGTGATTAGGGGAGAATCTCTGGGGAGTAGTAGTCCTGATAATGTGATTGGGGGAGTAGTAGTCCTGATAATGTGATTGGGGGAGTAGTAGTCCTGATAATGTGATTAGGGGAGTAGTAGTCCTGATAATGTGATTAGGGGAGAATCTCTGGGGAGTAGTAGTCCTGATAATGTGATTAGGGGAGTAGTAGTCCTGATAATGTGATTGGGGGAGTAGTAGTCCTGATAATGTGATTGGGGGAGTAGTAGTCCTGATAATGTGATTAGGGGAGTAGTAGTCCTGATAATGTGATTAGGGGAGTAGTAGTCCTGATAATGTGATTAGGGGAGTAGTAGTCCTGATAATGTGATTAGGGGAGTAGTAGTCCTGATAATGTGATTAGGGGAGTAGTAGTCCTGATAATGTGATTAGGGGAGTAGTAGTCCTGATAATGTGATTAGGGGAGAATCTCTGGGGAGTAGTAGTCCTGATAATGTGATTAGGGGAGTAGTAGTCCTGATAATGTGATTAGGGGAGTAGTAGCCCTGATAATGTGATTAGGGGAGTAGTAGTCCTGATAATGTGATTGGGGGAGTAGTAGTCCTGATAATGTGATTGGGGGAGTAGTAGTCCTGATAATGTGATTAGGGGAGTAGTAGTCCTGATAATGTGATTAGGGGAGTAGTAGTCCTGATAATGTGATTGGGGGAGTAGTAGTCCTGATAATGTGATTAGGGGAGTAGTAGTCCTGATAATGTGATTGGGGGAGTAGTAGTCCTGATAATGTGATTGGGGGAGTAGTAGTCCTGATAATGTGATTGGGGGAGTAGTAGTCCTGATAATGTGATTGGGGGAGTAGTAGTCCTGATAATGTGATTAGGGGAGTAGTAGTCCTGATAATGTGATTTGGGGAGTAGTAGTCCTGATAATGTGATTAGGGGAGTAGTAGTCCTGATAATGTGATTGGGGGAGTAGTAGTCCTGATAATGTGATTGGGGGAGTAGTAGTCCTGATAATGTGATTGGGGAGTAGTAGTCCTGATAATGTGATTAGGGGAGTAGTAGTCCTGATAATGTGATTGGGGGAGTAGTAGTCCTGATAATGTGATTGGGGGAGTAGTAGTCCTGATAATGTGATTGGGGGAGTAGTAGTCCTGATAATGTGATTAGGGGAGTAGTAGTCCTGATAATGTGATTGGGGGAGTAGTAGTCCTGATAATGTGATTGGGGGAGTAGTAGTCCTGATAATGTGATTGGGGGAGTAGTAGTCCTGATAATGTGATTAGGGGAGTAGTAGTCCTGATAATGTGATTGGGGGAGTAGTAGTCCTGATAATGTGATTAGGGGAGTAGTAGTCCTGATAATGTGATTAGGGGAGAATCTCTGTGGAGTATTAGTCCTGATAATGTGATTGGGGAGACTCTCTGGGGAGTAGTAGTCCTGATAATGTGATTGGGGAGTAGTAGTCCTGATAATGTGATTGGGGGAGTAGTAGTCCTGATAATGTGATTGGGGAGTAGTAGTCCTGATAATGTGATTAGGGGAGTAGTAGTCCTGATAATGTGATTGGGGGAGTAGTAGTCCTGATAATGTGATTAGGGGAGTAGTAGTCCTGATAATGTGATTGGGGGAGTAGTAGTCCTGATAATGTGATTGGGGGAGTAGTAGTCCTGATAATGTGATTGGGGGAGGAGTAGTCCTGATAATGTGATTGGGGGAGGAGTAGTCCTGATAATGTGATTGGGGGAGGAGTAGTCCTGATAATGTGATTGGGGGAGGAGTAGTCCTGATAATGTGATTGGGGGAGGAGTAGTCCTGATAATGTGATTGGGGGAGGAGTAGTCCTGATAATGTGATTAGGGGAGAATCTCTGTGGAGTATTAGTCCTGATAATGTGATTGGGGGAGTAGTAGTCCTGATAATGTAATTAGGGGAGAATCTCTGTGGAGTATTAGTCCTGATAATGTGATTGGGGGAGTAGTAGTCCTGATAATGTAATTAGGGGAGTAGTAGTCCTGATAATGTGATTGGGGGAGTAGTAGTCCTGATAATGTGATTAGGGGAGTAGTAGTCCTGATAATGTGATTGGGGGAGTAGTAGTCCTGATAATGTGATTAGGGGAGTAGTAGTCCTGATAATGTGATTAGGGGAGTAGTAGTCCTGATAATGTGATTAGGGGAGAATCTCTGTGGAGTATTAGTCCTGATAATGTGATTGGGGAGACTCTCTGGGGAGTAGTAGTCCTGATAATGTGATTGGGGAGTAGTAGTCCTGATAATGTGATTGGGGGAGTAGTAGTCCTGATAATGTGATTGGGGAGTAGTAGTCCTGATAATGTGATTAGGGGAGTAGTAGTCCTGATAATGTGATTGGGGGAGTAGTAGTCCTGATAATGTGATTAGGGGAGTAGTAGTCCTGATAATGTGATTAGGGGAGTAGTAGTCCTGATGTGATTGGGGGAGTAGTAGTCCTGATAATGTGATTGGGGGAGTAGTAGTCCTGATAATGTGATTGGGGGAGGAGTAGTCCTGATAATGTGATTGGGGGAGGAGTAGTCCTGATAATGTGATTGGGGGAGGAGTAGTCCTGATAATGTGATTGGGGGAGGAGTAGTCCTGATAATGTGATTGGGGGAGGAGTAGTCCTGATAATGTGATTGGGGGAGGAGTAGTCCTGATAATGTGATTTGGGGAGGAGTAGTCCTGATAATGTGATTGGGGGAGAATCTCTGGGGGAGTAGTAGTCCTGATAATGTGATTTGGGGAGTAGTAGTCCTGATAATGTGATTTGGGGAGTAGTAGTCCTGATAATGTGATTGGGGGAGTAGTAGTCCTGATAATGTGATTTGGGGAGGAGTAGTCCTGATAATGTGATTGGGGGAGAATCTCTGGGGGAGTAGTAGTCCTGATAATGTGATTGGGGATTAGTAGTCCTGATAATGTGATTAGGGGAGAATCTCTGGGGAGTAGTAGTCCTGATAATGTGATTTGGGGAGTAGTAGTCCTGATAATGTGATTTGGGGAGTAGTAGTCCTGATAATGTGATTAGGGGAGTAGTAGTCCTGATAATGTGATTGGGGGAGTAGTAGTGCTGATAATGTGATTAGGGGAGTAGTAGTCCTGATAATGTGATTGGGGGAGGAGTAGTCCTGATAATGTGATTTGGGGAGGAGTAGTCCTGATAATGTGATTTGGGGAGGAGTAGTCCTGATAATGTGATTTGGGGAGTAGTAGTCCTGATAATGTGATTTGGGGAGTAGTAGTCCTGATAATGTGATTTGGGGAGTAGTAGTCCTGATAATGTGATTGGGGGAGTAGTAGTCCTGATAGTGTGATTGGGGGAGAATCTCTGGGGGAGTAGTAGTCCTGATAATGTGATTGGGGAGTAGTAGTCCTGATAATGTGATTAGGGGAGAATCTCTGGGGAGTAGTAGTCCTGATAATGTGATTTGGGGAGTAGTAGTCCTGATAATGTGATTTGGGGAGTAGTAGTCCTGATAATGTGATTAGGGGAGTAGTAGTCCTGATAATGTGATTGGGGGAGTAGTAGTCCTGATAATGTGATTAGGGGAGTAGTAGTCCTGATAATGTGATTAGGGGAGTAGTAGTCCTGATAATGTGATTTGGGGAGTAGTAGTCCTGATAATGTGATTGGGGGAGTAGTAGTCCTGATAATGTGATTGGGGGAGTAGTAGTCCTGATAATGTGATTAGGGAGTAGTAGTCCTGATAATGTGATTAGGGGAGAATCTCTGGGGAGTAGTAGTCCTGATAATGTGATTGGGGGAGTAGTAGTCCTGATAATGTGATTAGGGGATTACTAGTCCTGATAATGTGATTGGGGGAGTAGTAGTCCTGATAATGTGATTAGGGGATTACTAGTCCTGATAATGTGATTGGGGGAGTAGTAGTCCTGATAATGTGATTTGGGGAGGAGTAGTCCTGATAATGTGATTGGGGGAGAATCCCTGGGGGAGTAGTAGTCCTGATAATGTGATTAGGGAGTAGTAGTCCTGATAATGTGATTGGGGAGTAGTAGTCCTGATAATGTGATTAGGGGAGAATCTCTGGGGAGTAGTAGTCCTGATAATGTGATTTGGGGAGTAGTAGTCCTGATAATGTGATTGGGGGAGTAGTAGTCCTGATAATGTGATTAGGGGAGTAGTAGTCCTGATAATGTGATTGGGGGAGTAGTAGTCCTGATAATGTGATTGGGGGAGTAGTAGTCCTGATAATGTGATTGGGGGAGGAGTAGTCCTGATAATGTGATTGGGGGAGGAGTAGTCCTGATAATGGGATTTGGGGAGTAGTAGTCCTGATAATGGGATTTGGGGAGTAGTAGTCCTGATAATGGGATTTGGGGAGTAGTAGTCCTGATAATGTGATTGGGGGAGTAGTAGTCCTGATAATGTGATTGGGGGAGGAGTAGTCCTGATAATGTGATTAGGGGAGTAGTAGTCCTGATAATGTGATTGGGGGAGGAGTAGTCCTGATAATGTGATTGGGGGAGGAGTAGTCCTGATAATGTGATTGGGGAGGAGTAGTCCTGATAATGTGATTTGGGGAGTAGTAGTCCTGATAATGGGATTTGGGGAGTAGTAGTCCTGATAATGGGATTTGGGCAGTAGTAGTCCTGATAATGTGATTGGGGGAGTAGTAGTCCTGATAATGTGATTGGGGGAGGAGTAGTCCTGATAATGTGATTGGGGGAGGAGTAGTCCTGATAATGTGATTTGGGGAGTAGTAGTCCTGATAATGGGATTTGGGGAGTAGTAGTCCTGATAATGGGATTTGGGCAGTAGTAGTCCTGATAATGGGATTTGGGGAGTAGTAGTCCTCCTCGTGGCTTTCTTGTCCTTAGAAGACGCCTACAAATATCTACCGAGATCACAAGCAGCTGTGGTCGGGAATGTCCCCCGGGCGATGGAGGACGGGGAGGTCATGTGTCATCCTGTCCGGCCACATCTGTACAGCAGGCAGGTCCAGATGTGGGGAAAAGGCTGAAATGACAGCTCCCTTTGCAGGCTTCATTTTAACTCTAAAAGAGCTTGCGGTTATGTAATTACTATTTAAGCGACTGCCCGACATTGCACTGAGCTGCTCCTCCAGTGTTCACATCATACTCCTGACAACCCCCATCCACAATATACCGTGTGTGTTGGAGGGCGTCCTGAGACCTCCGCGCGGACCCCCTCCGCTGCCTGTCACTCCAGCACCTCATCGCTCGCTCTCGCTTTATGATCGCTCTTAAGCTCCATCATAAAAAACAGATTTTGTTTTACTTTCTCTTCTCCGAAACCTGCGCGTCCTCCGCTCCAGAGCAACCGAAATGAAAGTTGCCGCATTACGGGGAATGGGAGACGCAAACAAATGTCTACAGCGTCCCCTATATGATGAGCACTACAAAGCCCAGCATGTCCACTCAGCATGTGTCCAGGTCTGCAGTGACCTCTAGATCCTCCATGGCTGATAAATAATGAGAAATCCCAAGTCACGACAACGTGAGAAGAAGCGCAAAGATCCGGAGGAGCCGGGAACAAAAAGTGTTTATAGGAGGCAGAGATTTACTGCACGAGATGGACATTATCTGCACGATAGAGCCGTATTCTACAGACCGACTGATAAGAGAAGACAGCAGAGAAATGGCAAAGTATAGGGTATAACTACTATAATACTGCTCCCGATGTACAAGAATATAACTACTATAATACTGCTCCTATGTACAAGAATATAACTACTATAATACTGCCCCTATGTACAAGAATATAACTACTATAATACTGCTCCCTATGTACAAGAATATAACTACTATAATACTGCTCCTATGTACAAGAATATAACTACTATAATACTGCCCCTATGTACAAGAATATAACTACTATAATACTGCCCCTATGTACAATAATATAACTACTATAATACTGCCTCCTATGTACAAGAATATAACTACTATAATACTGCCCCTATGTACAAGAATATAACTACTATAATACTGCTCCTATGTACAAGAATATAACTACTATAATACTGCTCCCGATGTACAAGAATATAACTACTATAATACTGCCCCCTATGTACAAGAATATAACTACTATAATACTGCTCCCTATGTACAAGAATATAACTACTATAATACTGCTCCTATGTACAAGAATATAACTACTATAATACTGCTCCCGATGTACAAGAATATAACTACTATAATACTGCCCCCTATGTACAAGAATATAACTACTATAATACTGCTCCCGATGTACAAGAATATAACTACTATAATACTGCTCCTATGTACAAGAATATAACTACTATAATACTGCCCCTATGTACAAGAATATACTATAATACTGCTCCCTATGTACAAGAATATAACTACTATAATACTGCTCCTATGTACAAGAATATAACTACTATAATACTGCCCCTATGTACAAGAATATAACTACTATAATACTGCCCCTATGTACAATAATATAACTACTATAATACTGCCTCCTATGTACAAGAATATAACTACTATAATACTGCCCCTATGTACAAGAATATAACTACTATAATACTGCTCCTATGTACAAGAATATAACTACTATAATACTGCTCCCGATGTACAAGAATATAACTACTATAATACTGCCCCCTATGTACAAGAATATAACTACTATAATACTGCTCCCTATGTACAAGAATGTAACTACTATAATACTGCTCCTATGTACAAGAATATAACTACTATAATACTGCTCCTATGTACAAGAATATAACTACTAGAATACTGCTCCTATGTACAAGAATATAACTACTATAATACTGCCCCCTATGTACAAGAATATAACTACTATAATACTGCCCCCTATGTACAAGAATATAACTACTATAATACTGCCCCCTATGTACAAGAATATAACTACTATAATACTGCTCCCTATGTACAAGAATATAACTACTATAATACTGCCCCCTATGTACAAGAATATAACTACTATAATACTGCTCCCTCTGTACAAGAATATAACTACTATAATACTGCTCCTATGTACAAGAATATAACTACTATAATACTGCTCCTATGTACAAGAATATAACTACTATAATACTGCCCCCTATGTACAAGAATATAACTACTATAATACTGCTCCCTCTGTACAAGAATATAACTACTATAATACTGCTCCTATGTACAAGAATATAACTACTATAATACTGCTCCTATGTACAAGAATATAACTACTATAATACTGCTCCTATGTACAAGAATATAACTACTATAATACTGCCCCCTATGTACAAGAATATAACTACTATAATACTGCCCCCTATGTACAAGAATATAACTACTATAATACTGCCCCCTATGTACAAGAATATAACTACTATAATACTGCCCCCTATGTACAAGAATATAACTACTATAATACTGCTCCCTATGTACAAGAATATAACTACTATAATACTGCTCCTATGTACAAGAATATTACTACTATAATACTGCCCCCTATGTACAAGAATATAACTACTATAATACTGCTCCTATGTACAAGAATATAACTACTATAATACTGCCCCTATGTACAAGAATATAACTACTATAATACTGCTCCCAATGTACAAGAATATAACTGCTATAATACTGCCCCCTATGTACAAGAATATAACTACTATAATACTGCCCCCTATGTACAAGAATATAACTACTATAATACTGCCCCCTATGTACAAGAATATAACTACTATAATACTGCCCCCTATGTACAAGAATATAACTACTATAATACTGCCCCCTATGTACAAGAATATAACTACTATAATACTGCCCCCTATGTACAAGAATATAACTACTATAATACTGCCCCCTATGTACAAGAATATAACTACTATAATACTGCCCCCTATGTACAAGAATATAACTACTATAATACTGCTCCCTATGTACAAGAATATAACTACTATAATACTGCTCCTATGTACAAGAATATTACTACTATAATACTGCCCCCTATGTACAAGAATATAACTACTATAATACTGCTCCTATGTACAAGAATATAACTACTATAATACTGCCCCTATGTACAAGAATATAACTACTATAATACTGCTCCCAATGTACAAGAATATAACTGCTATAATACTGCCCCCTATGTACAAGAATATAACTACTATAATACTGCCCCCTATGTACAAGAATATAACTACTATAATACTGCTCCCTATGTACAAGAATATAACTACTATAATACTGCCCCCTATGTACAAGAATATAACTACTATAATACTGCTCCCTATGTACAAGAATATAACTACTATAATACTGCTCCCTATGTACAAGAATATAACTACTATAATACTGCTCCCTATGTACAAGAATATAACTACTATAATACTGCCCCTATGTACAAGAATATAACTACTATAATACTGCCCCCTATGTACAAGAATATAACTACTATAATACTGCTCCCTATGTACAAGAATATAACTACTATAATACTGCCCCCTATGTACAAGAATATAACTACTATAATACTGCTCCCTATGTACAAGAATATAACTACTATAATACTGCTCCCTATGTACAAGAATATAACTACTATAATACTGCCCCCTATGTACAAGAATATAACTACTATAATACTGCTCCCTATGTACAAGAATATAACTACTATAATACTGCTCCTATGTACAAGAATATTACTACTATAATACTGCCCCCTATGTACAAGAATATAACTACTATAATACTGCTCCTATGTACAAGAATATAACTACTATAATACTGCCCCTATGTACAAGAATATAACTACTATAATACTGCTCCTATGTACAAGAATATAACTACTATAATACTGCTCCCGATGTACAAGAATATAACTACTATAATACTGCCCCCTATGTACAAGAATATAACTACTATAATACTGCTCCCTATGTACAAGAATGTAACTACTATAATACTGCTCCTATGTACAAGAATATAACTACTATAATACTGCTCCTATGTACAAGAATATAACTACTATAATACTGCTCCTATGTACAAGAATATAACTACTATAATACTGCCCCCTATGTACAAGAATATAACTACTATAATACTGCCCCCTATGTACAAGAATATAACTACTATAATACTGCCCCCTATGTACAAGAATATAACTACTATAATACTGCTCCCTATGTACAAGAATATAACTACTATAATACTGCCCCCTATGTACAAGAATATAACTACTATAATACTGCTCCCTCTGTACAAGAATATAACTACTATAATACTGCTCCTATGTACAAGAATATAACTACTATAATACTGCTCCTATGTACAAGAATATAACTACTATAATACTGCCCCCTATGTACAAGAATATAACTACTATAATACTGCTCCCTCTGTACAAGAATATAACTACTATAATACTGCTCCTATGTACAAGAATATAACTACTATAATACTGCTCCTATGTACAAGAATATAACTACTATAATACTGCTCCTATGTACAAGAATATAACTACTATAATACTGCCCCCTATGTACAAGAATATAACTACTATAATACTGCCCCCTATGTACAAGAATATAACTACTATAATACTGCCCCCTATGTACAAGAATATAACTACTATAATACTGCCCCCTATGTACAAGAATATAACTACTATAATACTGCTCCCTATGTACAAGAATATAACTACTATAATACTGCTCCTATGTACAAGAATATTACTACTATAATACTGCCCCCTATGTACAAGAATATAACTACTATAATACTGCTCCTATGTACAAGAATATAACTACTATAATACTGCCCCTATGTACAAGAATATAACTACTATAATACTGCTCCCAATGTACAAGAATATAACTGCTATAATACTGCCCCCTATGTACAAGAATATAACTACTATAATACTGCCCCCTATGTACAAGAATATAACTACTATAATACTGCTCCCTATGTACAAGAATATAACTACTATAATACTGCCCCCTATGTACAAGAATATAACTACTATAATACTGCTCCCTATGTACAAGAATATAACTACTATAATACTGCTCCCTATGTACAAGAATATAACTACTATAATACTGCTCCCTATGTACAAGAATATAACTACTATAATACTGCCCCTATGTACAAGAATATAACTACTATAATACTGCCCCCTATGTACAAGAATATAACTACTATAATACTGCTCCCTATGTACAAGAATATAACTACTATAATACTGCCCCCTATGTACAAGAATATAACTACTATAATACTGCTCCCTATGTACAAGAATATAACTACTATAATACTGCTCCCTATGTACAAGAATATAACTACTATAATACTGCCCCCTATGTACAAGAATATAACTACTATAATACTGCCCCTATGTACAAGAATATAACTACTATAATACTGCCTCCTATGTACAAGAATATAACTACTATAATACTGCCCCTATGTACAAGAATATAACTACTATAATACTGCCCCTATGTACAAGAATATAACTATTATAATACTGCCTACTATGACCAAACAGTGTTCTCTGGTTCTGTCCTTTTTGTGTCCTTGGCTTGTGATGTCGGGTTGCTGTCGCTCTGGCAGGGTTTGGCGGTAGAGGGTGGAGCAGTCTGGCAGTGCGGGTCACATTTCCCATCTTGTGGTCACAATCTCTTCCTCTGTCCCCGGATCTGTGTAATGTAATCCTGGACGGGGTGATCACGTGATCTGTCCTTGTCGTCGGAATGTCCTCGGTTTCCTGTCCTCAATGTCATTAAGTATAACGCTGCATTCCTTCCTGGTTGCGGCGTTATTACACTACAGGGCCGCATTTGTTCTAATTTTAGATGACCTTTGATAATTCTTGTAGAAAAGATGGGCGATTATAATGGTCGGGGAGGGGGCGACGCTCCATTATTACACAGTTATAGAATATTACAGAGCGCTCTGTGTGCGGGGAGCGCTGCTCCGGAGCTGGTGGCTGCCATGTATTCATATGGAGCCAGAAAGACACTTTGACTTAATCCTCCTAAACGGAGGTTTCGCCGGACGCCGCGCTGCAGCCGACTCTGCGTCTTGGACGCCACGGCCCCCTCTTCTTACGGCTCCTCTGCTGGAGAGGCCTTAGGTTGTGAGCTGCATAGCACCAAAACGCGAATGCTGATGCTGAGCCCCCCCCGGCCCTTGGCGCAAATGCTGAGCCCCCCCCGGCCCTTGGTGCAAATGCTGAGCCCCCCCGGCCCTTGGCGCAAATGCTGAGCCCCCCCCGGCCCTTGGTGCAAATGCTGAGCCCCCCCCCCCCCGGCCCTTGGCGCAAATGCTGAGCCCCCCCCCCGGCCCTTGGCGCAAATGCTGAGCCCCCCCCCCCCGGCCCTTGGCGCAAATGCTGAGCCCCCCCCCGGCCCTTGGCGCAAATGCTGAGCCCCCCCCCCCCCCGGCCCTTGGCGCAAATGCTGAGCCCCCCCCCCCCGGCCCTTGGCGCAAATGCTGAGCCCCCCCCGGCCCTTGGGTCAAATGCTGAACCCCCCGGCCCTTGGCGCAGATGCTGGGGCCCCCCCCCGGCCCTTGGCGCAGATGCTGAGCCCCCCCCCGGCCCTTGGCGCAGATGCTGAGCCCCCCCCCCGGCCCTTGGCGCAAATGCTGAGCCCCCCCCCCGGCCCTTGGCGCAAATGCTGAGCCCCCCCCCCGGCCCTTGGCGCAAATGCTGAGCCCCCCCCCCGGCCCTTGGCGCAAATGCTGAGCCCCCCCCCCCGGCCCTTGGCGCAAATGCTGAGCCCCCCCCCGGCCCTTGGCGCAAATGCTGAGCCCCCCCCCCAGACCTTGGCGCAAATGCTGAGCCCTCCGCGGACCTTGGCGCAAATGCTGAGCCCCCCCTCCCCGGACCTTGGTGCAAATGCTGAGCCCCCCCGGACCTTGGTGCAAATGCTGAGCCCCCCCCGGACCTTGGCGCAAATGCTTAGCCCCCCCCGGACCTTGGCGCAAATGCTGAGCCCCCCCCCGGTGTGTCTTTATCTCCCACCATAGAGCCGGTGCTCGGTGTTGAACCCTTCCCATCGTGATCCGAGTTTTTTGTTATCCTCCGTGCTGTATCAGAGCTGCGGCTTCGCTCCTTCGTGCCGGTAACGTCTTGCAGACAGATGACATGTGACGAGCGGGGCAGAACGTTTCCCTATCTCAGGAGCCGCTTCCTTTCCCACGAGTCGCTGAGCCGGGCGGGGGGGCGGCTGATGGTTTCTCAGGGTCCTGCAGGGTCGTACCTTCCTCCGTCCTCATCATCTTTTCGACCACATTCTTGGTTACTTGCAATTTTACGCATTATTTATTTCAATAAACTGATTTTGTTACTTGGAAACCGTCAGCAAGCAGCTGGTGTTGGGTGTTTATTAGACTTTATGGCTCTCGTGGGTTGTCCCCATTGGGAATAATCCTTTGTGTAGTCCCTATTAGGCGCGGCTGGTGACCTCCATTACTGAAGCCCCATCAGGGGGATGTAGTCATCATCCGCGATATCGGATCCGTCCTGCTGACTGACTCCGGTCACTGTATCCGTCCACGCGGCTTCAGTGTCTCCCAGGGAAGGGGATGAGGTTACATAATCCAACACCCAGAATGCGCCGCTCGTGTCAGGTCACTGGCAACCGCTCTAGGACTACAGATCCCAGGATGCCCAGTGTGTCTGTGATAAAGAGAAGAATGGTGGGAACTGCTCATAGGGTATAGGATATGTGGCGTCACTGTACACGGGGGGGGAGTCCAGTCACATGTACTGGTCCCAGTTTACCAGGAAGAATCATCACCTGAACAGATAAAACCCACTGACCCACGAGGACGGATCTCCATCACTGCCATTCACTCCTCGTCTTGTCTCACCGGCAGGTTCTCGACCCGGAGCAGAACCACAGCTTCACCGACCATTATCTGAATGTGGCCTTTGACCTCTCGCAGGTCCTGTTCATAGCCACAGCCAACACCACGGCCACCATACCAGCCGCCCTGCTGGATCGCATGGAAGTGCTCGAGGTCCCAGGTAGATGTCTATAATGTGTACATACATTACTTATCCTGTATTATCCTCCAGAGCTGCACTCACTATCCTGCTGGTGCAGTCACTGTGTACATACATTACATTACTGATCCTGAGTTACATCCAGTATTATACTCCAGAGCTGCACTCACTATTCTGCTGGTGCAGTCACTGTGTACATACATTACATTACTGATCCTGAGTTACATCCTGTATTATACCCCAGAGCTGCGCTCACTATTCTGCTGGTGCAGTCACTGTGTACATACATTACTGATCCTGAGTTACATCCTGTATTATACTCCAGAGCTGCACTCACTATTCTGCTGGTGCAGTCACTGTGTACATACATTACATTACTGATCCTGAGTTACATCCTGTATTATACTCTAGAGCTGCACTCACTATTCTGCTGGTGCAGTCACTGTGTACATACATTACATTACTGATCCTGAGTTACCTCCTGTATTATACCCCAGAGCTGCACTCACTATTCTGCTGGTGCAGTCACTGTGTACATACATTACATTACTGATCCTGAGTTACCTCCTGTATTATACCCCAGAGCTGCACTCACTATTCTGCTGGTGCAGTCACTGTGTACATACATTACATTACTGATCCTGAGTTACATCCTGTATTATACCCCAGAGCTGCACTCACTATTCTGCTGGTGCAGTCACTGTGTACATACATTACATTACTGATCCTGAGTTACATCCTGTATTATACTCCAGAGCTGCACTCACTATTCTGCTGGTGCAGTCACTGTGTACATACATTACATTACTGATCCTGAGTTACATCCTGTATTATACTGCAGAGCTGCACTCACTATTCTGCTGGTGCAGTCACTGTGTACATACATTACTGATCCTGAGTTACATCCTGTATTATACTCCAGAGCTGCACTCACTATTCTGCTGGTGCAGTCACTGTGTACATACATTACTGATCCTGAGTTACATCCTGTATTATACCCCAGAGCTGCACTCACTATTCTGCTGGTGCAGTCACTGAGTACATACATTACATTACTGATCCTGAGTTACATCCTGTATTATACCCCAGAGCTGCGCTCACTATTCTGCTGGTGCAGTCACTGTGTACATACATTACATTACTGATCCTGAGTTACATCCTGTATTATACTCCAGAGCTGCACTCACTATTCTGCTGGTTCAGTCACTGTGTACATACATTACATTACTGACCCTGAGTTACCTCCTGTATTATACCCCAGAGCTGCACTCACTATTCTGCTGGTGCAGTCACTGTGTACATACATTACATTACTGATCCTGAGTTACATCCTGTATTATACTCCAGAGCTGCACTCACTATTCTGCTGGTGCAGTCACTGTGTACATACATTACTGATCCTGAGTTACATCCTGTATTATACTCTAGAGCTGCACTCACTATTCTGCTGGTGCAGTCACTGTGTACATACATTACATTACTGACCCTGAGTTACCTCCTGTATTATACTCCAGAGCTGCACTCACTATTCTGCTGGTGCAGTCACTGTGTACATACATTACATTACTGATCCTGAGTTACCTCCTGTATTATACTCCAGAGCTGCACTCACTATTCTGCTGGTGCAGTCACTGTGTACATACATTACATAACTGATCCTGAGTTACCTCCTGTATTATACTCCAGAGCTGCACTCACTATTCTGCTGGTGCAGTCACTGTGTACATACATTACATTACTGATCCTGAGTTACCTCCTGTATTATACTACAGAGCTGCACTCACTATTCTGCTGGTGCAGTCACTGTGTATATACATTACATTACTGATCCTGAGTTACATCCTGTATTATACTCCAGAGCTGCACTCACTATTCTGCTGGTGCAGTCACTGTGTACATACATTACTGATCCTGAGTTACCTCCTGTATTATACTCCAGAGCTGCACTCACTATTCTGCTGGTGCAGTCACTGTGTACATACATTACATTACTGATCCTGAGTTACATCCTGTATTATACCCCAGAGCTGCACTCACTACTCTGCTGGTGCAGTCACTGTGTACATACATTACTGATCCTGAGTTACATCCTGTATTATACTCCAGAGCTGCACTCACTATTCTGCTGGTGCAGTCACTGTGTACATACATTACTGATCCTGAGTTACATCCTGTATTATACCCCAGAGCTGCACTCACTATTCTGCTGGTGCAGTCACTGTGTACATACATTACATTACTGATCCTGAGTTACATCCTGTATTATACTCCAGAGCTGCACTCACTATTCTGCTGGTTCAGTCACTGTGTACATACATTACATTACTGATCCTGAGTTACATCCTGTATTATACCCCAGAGCTGCACTCACTATTCTGCTGGTGCAGTCACTGTGTACATACATTACTGATCCTGAGTTACATCCTGTATTATACCCCAGAGCTGCACTCACTATTCTGCTGGTGCAGTCACTGAGTACATACATTACATTACTGATCCTGAGTTACATCCTGTATTATACCCCAGAGCTGCGCTCACTATTCTGCTGGTGCAGTCACTGTGTACATACATTACATTACTGATCCTGAGTTACATCCTGTATTATACTCTAGAGCTGCACTCACTATTCTGCTGCTGTAGTCATTCTGTACATACATTACATTACTGATCCTGAGTTACCTCCTGTATTATACCCCAGAGCTGCATTCACTATTCTGCTGGTGCAGTCACTGTGTACATACATTACATTACTGACCCTGAGTTACCTCCTGTATTATACTGCAGAGCTGCACTCACTATTCTGCTGGTGCAGTCACTGTGTACATACATTACTGATCCTGAGTTACATCCTGTATTATACTCCAGAGCTGCACTCACTATTCTGCTGGTGCAGTCACTGTGTGCATACATTACATTACTGATCCTGAGTTACCTCCTGTATTATACTCCAGAGCTGCACTCACTATTCTGCTGGTGCAGTCACTGTGTACATACATTACATTACTGACCCTGAGTTACCTCCTGTATTATACTCCAGAGCTGCACTCACTATTCTGCTGGTGCAGTCACTGTGTACATACATTACATTACTGATCCTGAGTTACCTCCTGTATTATACTCCAGAGCTGCACTCACTATTCTGCTGGTGCAGTCACTGTGTACATACATTACATAACTGATCCTGAGTTACCTCCTGTATTATACTCCAGAGCTGCACTCACTATTCTGCTGGTGCAGTCACTGTGTACATACATTACATTACTGATCCTGAGTTACCTCCTGTATTATACTACAGAGCTGCACTCACTATTCTGCTGGTGCAGTCACTGTGTATATACATTACATTACTGATCCTGAGTTACATCCTGTATTATACTCCAGAGCTGCACTCACTATTCTGCTGGTGCAGTCACTGTGTACATACATTACTGATCCTGAGTTACCTCCTGTATTATACTCCAGAGCTGCACTCACTATTCTGCTGGTGCAGTCACTGTGTACATACATTACATTACTGATCCTGAGTTACATCCTGTATTATACCCCAGAGCTGCACTCACTACTCTGCTGGTGCAGTCACTGTGTACATACATTACATTACTGATCCTGAGTTACATCCTGTATTATACCCCAGAGCTGCACTCACTATTCTGCTGGTGCAGTCACTGTGTACATACATTACTGATCCTGAGTTACATCCTGTATTATACTCCAGAGCTGCACTCACTATTCTGCTGGTGCAGTCACTGTGTACATACATTACATTACTTATTATGGGGATGCCTGACCACAAACTTGCTGACCGTTTCCTACAACATACAGACTGAATTGTGATTGCAGCTCTGGAGTATAACACCAGTGGTTTGTGAATCATTCCAGGGTACAGTCAGGAAGAAAAAATAGAGATTGCGCACAGACACCTGATTGCTAAGCAGTTGTCCCAGCACGGACTGACGCCGGAGCAGATCCAGATCCCACCTGAGACCACCCTGGAAATCATCACCCGGTGGGTATCGGAGCGCTGCAGCTTGTTCTTCAGCCGCCCGGTGAGCGGGAAACAACTTACTGACCTTCAGTGCTTTCTTTACGATGATCTCCGATTGCTGTCAGTGTTCGTCCTGCTGAGCGCGTCCCGATACAGTGTAACGAGTCCTGCAGCTGTGACGAGTGAACAAGAATGATTCCACTCACTGACAGGAAGCGGTGATCTTAGAAAAGTGAAGACATGAGAAACGTAGTGAAAATGTGACTCCACTTTTATCCCAGGAAACCAGAGAGCGCTGCAGTCACTGAGGATTTGCCACCTTGTGCCCCTTTAGTCACCTGCGATCCTCTTATGTGGAAGACCCCTTACAGAGGATGTCACAAATGGACCCACATGGATAACACAGCGCCACCCCTGCACACAGGTTTTGCCTGGTATTGCAGTTCATCCTCATTGACTTTAGTGAAGCTGAACTGCAATACCAGACACAACCTGTAAAAAAAAAAAAAAAAAAAAAAAGGGAGCTGTTTTTGGGAGAAAGCTAGTTTTCTAATTCTTTGCACCCCCAATCCCTCAGTTCTAGGACGTGACCAATGTGCCGCTGTCTCTCCCGACAGGTACACGCGTGAAGCGGGAGTCCGCTCGCTAGAACGGAGGCTCGGGGCCGTGTGCAGGGCGGTTGCTGTTAAAGTCGCTGAAGGGCAACACCGAGATGGAAAATCCGAGCCCCCCGATGTGACTGATGCAGGGGGTGAGTAGTTCTGCCCATACCCCAGATTTTACACTGGCAGCTGCACAGAGCCCGGAGCAAGCGCTGAACAGTTCTTGGATCTGGACGATGGGCTCTGGGCGGTCCCTGGCGGTGGACGATGGGCTCTGGGCGGTCCCTGGCGGTGGACGATGGGCTCTGGGCGGTCTCTGGCGGTGGACGATGGGCTCTGGGCGGTCCCTGGCGGTGGACGATGGGCTCTGGGCGGTCCCTGGCGGTGGACGATGGGCTCTGGGCGGTCCCTGGCGGTTGACGATGGGCTCTGGGCGGTCCCTGGCGGTTGACGATGGGCTCTGGGCGGTCCCTGGCGGTGGACGATGGGCTCTGGGCGGTCCCTGGCGGTGGACGATGGGCTCTGGGCGGTCCCTGGCGGTGGACGATGGGCTCTGGGCGGTCCCTGGCGGTGGACGATGGGCTCTGGGCGGTCCCTGGCGGTGGACGATGGGCTCTGGGCGGTCCCTGGCGGTTGACGATGGGCTCTGGGCGGTCCCTGGCGGTTGACGATGGGCTCTGGGCGGTCCCTGGCGGTGGACGATGGGCTCTGGGCGGTCCCTGGCGGTGGACGATGGGCTCTGGGCGGTCCCTGGCGGTGGACGATGGGCTCTGGGCGGTCCCTGGCGGTGGACGATGGGCGGTCCTCAGCACCTAGTGATGGGCTCTGGGCGGTCCCCGGCTATGGACACCAGGTGATGGGCTCTGGGCGGTCCCCGGCAATGGACACCAGGTGATGGGTTCTGGGCGGTCCTCAGCACCTAGTGATGGGCTCTGGGCGGTCCTCGGCAATGGACACCAGGTGATGGGCACTGGGCGGTCATTGGCGCTGGGTGGTCCCCTGTGAGGGGACTGTAGCTGGAGGTTTCGTGTATATAGAATGCAGAATGGCTGCCTTCCTGGTTATTTTCTAGCCCATTGTTACACTGCTGACTGTTTCCATAATCTCCAGCATTATTGGCACTGAACTTGTATAATTTGCCTCTGCTGATAATTCAGTTTCCTAGTAGATTAGTCCATGTCTCTTCCTGACGACCTCCCCTGCTTGCTGACTTCCTCCCCAGTGTTTTCCGCAGATATTGCCTCCATTTCTTAGTTTGTGTGCTCGGCTGCTTTCCTCATTCTCAGGTGGCTTCAGATTTACGGCGGTGATGTCCTGCCACCTCGGTCTGTTCCGGGCCGTTTCGCCGCCCAGCGCTTTGCTCGGGATTCCTGTCGCCTTCTCAGATATATGTACAGGTTTTCCAGAGCCGCACTTGGCACATGCGAGTTCTCGCCTTCTGCACACCTGCTAACGCTCGCCACTGCCAGCCTCCTGCCATGTAACGGGTCACCCGAATGTCCCAGTGGGGACAGACTGCTGCGGGGCGTTCTCAGTTCTGCTCCATAATGACTCCGTAAACAGGACAAGAAATGTGGGCACAAAAGGAGATTATGGGGTCTTGTCGGACCCCACAGCGGTCCAGAATTGTAAAACTCTTCTCCCTAAACCAGCACCCCTTCTTACCGGCTGGCGGCGTCTCTAATAGTTGTGGCTTCTTCGTCATCGCCCGTTTTTCCCGGATTTGCGGCGTGATTCTCCGGTGACTCATCCTCCATTGTCTGGAGCAGAGATTCTCTCGGTCGATTTACAGGACGACGTCTCCAGGAAAACATCCCATCACTCCTGTGTGGATGGAGAATATAAGCTCAGTGTCTGGAGGCTGCCGGGCTCCATAAAGCCCATCCACAGGTCCATTTTTACCTTGTGGTGATGTCTGTAAGTCCCTGGTGGGCCAGTGATCAATGCAGACTTTTCATATTGGTGCAATTCAGGATCTGTTACCTGGTGGACCATAACGGTCCAGACCCCGGTGGCAGATAAACTTCATAGAGCTCATTCAATACCTTTGGTATTTTGTACAGCTTAGTCTCTGGTGGGATAGTGTCCCAACAATTTTTGTAGTAAGTGTACGATTCTATATCTGTCTTTATCTTGCAGTGTTTAGTCCCTGGTGTCTCCATCAGGTCTGCTTTTGTTGTGGTGTATAATAGCATTTTATTCACTTTAGTCCCTGGTGGGCTAGTGTTTCAGAGTTTGTTTGTTTTTTCCATAGTGGTGAGTACACTTTTCGGAATCTTTCGTGTCGGACCTTTTATCTTACAGTTCTTAATCCTTGGTGGCTCCAGGTCCATCTGTTTGTGTGGTGGTATGTTATTCAGCTTAGTCCCTGGTGGGCCAGTTTTTAATATAGAATTCATTCCATGGTGGCAGTTGCTCAATTCGGGATGTATTGCTGAGTGCTCAGTCCCTGGTGGCTGATGAGCTCATTAAGGCCTTCACAGTGGTCCATTTCTACCTTGTGGAGACATTTTGAGCTCAGGTCCCTGGTGGGCAAGAGTTTAATGTAAAATTGTTTTCATGGTGGTTAGTGTAGACTTGAGGGTCTGCCATTTTGTCCGGTCCTTTTTTTCTATAAAGTACGGTCCCTGGTGACCATAGAAAGTGTTCACAATTGACTTGTTATACTCTTGGAAGTTTTGTGATGGCTCTTTACACAATGCACCATTTTTTTACATGGTGGTAAACGTACAATTCTGGATCTCTTGTATAGTGGACCTTTACCTATTGACTGACAAATGCTCAATTTAGTTCTTTTAGTATTTGTTTATGCAGTACTCCGGCCCACCAGGGACTACGCTATCTACACTACGCTATCTTTCCATGGTGGCAAGTGTATAATTCTGATTTGGTTGCTTGTTGGACCTTGAAACTTTCCAGTCTCTGGTGGTTGATGAGCTCCGTCCACTTGTGACTTTTGCTGTTCCGCACGTTGGTATTTGATACAGCTTAGTTCCTGGTGGGCCAGTGTACAGATCAGAATTTATTCCTTGGTGGATCTTGTAAATTAGAGTCAAGTCCCTGGTGGCTGATGGGCTCCATAAAGCTTGTAATCCTAGTGACCACCTTAATACAGTTTATTCCCTGGTGGGCTAGTGTACAATATTTTCCATGGTGGCCATTGTACCGATAGGGCGGTATGATGGGGTGATGTGTGGGGTAATGTTGTTGCCGGGATGAATGTAACACGGGCATCCTTATGACACGATCGCCCCCCCCCCCCCCGCACCGTGTTACCCATGAGGGGGTCTGCGAGCCTGCAGGCGTTTGCTCCCAGTCCCCCGGCCTCATCCCTGGGCCGCGCACAGTGTATTCCGCAGCAGTCGTGTCGTGTTGCCGTTGACCTTTCTAAGACTTTGGCATTGACGTTCCTCCGTGGTCTTCCTGGAACTGAACGCTCTTGATTTCAGGGGGGCTCCTCTTGAGCCAAGGCTCCCTGCAGCATTCCTCCTCGCATCGCTCACATTGCTGGCTTGCGCAGCTGGCACGCTGCGGGCTGTAACTTGGGGAAGGTGAGGACAGCGTGCCCCGTCCTATAAGGCGACCAGCACCTGCCCAATGCATGGACTGAAAACCGAATCGCTGTGTGGTCCGGGAGGGAGAAGTGCGCTGTGCGACACGCGTGGCCATGGGGGGGGCTACCAAAAAGGATACGGACTCCACTGTGCTCCTCACAGGGACTACAAGGTCTGTTGAGGGCCCAAGTAGTCTTACATCCACCTCTGCTCCAGCTGCTCCATCGTCCCTTCCCCATGCTTTACACTGCAGCTCTGCTTCTTCTGATTAGCTACTGATTTCTATTAGAGCAAGGACCGAATCGGTATAAACTACAAGCGACTATACGGCTGGTGAGATATCATCAGATTGCAGCGCAGAGACAGAGCGGAGGGGCCTCGGTGATGGGGAGGGGCCCCTCGGTGCCAAGGAGGGGGCCTTATGTTTAAGTTAATACTGCTCCTACCCCCTTAGTGCAGCATGAGGCAGAGTAGAAAGAGTTGAGCAGTGGAAAAGGCAGTGCAGAGTATTTCAGGAGAGGAGTGTGCTGATATCAGTGAGGACAGGGCTGTATGCAACAGCACAGAGTATTTCAGGAGAGGAGTGTGCTGATATCCGTGAGGACAGGGCTGAATGCAGCAGCACAGAGTATTTCAGGAGAGGAGTGTGCTGATATCAGTGAGGACAGGGCTGTATGCGGCAGCACAGAGTATTTCAGGAGAGGAGTGTGCTGATATCAGTGAGGACAGGGCTGAATGCAGCAGCACAGAGTATTTCAGGAGAGGAGTGTGCTGATATCAGTGAGGACAGGGCTGTATGCAGCAGCACAGAGTATTTCAGGAGAGGAGTGTGCTGATATCAGTGAGGACAGGGCTGTATGCAGCAGCACAGAGTATTTCAGGAGCGGAGTGTGCTGATATCAGTGAGGACAGGGCTGAATGCAGCAGCACAGAGTATTTCAGGAGAGGAGTGTGCTGATATCAGTGAGGACAGGGCTGTATGCGGCAGCACAGAGTATTTCAGGAGAGGAGTGTGCTGATATCAGTGAGGACAGGGCTGAATGCAGCAGCACAGAGTATTTCAGGAAAGGAGTGTGCTGATATCAGTGAGGACAGGGCTGTATGCGGCAGCACAGAGTATTTCAGGAGAGGAGTGTGCTGATATCAGTGAGGACAGGGCTGTATGCAGCAGCACAGAGTATTTCAGGAGCGGAGTGTGCTGATATCAGTGAGGACAGGGCTGTATGCGGCAGCACAGAGTATTTCAGGAGAGGAGTGTGCTGATATCAGTGAGGACAGGGCTGAATGCAGCAGCACAGAGTATTTCAGGAGAGGAGTGTGCTGATATCAGTGAGGACAGGGCTGTATGCGGCAGCACAGAGTATTTCAGGAGAGGAGTGTGCTGATATCAGTGAGGACAGGGCTGTATGCAGCAGCACAGAGTATTTCAGGAGCGGAATGTGCTGATATCAGTGAGGACAGGGCTGAATGCAGCAGCACAGAGTATTTCAGGAGAGGAGTGTGCTGATATCAGTGAGGACAGGGCTGTATGCGGCAGCACAGAGTATTTCAGGAGAGGAGTGTGCTGATATCAGTGAGGACAGGGCTGTATGCAGCAGCACAGAGTATTTCAGGAGAGGAGAGTGCTGATATCAGTGAGGACAGGGCTGTATGCAGCAGCACAGAGTATTTCAGGAGCGGAGTGTGCTGATATCAGTGAGGACAGGGCTGAATGCAGCAGCACAGAGTATTTCAGGAGAGGAGTGTGCTGATATCAGTGAGGACAGGGCTGTATGCGGCAGCACAGAGTATTTCAGGAGAGGAGTGTGCTGATATCAGTGAGGACTGGGCTGTATGCAGCAGCACAGAGTATTTCAGGAGAGGAGTGTGCTGATATCAGTGAGGACAGGGCTGTATGCGGCAGCACAGAGTATTTCAGGAGAGGAGTGTGCTGATATCAGTGAGGACAGGGCTGAATGCAGCAGCACAGAGTATTTCAGGAGAGGAGTGTGCCGATATCAGTGAGGACAGGGCTGTATGCGGCAGCACAGAGTATTTCAGGAGAGGAGTGTGCTGATATCAGTGAGGACAGGGCTGTATGCAGCAGCACAGAGTATTTCAGGAGAGGAGTGTGCTGATATCAGTGAGGACAGGGCTGTATGCGGCAGCACAGAGTATTTCAGGAGAGGAGTGTGCTGATATCAGTGAGGACAGGGCTGTATGCGGCAGCACAGAGTATTTCAGGAGAGGAGTGTGCTGATATCAGTGAGGACAGGGCTGAATGCGGCAGCACAGAGTATTTCAGGAGAGGAGTGTGCTGATATCAGTGAGGACAGGGCTGAATGCGGCTGCACAGAGTATTTCAGGAGAGGAGTGTGCTGATATCAGTGAGGACAGGGCTGTATGTGGCAGCACAGAGTATTTCAGGAGAGGTGTGTGCTGATATCAGTGAGGACAGGGCTGAATGCGGCTGCACAGAGTATTTCAGGAGAGGAGTGTGCTGATATCAGTGAGGACAGGGCTGAATGCGGCAGCACAGAGTATTTCAGGAGAGGAGTGTGCTGATATCAGTGAGGACAGGGCTGTATGTGGCAGCACAGAGTATTTCAGGAGAGGAGTGTGCTGATATCAGCGAGGACAGGGCTGAATACGGCAGCACAGAGTATTTCAGGAGAGGAGTGTGCTGATATCAGTGAGGACAAGGCTGAATGCGGCAGCACAGAGTATTTCAGGAGTGGAGTGTGCTGATATCAGTGAGGACAGGGCTGAATGCGGCAGCACAGAGTATTTCAGGAGAGGAGTGTGCTGATATCAGTGAGGACAAGGCTGAATGCGGCAGCACAGAGTATTTCAGGAGAGGAGTGTGCTGATATCAGTGAGGACAGGGCTGTATGTGGCAGCACAGAGTATTTCAGGAGAGGAGTGTGCTGATATCAGCGAGGACAGGGCTGAATACGGCAGCACAGAGTATTTCAGGAGAGGAGTGTGCTGATATCAGTGAGGACAGGGCTGAATGCAGCAGCACAGAGTATTTCAGGAGAGGAGTCTGCTGATATCAGTGAGGACAAGGCTGTATGCAGCAGCACAGAGTATTTAAGGAGGAGTGTGCTGATATCAGTGAGGACAAGGCTGAATGCAGCAGCACAGAGTATTTCAGGAGCGGAGTGTGCTGATATCAGTGAGGACAAGGCTGTATGCAGCAGCACAGAGTATTTCAGGAGAGGAGTGTGCTGATATCAGTGAGGACAGGGCTGTATGCAGCAGCACAGAGTATTTCAGGAGAGGAGTGTGCTGATATCAGTGAGGACAAGGCTGAATGCAGCAGCACAGAGTATTTCAGGAGAGGAGTGTGCTGATATCAGTAAGGACAGGGCTGAATGCGGCTGCACAGAGTATTTCAGGAGAGGAGTGTGCTGATATCAGTGAGGACAGGGCTGAATGCGGCAGCACAGAGTATTTCAGGAGAGGAGTTTGCTGATATCAGTGAGGACAGGGCTGTATTTGGCAGCACAGAGTATTTCAGGAGAGGAGTGTGCTGATATCAGCGAGGACAGGGCTGAATACGGCAGCACAGAGTATTTCAGGAGAGGAGTGTGCTGATATCAGTGAGGACAAGGCTGAATGCGGCAGCACAGAGTATTTCAGGAGTGGAGTGTGCTGATATCAGTGAGGACAGGGCTGAATGCGGCAGCACAGAGTATTTCAGGAGAGGAGTGTGCTGATATCAGTGAGGACAAGGCTGAATGCGGCAGCACAGAGTATTTCAGGAGAGGAGTGTGCTGATATCAGTGAGGACAGGGCTGTATGTGGCAGCACAGAGTATTTCAGGAGAGGAGTGTGCTGATATCAGTGAGGACAGGGCTGAATACGGCAGCACAGAGTATTTCAGGAGAGGAGTGTGCTGATATCAGTGAGGACAGGGCTGAATGCAGCAGCACAGAGTATTTCAGGAGAGGAGTCTGCTGATATCAGTGAGGACAAGGCTGTATGCAGCAGCACAGAGTATTTAAGGAGGAGTGTGCTGATATCAGTGAGGACAAGGCTGAATGCAGCAGCACAGAGTATTTCAGGAGCGGAGTGTGCTGATATCAGTGAGGACAAGGCTGTATGCAGCAGCACAGAGTATTTCAGGAGAGGAGTGTGCTGATATCAGTGAGGACAGGGCTGTATGCAGCAGCACAGAGTATTTCAGGAGAGGAGTGTGCTGATATCAGTGAGGACAAGGCTGAATGCAGCAGCACAGAGTATTTCAGGAGAGGAGTGTGCTGATATCAGTGAGGACAGGGCTGTATGCGGCAGCACAGAGTATTTTAGGAGAGTGCTGATATCAGTGAGGACAAGGCTGAATGCAGCAGCACAGAGTATTTCAGTTGGAGTGTACTGATATCAGTGAGGACAAGGCTGAATGCAGCAGCACAGAGTATTTCAGGAGAGGAGTGTGCTGATATCAGTGAGGACAAGGCTGAATGCAGCAGCACAGAGTATTTCAGGAGGAGTGTGCTGATATCAGTGAGGACAGGGCTGAATGCGGCAGCACAGAGTATTTCAGGAGAGGAGTGTGCTGATATCAGTGAGGACAAGGCTGAATGCAGCAGCACAGAGTATTTCAGGAGAGGAGTGTGCTGATGTGACCGGAGGCAGGGACCTGTCCACTAATGGTGATGAGTTAGTGACGGCTGGGTCACAAGTGACGAGGAAAGTCACAGACTGAGAGGTAGAAGGTGGTGGGACCCGGGCCTCCCAGGGGCACAGAGAATTTCGAGAGGGGAGTGTCGTAACCTGGGAAGTCGCAGATCTGACATATTGGAAGGAGTGGGTGTCTGCAGCTGTACAGAGGGTTTCAGGAGACTTAAACTGTGACGCTCCTGCAGTTGCTAGATACACATTCCTTATTTTCTCGCTGCCATTGCCAGTTCTTGTGTGAGCTACTGTTACATTGTCTGCGTCTCCTGCCCGTGAGACATTAGCAGGGATCGTCGGCAGCGGTGATGAGGGGCAACCCATTATTCCCAGGGTCAGTGCGGCTGGAGGCGTCACATACAATATCTGTGTGGGATTCGTGCTGCCGGGTTTTAGACCACTGGACCCTCTGCCATTGAGTTTTACGTTGCTGGTTTCTGCCCTATTGAGTTTTGCACTGCCGAAAATTCTGCTGCCGAGTTTTTAATTTCTAGGTTTTGCATTACTACCCTGTCGCACTGCCATGTTTTATAGTGTCAGGTTTTTGTCATCCACTTTTACACGGCTTGGGTTTATGCTTGTCGGTTCTGTGCTGCAGAGTTCTGCAGTGCTGGCTTTTGCTTGTCGGTTCTGTGCTGCAGAGTTCTGCAGTGTCGGCTTTTGCTTGTCGGTTCTGTGCTGCAGAGTTCTGCATTGCCGGCTTTTGCTTGTCGGTTCTGTGCTGCAGAGTTCTGCAGTGTCGGCTTTTGCTTGTCAGTTCTGTGCTGCAGAGTTCTGCATTGCCGGCTTTTGCTTGTCGGTTCTGTGCTGCAGAGTTTTGCTGTGCCGGCTTTTGCTTGTCGGTTCTGTGCTGCAGAGTTCTGCATTGCCGGCTTTTGCTTGTCGGTTCTGTGCTGCAGTTTTGTTGTGCCGGCTTTTGCTTGTCGGTTCTGTGCTGCAGAGTTTTGCTGTGCCGGCTTTTGCTTGTCGGTTCTGTGCTGCAGAGTTCTGCAGTGCTGGCTTTTGCTTGTCGGTTCTGTGCTGCAGAGTTTTGCTGTGCCGGCTTTTGCTTGTCGGTTCTGTGCTGCAGAGTTCTGCAGTGCTGGCTTTTGCTTGTCGGTTCTGTGCTGCAGAGTTTTGCGGTGCCGGCTTTTGCTTGTCGGTTCTGTGCTGCAGAGTTCTGCATTGCCGGCTTTTGCTTGTCGGTTCTGTGCTGCAGAGTTCTGCAGTGTCGGCTTTTGCTTGTCAGTTCTGTGCTGCAGAGTTCTGCAGTGTCGGCTTTTGCTTGTCGGTTCTGTGCTGCAGAGTTCTGCATTGCCGGCTTTTGCTTGTCGGTTCTGTGCTGCAGAGTTCTGCATTGCCGGCTTTTGCTTGTCGGTTCTGTGCTGCAGTTTTGTTGTGCCGGCTTTTGCTTGTCGGTTCTGTGCTGCAGAGTTTTGCTGTGCCGGCTTTTGCTTGTCGGTTCTGTGCTGCAGAGTTCTGCAGTGCTGGCTTTTGCTTGTCGGTTCTGTGCTGCAGAGTTTTGCTGTGCCGGCTTTTGCTTGTCGGTTCTGTGCTGCAGAGTTCTGCAGTGCTGGCTTTTGCTTGTCGGTTCTGTGCTGCAGAGTTTTGCGGTGCCGGCTTTTGCTTGTCGGTTCTGTGCTGCAGAGTTCTGCATTGCCGGCTTTTGCTTGTCGGTTCTGTGCTGCAGAGTTCTGCAGTGTCGGCTTTTGCTTGTCAGTTCTGTGCTGCAGAGTTCTGCAGTGTCGGCTTTTGCTTGTCAGTTCTGTGCTGCAGAGTTCTGCAGTGCTGGCTTTTGCTTGTCGGTTCTGTGCTGCAGAGTTCTGCATTGCCGGCTTTTGCTTGTCGGTTCTGTGCTGCAGTTTTGTTGTGCCGGCTTTTGCTTGTCGGTTCTGTGCTGCAGAGTTTTGCTGTGCCGGCTTTTGCTTGTCGGTTCTGTGCTGCCGAGTTCTGCAGTGCTGGCTTTTTCTTGTCGGTTCTGTGCTGCAGAGTTTTATGGTGTCTGCTTTTGCTTGTCGGTTCTGTGCTGCAGAGTTTTGCTGTGCCGGCTTTTGCTTGTCGGTTCTGTGCTGCAGAGTTCTGCATTGCCGGCTTTTGCTTGTCGGTTCTGTGCTGCATAGTTTTGCTGTGCCGGCTTTTGCTTGTCGGTTCTGTGCTGCAGAGTTCTGCGGTGTCAGCTTTTGCTTGTCGGTTCTGTGCTGCCGAGTTCTGCAGTGCTGGCTTTTTCTTGTCGGTCCTGTGCTGCAGAGTTTTATGGTGTCTGCTTTTGCTTGTCGGTTCTGTGCTGCAGAGTTCTGCAGTGCTGGCTTTTTCTTGTCGGTCCTGTGCTGCAGAGTTTTATGGTGTCTGCTTTTGCTTGTCGGTTCTGTGCTGCCGAGTTCTGCAGTGCTGGCTTTTTCTTGTCGGTTCTGTGCTGCAGAGTTTTATGGTGTCTGCTTTTGCTTGTCGGTTCTGTGCTGCAGAGTTTTGCTGTGCCGGCTTTTGCTTGTCGGTTCTGTGCTGCAGAGTTTTACGGTGTCTGCTTTTGCTTGTTGGTTCTGTGCTGCCGAGTTCTGCAGTGCTAGCTTTTGCTTGTTGGTTCTGTGCTGCCGAGTTCTGCAGTGCTGGCTTTTGCTTGTTGGTTCTGTGCTGCCGAGTTCTGCAGTGCTGGCTTTTGCTTGTTGGTTCTGTGCTGCCGAGTTCTGCAGTGCTGGCTTTTGCTTGTTGGTTCTGTGCTGCCGAGTTCTGCAGTGCTGGCTTTTGCTTGTTGGTTCTGTGCTGCCGAGTTCTGCAGTGCTGGCTTTTGCTTGTTGGTTCTGTGCTGCCGAGTTCTGCAGTGCTGGCTTTTGCTTGTTGGTTCTGTGCTGCCGAGTTCTGCAGTGCTGGCTTTTGCTTGTTGGTTCTGTGCTGCCGAGTTCTGCAGTGCTGGCTTTTGCTTGTTGGTTCTGTGCTGCCGAGTTCTGCAGTGCTGGCTTTTGCTTGTTGGTTCTGTGCTGCCGAGTTCTGCAGTGCTGGCTTTTGCTTGTCGGTTCTGTGCTGCCGAGTTCTGCAGTGCTGGCTTTTGCTTGTCGGTTCTGTGCTGCCGAGTTCTGCAGTGCTGGCTTTTGCTTGTCGGTTCTGTGCTGCCGAGTTCTGCAGTGCTGGCTTTTGCTTGTCGGTTCTGTGCTGCCGAGTTCTGCAGTGCTGGCTTTTGCTTGTCGGTTCTGTGCTGCCGAGTTCTGCAGTGCTGGCGTTTGCTTGTCGGTTCTGTGCTGCCGAGTTCTGCAGTGCTGGCTTTTGCTTGTCGGTTCTGTGCTGCCGAGTTCTGCAGTGCTGGCTTTTGCTTGTCGGTTCTGTGCTGCCGAGTTCTGCAGTGCTGGCTTTTGCTTGTCGGTTCTGTGCTGCCGAGTTCTGCAGTGCTGGCTTTTGCTTGTCGGTTCTGTGCTGCCGAGTCCTGCAGTGCTGGCTTTTGCTTGTCGGTTCTGTGCTGCCGAGTTCTGCAGTGCTGGCTTTTGCTTGTCGGTTCTGTGCTGCAGAGTTCTGCAGTGCTGGCTTTTGCTTGTCGGTTCTGTGCTGCCGAGTTCTGCAGTGCTGGCTTTTGCTTGTCGGTTCTGTGCTGCCGAGTTCTGCAGTGCTGGCTTTTGCTTGTCGGTTCTGTGCTGCAGAGTTCTGCAGTGCTGGCTTTTGCTTGTCGGTTCTGTGCTGCAGAGTTCTGCGGTGCTGACTTTTGCTTGTCGGTTCTGTGCTGCAGAGTTTTGCGGTGCCGGTTTTTGCTTGTCTGTTCTGTGCTGCAGAGTTCTGCAGTGCCGGCTTTTGCTTGTCAGTTCTGTGCCGCCGAGTTCTGCAGTGCTGGCTTTTGCTTGTCGGTTCTGTGCTGCCGAGTTCTGCAGTGCTGACTTTTGCTTGTCGGTTCTGTGCTGCAGAGTTTTGCGGTGCCGGTTTTTGCTTGTCGGTTCTGTGCTGCAGAGTTTTGCGGTGCCGGTTTTTGCTTGTCGGTTCTGTGCTGCAGAGTTTTGCGGTGCCGGTGTTTGCTTGTCGGTTCTGTGCTGCAGAGTTTTGCGGTGCCGGCTTTTGCTTGTCGGTTCTGTGCCGCCGAGTTCTGCGGTGCTGGCTTTTGCGTGTCGGTTCTGTGCCGCCGAGTTCTGCAATGCCGGCTTTTGCTTGTCAGTTCTGTGCCGCCGAGTTCTGCAGTGCTGGCCTTTGCGCTGTCGTGTTGCACTTTGTTTTCGTTGCTTGGTGCCGTCTGGAATAACGGGCCAACGTCCGAGCGGCTCGTTCCGGCAGACACTGGGGCAGGCGTCGCTCTGGGCGCAGCGGCCGACGTCCTCCTCTGCATGTGTAAACAGTCACCTGCGGCTACGCCCTCCATTACTGCTGCCTGTGTCACCAAGTCCTCGCCTGCCCGCGTCACACCTGAGTCACCGACTTCTATTTACATTCAGCGAGCACTAAAAATAGTCCGTCTGGGGATCTGCATCTCGGTTTATTCAGCCGTCGGGCGGAGCGCACCCGGAAACATTCCTGAGAAACCGCACCCAGCTCTACCGAGCCCCTGACTGCCCATTGTGCCCAGATATACACCTGCTCGTACGATGCAACAAACCCCCAGCTGTGTGAGCGACCGAGTCCGGGAGGGATTCAATGCCTGGATGTAAATAAGAATGTTTGTATTGCCTGACAGCAAGCAGAGCTCCTGCAGTTGGTGAAGAATGACCCAGATATGTCCCCGAGGGAATCGCTCGTCTGCCCCGCCCTCCGAGGGAACAGCTCGTCTGCCCCGCCCTCCGAGGGAACAGCTCGTCTGCCCCGCCCTCCGAGGGAACAGCTCGTCTGCCCCGCCCTCCGAGGGAACAGCTCGTCTGCCCCGCCCTCCGAGGGAACAGCTCGTCTGCCCCGCCCTCCGAGGGAACAGCTCGTCTGCCCCGCCCTCCGAGGGAACAGCTCGTCTGCCCCGCCCTCCGAGGGAACAGCTCGTCTGCCCCGCCCTCCGAGGAAACAGCTCGTCTGCCCCGCCCTCCGAGGGAACAGCTCGTCTGCCCCGCCCTCCGAGGGAACAGCTCGTCTGCCCCGCCCTCCGAGGGAACCGGTGACAAATGTGCTGACGGGTTACAGAGAGAACAGCTGGAGGTGAATTCCCAGCAGGAAGGTGACGGCCATACTGTCAGGAGTGGAAGCTGTCGGGTCATGCCCACAGCGCTGCCATCTGTAGGGAACACTGTCGCACAGCTGTGGCGGCCTCTATGTGCTGAGGAATAAAAATGCTGGACTTATCCGACACAGCAGATCACAGGCGGGAAGGAAGCCCCATAGGAATTAATGTTTGGGTGTCACCGTTGAGGGAGTGGTAACTGGTGCAGCAGGCGGGGGACCCCTTTGGAGGAGCAGTGAGTGGCGCGCAGCAGGCTGGTGATGCCGTTGGGGGAGCTGTGGCTGGCGTAGCAGGTGGGTGATGCCGTTGGGGGATAGGTGGCTGGCGTAGCAGGTGGGTGATGCCGTTGGGGGATAGGTGGCTGGCGTAGCAGGTGGGTGATGCCGTTGGGGGATAGGTGGCTGGCGTAGCAGGTGGGTGATGCCGTTGGGGGAGCGGTGGCTGGCGTAGCAGGTGGGTGACGCCGTTGGGGGAGAGGTGGCTGGCGTAGCAGGTGGGTGACGCCGTTGGGGGAGCGGTGGCTGGCGTAGCAGGTGGGTGACGCCGTTGGGGGAGCGGTGGCTGGCGTAGCAGGTGGGTGACGCCGTTGGGAGAGAGGTGGCTGGCGTAGCAGGTGGGTGAGGCCGTTGGGGGAGCGGTGCCTGGCGTAGCAGGTGGGTGATGCCGTTGGGGGAGCGGTGGCTGGCGTAGCAGGTGGGTGATGCCGTTGGGGGAGCGGTGGCTGGCGTAGCAGGTGGGTGATGCCGTTGGGGGAGCGGTGGCTGGCGTAGCAGGTGGGTGACGCCGTTGGGGGAGCGGTGGCTGGCGTAGCAGGTGGGTGACGCCGTTGGGGGAGCGGTGGCTGGCGTAGCAGGTGGGTGACGCCGTTGGGGGAGCGGTGGCTGGCGTAGCAGGTGGGTGACGCCGTTGGGGGAGCGGTGGCTGGCGTAGCAGGTGGGTGACGCCTTTGGGGGAGCGGTGGCTGGCGTAGCAGGTGGGTGACGCCGTTGGGGGAGCGGTGGCTGGCGTAGCAGGTGGGTGACGCCGTTGGGGGAGCGGTGGCTGGCGTAGCAGGTGGGTGACGCCGTTGGGAGAGAGGTGGCTGGCGTAGCAGGTGGGTGAGGCCGTTGGGGGAGCGGTGACTGGCGTAGCAGGTGGGTGACGCCGTTGGGGGAGCGGTGGCTGGCGTAGCAGGTGGGTGACGCCGTTGGGAGAGAGGTGGCTGGCGTAGCAGGTGGGTGAGGCCGTTGGGGGAGCGGTGCCTGGCGTAGCAGGTGGGTGATGCCGTTGGGGGAGCGGTGGCTGGCGTAGCAGGTGGGTGATGCCGTTGGGGGAGCGGTGGCTGGCGTAGCAGGTGGGTGATGCCGTTGGGGGAGCGGTGGCTGGCGTAGCAGGTGGGTGACGCCGTTGGGGGAGCGGTGGCTGGCGTAGCAGGTGGGTGACGCCGTTGGGGGAGCGGTGGCTGGCGTAGCAGGTGGGTGACGCCGTTGGGGGAGCGGTGGCTGGCGTAGCAGGTGGGTGACGCCGTTGGGGGAGCGGTGGCTGGCGTAGCAGGTGGGTGACGCCTTTGGGGGAGCGGTGGCTGGCGTAGCAGGTGGGTGACGCCGTTGGGGGAGCGGTGGCTGGCGTAGCAGGTGGGTGACGCCGTTGGGGGAGCGGTGGCTGGCGTAGCAGGTGGGTGACGCCGTTGGGAGAGAGGTGGCTGGCGTAGCAGGTGGGTGAGGCCGTTGGGGGAGCGGTGACTGGCGTAGCAGGTGGGTGATGCCGTTGGGGGAGCGGTGGCTGGCGTAGCAGGTGGGTGATGCCGTTGGGGGAGCGGTGGCTGGCGTAGCAGGTGGGTGATGCCGTTGGGGGAGCGGTGGCTGGCGTAGCAGGTGGGTGACGCCGTTGGGGAAGCGGTGGCTGGCGTAGCAGGTGGGTGACGCCGTTGGGGAAGCGGTGGCTGGCGTAGCAGGTGGGTGACGCCGTTGGGGGAGCGGTGGCTGGCGTAGCAGGTGGGTGACGCCGTTGGGGGAGCGGTGGCTGGCGTAGCAGGTGGGTGACGCCGTTGGGGGAGCGGTGGCAGGCGTAGCAGGTGGGTGATGGCTTTGGGGGAGCGGTGACTGGCGCAGGCGGGTAACACTTACTCCTCCTTTCCTAACACTTTAGACGATTGTAGCAAACAGAATTGTACCAAACCCTCAGCTGTAGAAAGTACTGGACCTTTGCGGGTATTTCTTTATCACATTTCAGTATCTCTAATTGCGGTCAGTGAATGGGAACCTTCTATTAGTACACTGTAGACCAGTGAAACATTATTTCTGTGCGGAGCCCCTTGTAAATGTGGTCGTGGACCTCCCCCCCGGACACAGATATGGCCCTGGCTATTCCTCTCCCTTTCATTTTGCTGCCACTGAACATTCCCTTCCTGAATTCTCTTGTGATTCCTCTTTTTGTAGATCGCAAGGCAAAGACCTCAGAAGACCCCAGACCCCGGGACATCAGCGGCCCCGCAGACCTGTCACTGCCCCCCGAGATGCCGATACTAATCGATCACCACGCCCTGAAAGACATCCTGGGTGCCCCGATGTATGAGACTGAGGTGCGATGTGATGAGGTTTTCTTTATGCACCGTGATTTGATTTTACAATTCTCTTTACCTGCAGTCCTATGTAAATCTATAAACGAAAACATTATTACACTGCACTGCACTACATTGTGGTGGGGGCAAATAAGCTGCCGGCATTACCCGTGCTCACAGCTGGTGGCACACTAACAGGTTCAGCTTTGCTCCATCTGCTGTTAGTAAAGTACAGGGGGCATCTCTGCCGGCTGCTGCCCCACCACACGGGGGCAGTGTTGGGCAGATTATGTGCAGGTTGGTCATACATGGACGTGCACCATCAAGGTGGACATGTTATTTTCTGCTGCTTTGTAGATGGTTTTTCTATTCTACAAACATTGGATGTTAATATATCCATTGGTGGCAGATATGTCCGAAGTCTCATTGAGGCTCTTAAAATGACTCCATGTCTCTCTTTCCATCTGTCACTCACTCTAAATCTCTCACTCTGTCACTGTCTCTATACCTCTGTCACTTGCTCTGTATCTTGTGTCACTATTGCTTTTTCACTGCCACTCTTCCATCTGTCTCCATTTATTTCTCTCCTCCAGCACTCTTTTTGGTGTCCTTATCTCTCTAACATCGTCTGTCTCTTCCATGCCTCCTGTATCTCTCTCTCCTATCGTCTGCTCTTTTCTCTATTTTCCCTCTGTCCCCTTCTGTCTCTCCTCTCTTGCACTCTATAGTGTTCTCTTTCTTCCCCATCTTTTGTTCTATAGCTCTCTCCGTCGGTCACTGTGTCTCCGTCGGTCACTGTGTCTCCGCCATTCGTGCTCTCCTGGACCATCTATCCCGTCCTCCCTCTGTCACTTGCTTTGTACCTTTCTCTATGGATGGTGAATCTTGCAGCTTGGCTCTCTAATAGCGTCATGTAGATGAAGGTGACTCAGCTCTCGGGCGGCGGCTGGAGATGAAACCCTGTAACAAGGGGATTCAGCCCCCAATGAGGCAACTGAACCATTAAGTGGATTATTGGCATCACACGCCCCCTCCAATAGTCTCATACAGGGGCTATAGCACAATGGGATGAGGGGGGGGGGATGAATAGATGTGGCTGCGCTACGTATCAGGCCGTGAAATCCGCTTACACTGTGGATCTGTGCCCTGGACAGCTTTATGTTGTCGTTATTTGTGGGATGATTATGGGGGCCCGTGAGAAACGCACCAGAAAAGGGGAAAATGGCATCTGCTCCATAAATGTCTCCAGCTGTTCTGTTTATGGCATCTAGAGGGGCAGTGTGCTGGTCTAACTCTGCAGCCCCTTTGTCCTCGGCATCTGTGGGGGTCTTAGTCAGACCCTTCATACAAGGTGCGGTTGTGGGTCACCCTGGTCTAATAGGGTGGTGGAAATTGAAGCAATGGCCGTCTTGGATTAGTAGTGCCACCAGGGCCGATAGAGGGGTCTAGGTGGTCTTGGCCATCACCGTGGGCGATTTCTTCTTGTGCGCAGTCACTTAGCGGGAGAATCGGCTGAACAGGATGTGCGTTGGGGAAGGATCTTCCCGTCCGCTGCAGCTATTTTGGGGACTGAGAACACTTACCAAAAAAAAAAAAAAAAAAGCTTTTTCGTACAAGGCCGCTTTCCAGCCGGAGGCAGGCGAGCTGGTGACCAGTGGGTGGTGCCGCTATGGTGACTTTTCTTTTTCTCTTTAGGTATTTGAGCGACTCAACCAGCCGGGCGTAGCCATCGGATTGGCATGGACCCCGCTCGGAGGGGAGATCATGTTTGTGGAGGCCAGTCGTATGGATGGAGACGGGCAGTTAACGCTGACCGGTCAGCTGGGCGATGTCATGAAAGAATCGGCACACCTGGCAATCAGCTGGCTGCGCAGCAACGCAAAGAAATATCAGCTGTGTAACGGTAAAGATCACCACCTGTACTATTCTGCAACTACAACTCCCAGCATGCCCTGGCATCCCCAGCGTGAATGTTGCTCAGCTGTCGTCTCATCTCCTCCAGCATCAGGCAGCTTCGAGTTACTTGACAGCACCGACATCCATCTGCACTTCCCTGCCGGCGCCGTCACCAAGGATGGACCGTCTGCCGGGGTCGCCATCGTCACCTGCCTCGCTTCGCTCTTCAGCGGCCGTTTGGTGAGCTCTGATGTGGCCATGACCGGAGAGATCACCCTGCGGGGCCTGGTGCTCCCTGTAAGTGGCCGGAAAAACATATATACCATTAGCCACATGCTGAGAGTTGTAGTAATATAGCCACGTCTTTGCACTTATTCTCCATTTTTTTTTGTGTAGGTCGGAGGTATCAAGGACAAGGTGCTGGCGGCTCACCGGGCCAAGCTAAAGCGCGTGATCCTCCCTCAGAGGAACGAAAAGGATCTGGAGGAGATCCCTGTAAATGTGAGACGGGATCTGACTTTCATCCTTGCAGCTACGCTGGAGGATGTTCTAAACGCCGCATTTGACGGGGGATTTTTCAAGAGGGGACAAGAGCTCCTCAACAGCAAACTGTGAAGACTTTACACCTGTAGTGATGGGAGAGAGAACCTGATTCAGGGGCGTCGGGACGGTACTGTGGAGCTGTGCTTGGCCTCCAGCTGGAAAGGACACTGCTCTTAGTGAGAACACAAGCCATTTCAGCTGGAGGCCAGGCACCTAGTAAACTTTGATGTAGGTTAATGATGGGTAATCAATGTGGGGGATCTGATGTACCCCATTATCTAGCAGGTTTTTCTATAGGGGAATAGGAAGCAAGAACACAGCTCTGCTCCGCTCTTATTGGAGCAGATATGAGAGACCCTGTAGACTTACACTACTAATGATCAGATGAGATGTGGCAGCGCTTTATACAAGGAGTCTAATCTGAGGATAATTATGTGGATGGGAAATGTGCAGATAGCTGCAGGTTGTTGCCTTATTACATGTATGGAATTTATCTACATAGTAAAATGTGATCTGCAACCCCCCCTCCCTCTTATCTAGTCTGGGTATGTGTATGGGGGGCTCAAAATTAATACCTGAAAAACTCTACTTGTTCTACCATTTTAACGTTCACAAAGCACCTCGTGACTTTCTCTGTTTTAGAACTAGCTTTTCCCTTATCGTCCAGGAAGGCTTTGAAATAATAGGTGCTGCTTGTGCAGCCGTCGTCGTACCTGCCATTAGTAGCAGGGTCTCACCCAGCATTACTCGGGTCACGGTAGAACAGCTCAGCGGACTGATTGCAACAATCCGCACAGGTCAGAAACTTCAAAGTAAGGCCGGGACTTGTCACCATAACACAGATGCTAAAATCTGCATCACCACATTGCGACGGCTCCTTGAGCCATGTGCTCACTGGCTTATTCAGGTGGGTTCTGCTCCAGCAAGCACTGAACATTCAGCACACGCACTGCTATGTGAAACGACAGGCTGCACATACACAATCAGTTTTAAGCTCTTCAGGTTTCTAAGGTTCCTAAGTAATTAAAAAAAAAAAAAAAACTTCAGAAAACTTTTTTTTTTTTTAGTTGAAGTGTCATCTTGCAAAATTAGGTACATTATTCCACCTGAAATGTGCACATAGCCAAAACCAATAGGATCTGCAGTCCTGATCATCTCAGGCAGAGCAGACGGGGTCCTTCCTGTCAGTCACCTGCCCCTGCTGACTGGTGCTGGGAATATCATCACAGGACCTACAGTCAACCATACAATCCAGTCGTGTGAACAAAAAGGAAACATCTAGTTAGTAAGACAAGATTGCTTTCTTCCATAAAACAACACCTCTGTTGTTTTTGAGCTGTACTGGAGTAAACCGCTTTCTTCCATACAGTACTTTGTAGTTCTAGAGAAAACCTTTAATAGGTTTTTTTTTTTTTTTTTTTTTTTTTTTTTTAAGAAGTTTGTATTTACCGCTTGTATTAGTAAATCACACAGCATGTCACAGATAAGTAAACACAAAGGGTTCTCCTTTTCCATTGGATAGGGGGTAAGTTACTGATCGCTCTGATCCCATGATCAGGCCATAGTGGAGCTCGGCCTCCGCTCCAGTCACTGTCCATGGAGCTGCGACTATTTCCAGCAGTCCCACGAATGAAGGTCGAGCATGCGCACCGCCGGGGATCCAGCAATGAACCAGGCATTAAAGATGTTCAATAATTATTATTCCTCCGTCTTGTGGGACGACGGCCGAGGCTCCTACACACATAATATAGTGATCACCTCCAGGCCGAAACCAGTGGACATCTCACACCAACACTGCCGCCAGAAGTGCAAGGACAGTTACAACCCCGACCACCATACAGGAAAGCATCCTATCCATCTCAAAGGGCGGATCCTAGTCCTTGGAAATAAATCAAACCTCCTTATTCCTACAAAGCCAGTTGGGTCCAAAAACGCAGACACAACCTCAGCGATACCTTATCTCATCACCACGTCTTCAGATTAAGCAAAAACCATCACTCTGGAGGTCAGCACTCCCATAACCCATCTGAATCGACAGAAGTCACATTGTGACTGCCTTTGGCCACCACTAGGAGGAGCTGTGTATACAGTATGTAGAGAGCTCCCCCTAGTAGTGGCTCCAGACGTCCATATTGCATACCTTGCAAAGCAAAAAATTACACATCGCGCTATAATGTATATTATGTGATGTCAGCAATTAAAGGGAACCTGTCACATCATGTGTAGCATCTAAAGTGTCCCCAATGCAATGTGCATCACTAAGGCCGGTTTCAGGGCGCAGCGACGGCCGCCGCTAAGCCCCACCTCCAGCTCCACCTCCTGGCGCATGACGCTGCATGCGTCGTCTATCTTTATCACTGAGGACGCAGGCCGTGCGCAGTATGCGTTTGGCGGCGCCTGCGTCCTTTTGATGGTGCGCCCAGCTCAACCAAATTGCAACAGATTGCGTTTGGCGCTGGTCGGCACAGCGTCAAAAGGATGCAGGCGCCGCCAAACGCATACTGCGCACGGCCTGCGTCCTCAGTGATAAAGATAGGGGACGCATGCAGCGTCATGTGCCCAGAGGCGCGGCAGGGGGTGGGGCTTAGCAGCAGCCATGCGCAGGCCGTCGCTGCGCCCTGAAACGCAAATGTGAAACCGGCCTAACACGTTCTTCCATCAACATTGCCGCTGTAATCCTTACGTGCTTTTTGATAAGGATTACACATTGGGACACTTTACAGGCCACAAGTTCCATGACAGGTCCCTTTTATAGCAAATCTTGTACCCCAATAAAATGACATCCTTTTGGGAAAAAAAAAAAAAAGAAGGGGCAGTCTAAAATCTAGTGGAGGAGCCGAATTCAAGAAGCACACCACAAAGAACATCGGAGAGGGTCGCTTGCCAAGTAGTATTTTTAATGACAATTATAAAAAGATGGAGAACATCTCATTTTGAGACTACTCATTAAATATCCGCTTTCAATTAGAATTGGAGAAGACAATGGAGTTTTGCACTACAAGACAAAACGCCTCCTGCGTCGGAAACGCTCGGCACGTACGGGCAGAGCCGTATCCTGAAGTGTCACGCGGCTGCACCACAGGACCCAGCCGGCCATCTCCCCACCTCGGACGCTGCCGGAATCACTACAGCACCAAGATGGGATCCATTACTTTCCCAGCAGGCAGAATTTAGGTCAGAAAAAGATGGCTGCTCCAAGACAAGTGCTACGTCTGTGCACGGGTTGTGTCTGGAGGGGAGCAAATAGATTTGCAGAAGCCTGGTCCAGAGACCACCCGATAGGACCCCTGCAAACCATCTCCGCGGCGACGTTACATCGGAGGCAGTTTGCAGGGATCCAAGGATCCTCCAAATTGATGCAATCATCTCCAGTTGTCTGGTAGTGTAACTCAGCTCCACTGAAAATTGTGAAGAGTTGCAATACCATAAACAACCTGTAGACAAGAGGGGCGTTTTTTTTTTTTTTTTGGAAGAGCCATGTTTAACCAATTCTGGACAACCCGTCTCTTCAATGTGTAGGAGGCCACGTGATGCAACCAGCATGTGGATAAAGCACTAGTCGTACGTGCCTGACCCATCCAACCATTATATGTACCACAACATCCAATAAAAAAAAAAAATCGTCATTTCATTGGGTCAAATATCACTGAAAATATTAACATTCCTCATTTCAAATTGGGGCGTAAAAAGAAAAAAAAAAAAGCAATTATCGTTGGGGAAATAAATTGAAAAAAAAAAAAAAAGTATGCATAGCAAACTTATGTGTATAAAAAAAAAAATATATAATATATTTATATACTTACAGAAAAGAAAAAAAAGTCAGGTTTATTCAATGAAAAACTAGAAGTTAATAAAAATTAGCAATACACAGAAAATATACACAAACAGCAGCAATTCTATATAGTGACTTACGAATGAGGAACGCAGCGCCCCGGAGAGGATGCCGCGCAAAATGGCTTGTCAGTCAAAAATATATTAAAAGGAAAAAAAAAATGGGGTAGGTGAAGGGGGACAGTATTATACTGTACAAACTACAAATTTGGGGTTCTTTTTTTGCATTTTCTTTTCACTTTTTAAATAAAAAAAAAAAAAATAATATAAAAAAAAAACAAAACTGATGCCCGAGTACAGGGTATAGGGGTTCTCTCAGTGGTTGATTTTAAATATTAGTGTTTTTTTTTTTTTTTACATGCATCTGCTTCCTGTTTGTGTAGTTCACTGTTCGCTGGCCGTGCCAATTTTTTTTTAATTTTTTTTGTAGTCCGCAACGGTCTGGCAGTGAAAGTCAATTGCAATCGTAGAAAGTGAAATATAAAGCGAGGACTTTAAACACTGGCCCTGGAAGTTTGTGGTTTGCCATATTTTGGGGGTTTAATTTTGCTTTTAACACATAGAGATAGTTACATTGATTCCTAAATTGCCATTTTCGGCAAAGAGTTGTGCAATGCTTGTGTCAAACACGAGGCAGTCGCTGTTCATGATGGCGGTGGCGATGCCCTCGTGGATGGAGCGTGGCGTCGCCTCCCAAGTCAATCGTCGCCGGTGACCGTTTAGCTCCAGGCGGTAAGCGAAGTTCTCGGCTTGCTTCCGTGTCCCTATTAGCTGCACGATAGCAAAGAATTGTTGGTGACCGTCGTATTTTTCCTGTTTCTCCAAGACCAGCATAAAGTGAAAGCCAAAACAGGACTGCATCATCACCCAGTCTACGGCCCCGGGAAGGTTAATGTCTGTGGCGAGAAACACAATATCCTCTCCTTGTAACGTGGTGATGGATTTATGCTGATGCATAAGGTGTGGCATCACGGCGTCCAAGGACCCTTGCCACTTACAGGAGGCTCCTGGGCAGGGACAGGAGTATGGTCGGAATTCACACAGCTCTTCGTGGTCGGCTTTCTCAGTGTGCGGCAACGTTACCTCGCAGCCCGAAGAGGCGTATTTGCAGGGGAACAGGACAGAGTTGGCAACTTTCTCCATTGCCAGGTTGCGGATGGATCCCAAGGGCCCTCTGCAGGTCGGGCAACACGTGAGTTTGGGGCGACAGTTGCTGCACACGAGGTGCCCGCTCTGACATTGGAGGATTGGTGGTAAAACATAGTCAAAGCACACGGGGCACTCGAAGAGGCTCGCCAAGTCATTGTTAGAAGCCGTTGTTCCCGTCAAGGCTGGCACCCGCTGGGAAGGTGGACACTTGGAAGTACCGGTTGGGATGGCTGCGGCGGTCTGACGGCTCATTTCTGGAAAGACAGAACAGAAGCAGTCACTTAACGGAACGAGCGGAGAAACGATCGGCGGCAGGAAGCGACAGACAGCAGGATGGGCGTCCTGGCACAAGGCTGCAGGGTTTGGAGGCCAGGGCCTGAACGATGCCCATACACACAGGAGCAGCGGAGGCAGGGGGTTGTAGTATCGCATTGCAGGAGAGATAAAGGGCAGACAGTGTTTATATACGTAGTCTGCACCTGGGGAAAGTAAATCGGATTACACAGCAAAACACTACCTTGTTCCCAGACTACTGACCTGTGCGCTTCATCCAGCACTCTCCTGGCAATCTCACATCCATGTCACCCCAGGAAGACGCCGCTCACGTCCCCCTGACTACACGCAGGCCGTGCACACTCCTACGTACACTATGGCTGTTCCTTGTTTCTCGCCCTGACCTTGCAGACGCTCGTCACACGAGAAATGCCTGCAGAGAGAGGAGGATCTCCTCTGACTACAGCTGGGTCACTCCACTAACAACTACCTGGTCCACATAACTATTAAGAGCAAAGTTGACCAACAGGTCTAAAAATACCCGACCTGCACACACCGGCGCCGTGACGTGGAGGACACACAGGCCTCACTCCTCCCGCAGATTCCTGTGGTAACTGAGCGTGCGGGGCAGTGCAGGAGGTTTCCATACGGACTCCTCATGGCGACGCTGTGTGTAAACAGCCAGCAGCACCTGGGGCCTCCGGCCGGCTCTTAGGACGGGCTTGCAGCACATTACATCACTCTGTTATTAAAGGGCTCATTGAGGAGAGTGGAGAGCTGCGCCCGGGCTCCGACCCACTCACTTTTTCCCCAGGTTCAGCATACATGCTTCCAATGTATACTCTGGATGCACGAGTCTTTTTTGGCATTAATTCAAGGAACACGTCATGTTGTAGCACAGGCCGTGTAAGGTGTCTGATGCCGGAAGGGCTGTGCATCAGGGGGCGACGTAACCACAACCCACAGCAGCTGCAGATCAGGTCCCCAGACCTCCCCCCCAGCTCCCCACACCCCGACCAGTCAGGACAGCAGCACTCCACTGCCCACAACAAGCAAACAGCCGCATTCCCACCGACGCTCCGTAGAGTCCGTGCAGCGGCAGTAGGAGACGCCGTTCCTTTGCAGCCATAAATAGCCCGAGGAGCGGATCGCCCTGGGACCGAATGGAGCTCGAGTTCAGGCAGGAGCTGAAGTTCTCATCCACCTGACAGCTGCGCTAGGACTAAGCGGTCTAATATTTTTATGGCGTTCACACTAGTACAGCATCACATGCACACTGGGGCCGTCTGATCGGCCAGAAACTAAACATGATGGAACAATGAGATGAAACGTATCAGCGGAGACAGGACACCGGCCATAGTCCACGATCCATCACCAGTCACACAATGTCCTACAGGCCACAGCTCCCAGCACTGGACCAGATGAGGACTGGCAAAGGCCAGGGGCACAAGAGAAAGTCAGCCGGAACAGAGGCTCAGCAGAGCAGCAGCACACGGGGGGGCCGAGGCTCAGCAGAGCAGCAGCACACGGGGGGGGCCGAGGCTCAGCAGAGCAGCAGCACACGGGGGGGGGGGGGGGGGGGCGAAGCTCAGCAGAGCAGCAGCACACGGGGGGGGGGGGGGGGGGGCAAGCTCAGCAGAGCAGCAGCACACGGGGGGGGGGGGGGCCGAGGCTCAGCAGAGCAGCAGCACACGGGGGGGGGGGGGGGGGCCGAGGCTCAGCAGAGCAGCAGCACACGGGGGGGCCGAGGCTCAGCAGAGCAGCAGCACACGGGGGGGCCGAGGCTCAGCAGAGCAGCAGCACACGGGGGGGCCGAGGCTCAGCAGAGCAGCAGCACACGGGGGGGCCGAGGCTCAGCAGAGCAGCAGCACACGGGGGGGCCGAGGCTCAGCAGAGCAGCAGCACACGGGGGGGCCGAGGCTCAGCAGAGCAGCAGCACACGGGGGGGCCGAGGCTCAGCAGAGCAGCAGCACACGGGGGGGCCGAGGCTCAGCAGAGCAGCAGCACACGGGGGGGCCGAGGCTCAGCAGAGCAGCAGCACACGGGGGGGCCGAGGCTCAGCAGAGCAGCAGCACACGGGGGGGCCGAGGCTCAGCAGAGCAGCAGCACACGGGGGGGGGCCGAGGCTCAGCAGAGCAGCAGCACACGGGGGGGCCGAGGCTCAGCAGAGCAGCAGCACACGGGGGGGCCGAGGCTCAGCAGAGCAGCAGCACACGGGGGGGCCGAAGCTCAGCAGAGCAGCAGCACACGGGGGGGCCGAGGCTCAGCAGAGCAGCAGCACACGGGGGGGCCGAGGCTCAGCAGAGCAGCAGCACACGGGGGGGCCCGAGGCTCAGCAGAGCAGCAGCACACGGGGGGGCCCGAGGCTCAGCAGAGCAGCAGCACACGGGGGGGCCCGAGGCTCAGCAGAGCAGCAGCACACGGGGGGGCCCGAGGCTCAGCAGAGCAGCAGCACACGGGGGGGGCCGAGGCTCAGCAGAGCAGCAGCACACGGGGGGGCCGAGGCTCAGCAGAGCAGCAGCACACGGGGGGGCCGAGGCTCAGCAGAGCAGCAGCACACAGGGGGGCCGAGGCTCAGCAGAGCAGCAGCACACAGGGGGGCCGAGGCTCAGCAGAGCAGCAGCACACAGGGGGGCCGAGGCTCAGCAGAGCAGCAGCACACAGGGGGGCCGAGGCTCAGCAGAGCAGCAGCACACAGGGGGGCCGAGGCTCAGCAGAGCAGCAGCACACAGGGGGGCCGAGGCTCAGCAGAGCAGCAGCACACAGGGGGGGCTGAGGCTCAGCAGAGCAGCAGCACACAGGGGGGGCCGAGGCTCAGCAGAGCAGCAGCACACAGGGGGGGCCGAGGCTCAGCAGAGCAGCAGCACACAGGGGGGGCCGAGGCTCAGCAGAGCAGCAGCACACAGGGGGGGCCGAGGCTCAGCAGAGCAGCAGCACACAGGGGGGCCGAGGCTCAGCAGAGCAGCAGCACACAGGGGGGCCGAGGCTCAGCAGAGCAGCAGCACACAGGGGGAGGGGGGGGGGCAGAGGCTCCACAGAGCACTACGCAGACCTGACCAGCCTCACCCATGCAACAACAAGGCCAGGGACCCCTGCTGTAAGTGAGAGAACAGGCCAGGGACCCCCCCCACCTAAGGGGAGCACTGAGGGGTAGTATAGACCAGACCGGGTACCCCTGCTATAAGGGGAGCACTGAGGCCAGGGACCCCCAGCTATAAGGGGGACCACAGACAAGACTGGGGACCCCCTCCCATATGGTGAGCACAAACCAGGCCGGGGACCCCCAGCTATAAAGAGAGCACAGACCAGGCCGGGGACCCCCCCAGCTATAAATAAGGGGGGAGCAGAAGCCAGGGACCCCCAGCTATAAGGAGGAGCACAGACCAGGACGGGGACCCCCCAGCTATAAATAAGGTGGGAGCAGAGGCCAGGGACCCCCAGCTATAAGGAGGGGCACAGACCAGGACGGGGACCCCCAGCTATAAGGAGGAGCACAGACCAGGCCGGGGACCCCCCAGCTATAAATAAGGTGGGAGCAGAAGCCGGGGACCCCCAGCTATAAGGAGGAGCACCGACCAGGCCGGGGACCCCCCAGCTATAATTAAGGGGGGAGCAGAAGCCAGGGACCCCCAGCTATAAGGAGGAGCACAGACCAGGACGGGGACCCCCAGCTATAAATAAGGTGGGAGCAGAAGCCGGGGACCCCCAGCTATAAAGAGGAGCACAGACCAGGCCGGGGACCCCCCAGCTATAAATAAGGTGGGAGCAGAAGCCAGGGACCCCAGCTATAAAGAGGAGCACAGACCAGGCCGGGGACCCCCCAGCTATAATTAAGGTGGGAGCAGAAGCCGGGGACCCCCAGCTATAAGGAGGAGCACAGACCAGGCCGGGGACCCCCCAGCTATAAGGAGGAGCACAGACCAGGCCGGGGACCCCCCAGCTATAAGGAGGCGCACAGACCAGGACGGGGACCCCCCAGCTATAAGGAGGAGCACAGACTAGGCCGGGGACCCCCCAGCTATAAATAAGGTGGGAGCAGAAGTCGGGGACCCCCAGCTATAAGGAGGAGCACAGACCAGGCCGGGGACCCCCCAGCTATAATTAAGGTGGGAGCAGAAGCCGGGGACCCCCAGCTATAAGGAGGAGCACAGACCAGGCCGGGGACCCCCGCTATAAGGAGGAGCACAGACCAGGCCGGGGACCCCCAGCTATAAGGAGGAGCACAGACCAGGCCGGGGACCCCCGCTATAAGGAGGAGCACAGACCAGGCCGGGGACCCCCAGCTATAAGGAGGAGCACAGACCAGGCCGGGGACCCCCGCTATAAGGAGGAGCACAGACCAGGCCGGGGACCCCCAGCTATAAGGAGGAGCACAGACCAGGCCGGGGACCCCCAGCTATAAGGAGGAGCACAGACCAGGCCGGGGACCCCCAGCTATAAGGAGGAGCACAGACCAGGCCGGGGACCCCCAGCTATAAGGAGGAGCACAGACCAGGCTGGGGACCCCCGCTATAAGGGGAGCAGAGGCCGGAGACCCCCGCTATAAGGGGAGCAGAGGCCGGGGACCCCCGCTATAAGGGGAGCAGAGGCCGGGGACCCCCGCTATAAGGGGAGCACAGAGCAGGCCGGGGACCCCCGCTATAAGGGGAGCAGAGGCCGGGGACCCCCGCTATAAGGGGAGCAGAGGCCGGGGACCCCCGCTATAAGGGGAGCAGAGGCCGGGGACCCCCGCTATAAGGGGAGCAGAGGCCGGGGACCCCCGCTATAAGGGGAGCACAGAGCAGGCCGCACCTCCCTTGTTACCTTTGCGCTTCCTCGGGTCACCCCCGGACAGGCAGGTGGACAGGACCCCTTTCCAGGAGTAGAGCACGCCGCGGGTCGCTTTGCCAGTCATGGGTTGGACAGCTCATAGCGGAGCGCCCTCCCCTGGTGAGGCGGCAGGAGTGGCGGGCACAGACGCTCCGGATCACATCCCGGGAGAAGCGGCCGCCGAGCGCCCGACGCCGAGGACTCACTGCAGCGCGGCTGCTCCCAGCACCGACCACACCCGCAGCCGCTCCGGGGCGCATGCGCCGTCCACCCGCCCCTCCTCGGCCCCTGCCAGCAGCTCACTGGTCACAGGCGGGAGGCCGGCGCGGGAAGGGTTAACGCGAGAGCAGCAGAGCCCCTCCCCCCGCAGAGGAGCCGGCACAGCCCCCCCCCGGGCAGCACACCGGCGACCAGATCGGCCGACACTGCTACTCCTGCGCAGGGGGGAGTACACCCAGAGCAGAGGCGCCCGGGGGTCTTCCAGGAGCCCCCCATCTGCTCCACATTCCCCTGCAGGGCTGGGTTTATAGGAGTCACCTTAGCTCCATTGTTTGACAATATGAATTAAAAAAAGAAAGGTGTAAAAATCCCACCATTCACTTCTATGGGGCAACACAGGAACCTGCTGGAGTGCTGACATCTATGGGAAGCGAGAATAGGCCCAATACCAGGAGCCACCGACACTGCCGGCCCAACACCAGCGACAGCAACAAAGCCAACAGCGGCATCCAGAACACACAATGCATGCAGGCGAGAGGCTGCAATCACCAGAACCGTACAACGGTGGGGGCTCGGCCTTATGTGCGGCCCCCCGGGACATAGGCCGCCAGATACAGGGGTCAGATGTGACCTACAAGTCAGGGCCCAAAAGCCGCCTACAATGCTGCACCTACACGTCGTGGCGTTGGTAGGATAAAGCCGCCTACAATGCTGCACCTACACGTCGTGGCGTTGGTAGGATAAAGCCGCCTACAATGCTGCACCTACACGTCGTGGCGTTGGTAGGATAAAGCCGCCTACAATGCTGCACCTACACGTCGGGGCGTTGGTAGGATAAAGCCGCCTACAATGCTGCACCTACACGTCGTGGCGTTGGTAGGATAAAGCCGCCTACAATGCTGCACCTACACGTCGGGGCGTTGGTAGGATAAAGCCGCCTACAATGCTGCACCTACACGTCGTGGCGTTGGTAGGATAAAGCCGCCTACAATGCTGCACCTACACGTCGGGGCGTTGGTAGGATAAAGCCGCCTACAATGCTGCGCCTACACGTCGTGGCGTTGGTAGGATAAAGCCGCCTACAATGCTGCACCTACACGTCGTGGCGTTGGTAGGATAAAGCCGCCTACAATGCTGCACCTACACGTCGGGGCGTTGGTAGGATAAAGCCGCCTACAATGCTGCACCTACACGTCGTGGCGTTGGTAGGATAAAGCCGCCTACAATGCTGCACCTACACGTCGGGGCGTTGGTAGGATAAAGCCGCCTACAATGCTGCACCTACACGTCGTGGCGTTGGTAGGATAAAGCCGCCTACAATGCTGCACCTACACGTCGGGGCGTTGGTAGGATAAAGCCGCCTACAATGCTGCACCTACACGTCGGGGCGTTTGTAGGATAAAGCCGCCTACAATGCTGCACCTACACGTCGTGGCGTTGGTAGGATAAAGCCGCCTACAATGCTGCACCTACACGTCGGGGCGTTGGTAGGATAAAGCCGCCTACAATGCTGCACCTACACGTCGGGGCGTTGGTAGGATAAAGCCGCCTACAATGCTGCACCTACACGTCGGGGCGTTGGTAGGATAAAGCCGCCTACAATGCTGCGCCTACACGTCGGGGCGTTGGTAGGATAAAGCCGCCTACAATGCTGCGCCTACACGTCGGGGCGTTGGTAGGATAAAGCCGCCTACAATGCTGCGCCTACACGTCGGGGCGTTGGTAGGATAAAGCCGCCTACAATGCTGCGCCTACACGTCGTGGCGTTGGTAGGATAAAGCCGCCTACAATGCTGCACCTACACGTCGGGGCGTTGGTAGGATAAAGCCGCCTACAATGCTGCACCTACACGTCGGGGCGTTGGTAGGATAAAGCCGCCTACAATGCTGCACCTACACGTCGGGGCGTTGGTAGGATAAAGCCGCCTACAATGCTGCACCTACACGTCGGGGCGTTGGTAGGATAAAGCCGCCTACAATGCTGCACCTACACGTCGGGGCGTTGGTAGGATAAAGCCGCCTACAATGCTGCACCTACACGTCGGGGCGTTGGTAGGATAAAGCCGCCTACAATGCTGCACCTACACGTCGGGGCGTTGGTAGGATAAAGCCGCCTACAATGCTGCACCTACACGTCGGGGCGTTTGTAGGATAAAGCCGCCTACAATGCTGCGCCTACACGTCGTGGCGTTGGTAGGATAAAGCCGCCTACAATGCTGCGCCTACACGTCGTGGCGTTTGTAGGATAAAGCCGCCTACAATGCTGCACCTACACGTCGTGGCGTTGGTAGGATAAAGCCGCCTACAATGCTGCACCTACACGTCGGGGCGTTTGTAGGATAAAGCCGCCTACAATGCTGCGCCTACACGTCGTGGCGTTGGTAGGATAAAGCCGCCTACAATGCTGCACCTACACGTCGTGGCGTTTGTAGGATAAAGCCGCCTACAATGCTGCACCTACACGTCGTGGCGTTTGTAGGATAAAGCCGCCTACAATGCTGCGCCTACACGTCGTGGCGTTGGTAGGATAAAGCCGCCTACAATGCTGCACCTACACGTCGTGGCGTTGGTAGGATAAAGCCGCCTACAATGCTGCGCCTACACGTCGTGGCGTTTGTAGGATAAAGCCGCCTACAATGCTGCACCTACACGTCATGGCGTTGGTAGGATAAAGCCGCCTACAATGCTGCGCCTACACGTCGTGGCGTTGGTAGGATAAAGCCGCCTACAATGCTGCACCTACACGTCGTGGCGTTTGTAGGATAAAGCCGCCTACAATGCTGCACCTACACGTCGTGGCGTTGGTAGGATAAAGCCACCTACAATGCTGCGCCTACACGTCATGGCGTTGGTAGGATAAAGCCGCCTACAATGCTGCACCTACACGTCATGGCGTTGGTAGGATAAAGCCGCCTACAATGCTGCACCTACACGTCGGGGCGTTGGTAGGATAAAGCCGCCTACAATGCTGCACCTACACGTCGTGGCGTTTGTAGGATAAAGCCGCCTACAATGCTGCACCTACACGTCGTGGCGTTGGTAGGATAAAGCCGCCTACAATGCTGCACCTACATGTCGGGGCGTTGGTAGGATAAAGCCGCCTACAATGCTGCACCTACACGTTAGGGCGTTGGTAGGATAAAGCCGCCTACAATGCTGCACCTACACGTCGTGGCGTTTGTAGGATAAAGCCGCCTACAATGCTGCACCTACATGTCGGGGCATTGGTAGGATAAAGCCGCCTACAATGCTGCACCTACACGTCGGGGCGTTGGTAGGATAAAGCCGCCTACAATGCTGCACCTACACGTCGTGGCATTGGTAGGATAAAGCCGCCTACAATGCTGCACCTACACGTCGGGGCGTTGGTAGGATAAAGCCGCCTACAATGCTGCACCTACACGTCATGGCGTTGGTAGGATAAAGCCGCCTACAATGCTGCACCTACATGTCGGGGCGTTGGTAGGATAAAGCCGCCTACAATGCTGCACCTACACGTTAGGGCGTTGGTAGGATAAAGCCGCCTACAATGCTGCACCTACACGTCGTGGCGTTTGTAGGATAAAGCCGCCTACAATGCTGCACCTACATGTCGGGGCGTTGGTAGGATAAAGCCGCCTACAATGCTGCACCTACATGTCGGGGCGTTGGTAGGATAAAGCCGCCTACAATGCTGCACCTACATGTCGGGGCGTTGGTAGGATAAAGCCGCCTACAATGCTGCACCTACACGTTAGGGTGTTGGTAGGATAAAGCCGCCTACAATGCTGCACCTACACGTCGTGGCGTTTGTAGGATAAAGCCGCCTACAATGCTGCACCTACATGTCGGGGCGTTGGTAGGATAAAGCCGCCTACAATGCTGCACCTACACGTTAGGGCGTTGGTAGGATAAAGCCGCCTACAATGCTGCACCTACACGTCGTGGCGTTTGTAGGATAAAGCCGCCTACAATGCTGCTCCTACATGTCGGAGCGTTGGTAGGATAAAGCCGCCTACAATGCTGCACCTACACGTTAGGGCGTTGGTAGGATAAAGCCGCCTACAATGCTGCACCTACACGTCGTGGCGTTTGTAGGATAAAGCCGCCTACAATGCTGCGCCTACACGTCATGGCGTTGGTAGGATAAAGCCACCTACAATACTGCGCCTACACGTCAGGGCGTTGGTAGGATAAAGCCGCCTACAATGCTGCGCCTACACGTCAGGGCGTTGGTAGGATAAAGCCGCCTACAATGCTGCACCTACATGTCGGGGCGTTGGTAGTATAAAGCCGCCTACAATGCTGCACCTACACGTTAGGGCGTTGGTAGGATAAAGCCGCCTACAATGCTGCACCTACATGTCGGGGACTTGGTAGGATAAAGCCGCCTACAATGCTGCGCCTACACGTTAGGGTGTTGGTAGGATAAAACCGCCTACAATGCTGCGCCTACACGTCATGGCGTTGGTAGGATAAAGCCGCCTACAATGCTGCGCCTACACGTCATGGCGTTGGTAGGATAAAGCCGCCTACAATGCTGCGCCTACACGTCAGGGCGTTGGTAGGATAAAGCCGCCTACAATGCTGCGCCTACACGTTAGGGCGTTGGTAGGATAAAGCCGCCTACAATGCTGCACCTACATGTCGGGGACTTGGTAGGATAAAGCCGCCTACAATGCTGCGCCTACACATCGGGGCGTTGGTAGGATAAAGCCGCCTACAATGCTGCACCTACACATCGGGGCGTTTGTAGGATAAAGCCGCCTACAATGCTGCACCTACACGTCGGGGCGTTGGTAGGATAAAGCCGCCTACAATGCTGCACCTACACGTCGTGGCGTTGGTAGGATAAAGCCGCCTACAATGCTGCACCTACACGTCGGGGCGTTGGTAGGATAAAGCCGCCTACAATGCTGCACCTACACGTCGTGGCGTTGGTAGGATAAAGCCGCCTACAATGCTGCGCCTACACATTGTGGCGTTTGTAAGATAAAGCCGCCTACAATGCTGCGCCTACATGTCGTGGCGTTGGTAGGATAAAGCCGCCTACAATGCTGCGCCTACACGTTGTGGCATTGGTAGGATAAAGCCGCCTACAATGCTGCGCCTACACGTTGTGGCATTGGTAGGATAAGAGCAGATCCGGAGAAGAGGAGACGGGGCTGAATCCCTATGATCAGAGGAGATTACACATCCCTGGACGCAGCCTGGTGACGGCGGGGGCATCGGGCACAGACTGAACAGAGGATACAATACAAATCACTTCTATCCTCGGGGGCCTCCGTCACACAGCCTAACTGTATGTGGGGGATGTGTACATTATCGGTACCCCTGAAGTCAAATGATGATTGCTAGGAAGCACGGCCGGGGTCCAGGTATGGGACTGTCTGGATAATGGGACCAGCCCAAGCGTCTGACGATTTAGGGATTATGGGACATTCTTATGCAGTGGTCACACACATACAAGCCTTATACGTGGGTACCCCATGTGCAGAGCATATCTGCGTCTATAAAGTCCAGTCCCCGACAGCACGAGATGAACAGACCGGGCCCAGGATGTGTTGGGCAGCCAGGACACGGCACTGTCAGAGACAACAGGGGACAGCTGATTACATGGCAGCAACCGCCCCACACGTCTCCATTACATGTACACCGTACAAAGGACTGCAAGGTGCAGAAGTGACCGTGTCACCATGTCCGTCCCCACGGACCGATGGCCAGGTCATTATTAACTGGCTGAGAAGAATCACAAATCCCCAAAATCTGTTAAGATCCCCTTCTAAACAAAACTCCTGCAACAGGAAAGGTTTTGCTGCTCGGACCTCATGGTGACATTGTACACCGCAGCTCCAGACCACCGGTACAGGAGATTCTGACCCCGGGCCGCCATGTATATCCCACAGCGAGCACAGTGGGCTCCTCCTGCCCTGTAACGTGCATTTCATTGCTATACATCACTGATCATTTTCTATATATCGCTGCAGTTCAGATTCCAGCTGTGAGCAGAAATCTCCAGGACCACCACTCCAGGACCACCACAGCCCCCTCCCCATGGCACACGCATGGAGTCGGTTCTTCTGCAGTCGGTGCCATGGCCACCAGACGACTGAAGGCCGCCTCACTTCTTGGGGACTGCGTTTCCTGTAGTGCTCCCCGCACACCTGACACCAGTGTAACGCCTTCACCAGTACATAGATGGGCGCTCTCATAGAAACCTATGCTGCATCTTGCCAGCACAGACCGCTGGCTGAACTACCTGCAGGACACCCGATCTGGGCTTCAGTAATAATAATAATAATAATAATCTTTATATAGCGCCAACATATTCCGCAGCGCTTTACAGTTTAAGTGACATTATCCAGCCAAGAGGGACTGAACTAAGGGAGCACAAGGACGTCTGGAGGGTTCACATACATCAAAAGCAGTCACCTGTCAGCACAGACCCATATAGTGCTATGCACGCTCTCCACTTAAAGCCAGCACAGTCCTATACAGTGCTATGCACGCTCTCTGCTTATAGCCATCACCGTCTATATAGTGCTATGCACGCTCTCTGCTTATAGCCATCACCATCTATATAGTGCTATGCACGCTCTCTGCTTATAGCCATCACCATCTATATAGTGCTATGCACGCTCTCTGCTTATAGCCATCACAGTCCTATATAGTGCTATGCACGCTCTCTGCTTATAGCCATCACAGTCCTATATAGTGCTATGCACGCTCTCTGCTTATAGCCAGTCTATATAGTGCTATGCACGCTCTCTGCTTATAGCCAGTCTATATAGTGCTATGCACGCTCTCTGCTTATAGCCATCAGTCTATATAGTGCTATGCACGCTCTCTGCTTATAGCCATCACAGTCTATATAGTGCTATGCACGCTCTCTGCTTATAGCCATCACCGTCTATATAGTGCTATGCACGCTCTCTGCTTATAGCCATCACAGTCTATATAGTGCTATGCACGCTCTCTGCTTATAGCCATCACAGTCCTATATAGTGCTATGCACGCTCTCTGCTTATAGCCAGTCTATATAGTGCTATGCACGCTCTCTTATAGCCATCAGTCTATATAGTGCTATGCATGCTCTCTGCTTATAGCCATCAGTCTATATAGTGCTATGCACGCTCTCTGCTTATGGTCATCACAGTCTATATAGTGCTATGCACGCTCTCTGCTTATGGTCATCACAGTCTATATAGTGCTATGCACGCTCTCTGCTTATGGTCATCACAGTCTATATAGTGCTATGCACACTCTCTGCTTATAGCCACAGTCTATATAGTGCTATGCACGCTCTCTGCTTATAGCCACAGTCTATATAGTGCTATGCACGCTCTCTGCTTATAGCCATCACCATCTATATAGTGCTATGCACGCTCTCTGCTTATAGCCATCACCATCTATATAGTGCTATGCACACTCTCTGCTTATAGCCATCACCATCTATATAGTGCTATGCACGCTCTCTGCTTATAGCCATCACCATCTATATAGTGCTATGCACGCTCTCTGCTTATAGCCATCACCATCTATATAGTGCTATGCACGCTCTCTGCTTATAGCCATCACAGTCCTATATAGTGCTATGCACGCTCTCTGCTTATAGCCAGTCTATATAGTGCTATGCACGCTCTCTGCTTATAGCCATCACAGTCTATATAGTGCTATGCATGCTCTCTGCTTATGCCATCACAGTCTATATAGTGCTATGCACGCTCTCTGCTTATGGTCATCACAGTCTATATAGTGCTATGCACACTCTCTGCTTATGGTCATCACAGTCTATATAGTGCTATGCACGCTCTCTGCTTATGGTCATCACAGTCTATATAGTGCTATACACACTCTCTGCTTATAGCCAGCACAGTCCTATATAGTGCTATGCACGCTCTCTGCTTATGGTCATCACAGTCTATATAGTGCTATGCACGCTCTCTGCTTATGGTCATCACAGTCTATATAGTGCTATGCACGCTCTCTGCTTATGGTCATCACAGTCTATATAGTGCTATGCACGCTCTCTGCTTATGGTCATCACAGTCTATATAGTGCTATGCACGCTCTCTGCTTATGGTCATCACAGTCTATATAGTGCTATGCACGATCTCTGCTTATAGCCAGTCTATATAGTGCTATGCACGATCTCTGCTTATAGCCACAGTCTATATAGTGCTATGCACGCTCTCTGCTTATAGCCACAGTCTATATAGTGCTATGCACGCTCTCTGCTTATAGCCACAGTCTATATAGTGCTATGCACGCTCTCTGCTTATAGCCACAGTCTATATAGTGCTATGCACGCTCTCTGCTTATAGCCATCACCATCTATATAGTGCTATGCACGCTCTCTGCTTATAGCCATCACAGTCCTATATAGTGCTATGCACGCTCTCTGCTTATAGCCAGTCTATATAGTGCTATGCACGCTCTCTGCTTATAGCCATCACAGTCTATATAGTGCTATGCATGCTCTCTGCTTATGCCATCACAGTCTATATAGTGCTATGCACGCTCTCTGCTTATGGTCATCACAGTCTATATAGTGCTATGCACACTCTCTGCTTATGGTCATCACAGTCTATATAGTGCTATGCACGCTCTCTGCTTATGGTCATCACAGTCTATATAGTGCTATACACACTCTCTGCTTATAGCCAGCACAGTCCTATATAGTGCTATGCACGCTCTCTGCTTATGGTCATCACAGTCTATATAGTGCTATGCACGCTCTCTGCTTATGGTCATCACAGTCTATATAGTGCTATGCACGCTCTCTGCTTATGGTCATCACAGTCTATATAGTGCTATGCACGCTCTCTGCTTATGGTCATCACAGTCTATATAGTGCTATGCACGCTCTCTGCTTATGGTCATCACAGTCTATATAGTGCTATGCACGATCTCTGCTTATAGCCAGTCTATATAGTGCTATGCACGATCTCTGCTTATAGCCACAGTCTATATAGTGCTATGCACGCTCTCTGCTTATAGCCACAGTCTATATAGTGCTATGCACGCTCTCTGCTTATAGCCACAGTCTATATAGTGCTATGCACGCTCTCTGCTTATAGCCACAGTCTATATAGTGCTATGCACGCTCTCTGCTTATAGCCATCACCATCTATATAGTGCTATGCACGCTCTCTGCTTATAGCCATCACCATCTATATAGTGCTATGCACGCTCTGCTTATAGCCATCACCATCTATATAGTGCTATGCACGCTCTCTGCTTATAGCCATCACAGTCTATATAGTGCTATGCACGCTCTCTGCTTATAGCCATCACCATCTATATAGTGCTATGCACGCTCTGCTTATAGCCATCACCATCTATATAGTGCTATGCACGCTCTCTGCTTATAGCCATCACAGTCTATATAGTGCTATGCACGCTCTCTGCTTATAGCCATCACAGTCTATATAGTGCTATGCACGCTCTCTGCTTATAGCCATCACCATCTATATAGTGCTATGCACGCTCTCTGCTTATAGCCATCACAGTCTATATAGTGCTATGCACGCTCTCTGCTTATAGCCATCACAGTCTATATAGTGCTATGCACGCTCTCTGCTTATAGCCATCACAGTCTATATAGTGCTATGCACGCTCTCTGCTTATGGTCATCACAGTCTATATAGTGCTATGCACGCTCTCTGCTTATAGCCATCACCGTCTATATAGTGCTATGCACACTCTCTGCTTATGGTCATCACAGTCTATATAGTGCTATGCACGCTCTCTGCTTATAGCCACAGTCTATATAGTGCTATGCACGCTCTCTGCTTATAGCCACAGTCTATATAGTGCTATGCACGCTCTCTGCTTATAGCCACAGTCTATATAGTGCTATGCACGCTCTCTGCTTATAGCCACAGTCTATATAGTGCTATGCACGCTCTCTGCTTATAGCCACAGTCTATATAGTGCTATGCACGCTCTCTGCTTATAGCCACAGTCTATATAGTGCTATGCACGCTCTCTGCTTATAGCCACAGTCTATATAGTGCTATGCACGCTCTCTGCTTATAGCCACAGTCTATATAGTGCTATGCACGCTCTCTGCTTATAGCCACAGTCTATATAGTGCTATGCACGCTCTGCTTATAGCCACAGTCTATATAGTGCTAAGTACTCTCTCTGCTTATAGCCACAGTCTATATAGTGCTATGCACACTCTCTGCTTATAGCCATCACCGTCTATATAGTGCTTTGCACGCTCTCTGCTTATAGCCATCACAGTCTATATAGTGCTATGCACGCTCTCTGCTTATAGCCATCAGTCTATATAGTGCTATGCACGCTCTCTCCTTATAGCCATCAGTCTATATAGTGCTTTGCACGCTCTCTCCTTATAGCCATCAGTCTATATAGTGCTATGCACGCTCTCTGCTTATAGCCATCACCGTCTATATAGTGCTATGCACGCTCTCTGCTTATAGCCATCACCGTCTATATAGTGCTATGCACGCTCTCTGCTTATAGCCATCACCGTCTATATAGTGCTATGCACGCTCTCTGCTTATAGCCATCAGTCTATATAGTGCTATGCACGCTCTCTCCTTATAGCCATCACCGTCTATATAGTGCTATGCACACTCTGCTTATAGCCATCACCATCTATATAGTGCTATGGACGCTCTCTGCTTATAGCCATCACCGTCTATATAAAGCTATGCACGCTCTCTGCTTATAGCCATCACCGTCTATATAGTGCTATGCACGCTCTCTCCTTATAGCCATCACTGTCTATATAGTGCTATGGACGCTCTCTGCTTATAGCCATCACCGTCTATATAGAGCTATGCACGCTCTCTGCTTATAGCCATCACCGTCTATATAGTGCTATGCATGCTCTCGGCTTATAGCCATCACAGGCTATATAGTGCTATGCATTGCCTCCACTCATAGCCATCACCCGGCAGCACAGTCTTATATAGTGCTATGCACGCTCACCCAGCTGCACAGTCTTATATAGTGCTATGCATACTCTCCACTTATAGCCATCACCACAGTCTCATATAGTGCTATGCACAGTCCTATACAGTGCGATGCATGCTCTCCACTCATAGCCAGCAGCACAGACTGTACCATGGTCATGTCCCCACCTGTTGTTCACCATTGTCTGGTGTGTGCCTTGTGCACTATTGACAAGGACTGTGCTCTTCCCCAGTTCACACACGTGACAGTAAGGCTATGTGCACACGCTGCGGATTCACCTGCGGGTTTTTCCGCGCGGATCCGCAGGTAAAACCGCAGGTAAAGTGACCTGCGTTTTATCCTGCGGTTTCACACCTCTACTATGTTAAAGGTGTGAAACCGCCCAAACAATTGACATGCTGCGGTTTGTAAACCGCAGCAAAACCGTGCAGATAAAACTGCAGCGTGAGCACAGCGGATTTGAAACGCCATAGGATAACATGGTACTGTACCATGTCTGCGGAACTGCTGCGTTTCCGCAGGACCAAAACTGCTGCAGAAACGCAGCAGAATCCGCAACGCGTGCACACAGCCTAACTGCTGACTGTGCACCGCTCCCCTCCAGTGTGACAGTGACATTCATCAGATAACTCCTTTAAGGGACTATTACAGACCAGTTTTACACCAAACCAGTTTTACACATGACATCTTGGGGAAAAGCCAGTTATTTCAAAAGAAAAAAAAAAAAAAAAATTTAGATCAGAACCCCCTGTGGGCTCGCCCAGAGAAGTCTGTGGCCAGAATTCCCACCAGTGTATATGATAATAATGTGTTGCTGGTCTATAAATAATGCTCTCTGTGTGAAAAACAAGATCATCTCGTAGCTATACCTGTTAATGGCTAACAAAAAGAAAATAAATGATGTTACACAGCAGCTTTTGGGACTTATGTCCCTTCCTCAGGCATGGGATAACAGTTTCTGAAAAGCTACCAATATACTTTTTTCCCCCCAAATCAGGTATTCCATAACACCTGGTGGGAAATAAAGGTTGCACATCGCTCACTATCTTGATGTGGCTCATGACTGAACCTCCTGTGAACTAGGAACGGGCCAGACATAATGGCTGCAAAAAAAAAAAAAAGCATTTCCCGACATCGTTTTGTCAAACTCCATCTGGTCACATCCTTAGTAACTAAAAAACCCGGGATTCAAAGCAGAGAATTATCTTTTGGAAGTGCTGTCAATGAGAGTGGCTCCAAAATCCACATGATCTCAAGGCATTAGAACAAGAAATTAGGATGTAGTGTTCCCCTCTGCTGTCAGATTACAGGTGGGAGGGCAGGCGTTTGGGTTTCAGAGGTATGCAGCATTAATAAGGAGGACAGAATACAAACAATGGCCTAGAGCGGCAGGTAACGGAGCGCCGCTCACAGTAACCGGATATTGGGCTCGCTGGCGGCTCACTGCCCTTCACCGCTGGTGGAAAACTAATATCATACAGCCCCTCACAAGCCAGCGTTCAGGGGGCTCTGCGGTGGACGGACCACTGGCTGCGCTCTCAGGGAATCCAGTGTTGCTTCATACATGGCATTTGCTTCAGATCTGCATGAAAATTGGGTTTCACAGGACCCCATTCCCATGCAAAAGATCCCTAGATTCTCCAGTCTGCAGCCAATGTGACGGTTACAGCTATGAATATGTCGCCTCAATGGAGGAGAGACTTGTGTGAAATTCAAATTCATAGGCAAATAATTGTAAATCACATAAAAAACACATGCAGAATAGAGCAACTTGGAATCACTAAACCTGGCCGACAAACAGGTCTAGTGATTCCAAAAACCACCTTACAATGCTCAGGGCATGTTCTGTACAGGCCATCACCGACGTGCAATGTTGACAGCCATCACTCCCATGGGGGAGAGGGTTCGGACAAACCCTTATGGGTATGTGCACACGCTGCGGATTCATACAGTACCATAATATCCTATGGGAAATGGAAAGCGCAGTGCAGACGGTGCAGATTTTTCCGCACGGATTTGCTGCGGTTTCTAGTCCGCAGAAAGAATTGACATGTCATTTCTTTCTGCGGATTCCCATCTCCTCCATTGTAGAGGTGATAAACCGCAGATCTTTTGACCTGCGAATTTACCTGCGGATTTTACAAAATCCGTGCGGACAAATTCGCAGAGCATTCCGCAACGTGTACACATACCGTAAAAGTTATACCTATGCAATATAACTATGCACGGAGGCTGGATAAACCACAGCTACTGACTGGCTGGGAACGCTCTTAGGCCAAGTGCACCCTGCGATCGCGCATTTAGCCTAAAGTACATGTTGGGAGGTTTTCCTTTAGGACCCCGTTCACCAGACGAGGCAGGGTAAGAGTACCAGATCCGGCACCCCATAAGTGATCAGATGACAGCTCGATCTGCTGTTCACTATGACATCACAGGACATTATAATGGCGCACATCCCCGGAGACCAGATTGTGTTTATGGAGCTGGGTGCACAAGGTACAGGTGCTTGGCCTACAGTTACCTCGGACGCCATCATATTTAACCCTGGGTTTACACCACGGTTGTGCCACATCTAACATGCAATTCTGTTACTATCCCGACTGAGTAGAACCACAAAACCAATCATTTATCCAGCGACAACACTCCTGCTGCGTGCAGCCATCACCTGCTCAATAAGTCAGATTGGGTTTCAATAGCAAAGATGATGGACTTGTCTCCAACCTGGGCCCCTCCGGCTGATGCCATACTACCACTCCCATCATGCACCAGCTGCTGTAGAGCGTCAGGGCACGCCAGGAGCTGGGGTTTCACAGATCAATATGGCGAGGCACGTGCCACGTCCAGTATGGCGGAGGCTTCCCCAGGAATGCTCGCCGGCTGCGGTATCATGCAGTGCAATGCACGGTCAGTCCTCTGAACGCAGGCACCACGGATGGGAGCGATTACACGGAATTCACAGGATTTTTCCAGATAAGATTGAACACCATTGTGCAGGAAGATGAAAACAGTACATCATTTTGTCATCATTTCCTCGTTTCGGAGCAGTCATAAGGAACCTGTGTAGGTGTTTCCAGCACATAAAAGACATTCTGAGAGTTTTAAACACGGTTCTGTAATTGAGCACTAAAGGCGTTACCGGTGTGTAATAAGCTATATGTGATGCATGTCAGGGACTGCGACATGCACAACCCTAATACAACGTCCCCACCAGCAGCAGCCACGCTCAGGGATTGCATCTCCACACACAAACTCTACACAGGACCAAAACCGTCCACAACCAAATACAGAAGATTGTCTAGGAGTAGAAATGAGTGATTCCATCTCTCCTGGTCCAATGTTCCAGTCGGGGCAGCTCTGAGCCACCGCAAGGTGAAGATGCCCACACTATTGCCAAGACCAACTGAGGTGGCATCAACAAGCCTCGTCGGCCAGGAGACTTTCTGCCATATTTCTAGGTCCAGCAACTTCACGGCTGTGAGCACACGGCACGTCTGAGCTGGCAAAGAGCCTTCCACTAATTCTCAGCCTGGTAGCACACTGCAGACATCTGAGGCACGTGCCACCATTGAGCATACACCGTGACCTGTCTGATTGTAAGGGAACATTACACTTATCTAAAGGGAATTTGTCTGCACGTTTTTCCCATCACATCTGAGGGCACAATGATGTAGTGACGCAGTTTCCGATCCCAATCTTTTTAGTGTTTTAAGGCAGGTGCTTTTATAGTTAAAAAAAATAAATAAATAATGGAGGTGTACTCACTGATCAGCAGCAATGAGAATCCAGCGCACTGCCGCTCCAGAGGAAAGCACCAACTCAGGAAGCCATGTTTGCACGGTCTAGAAGACACAGGACCGCTACAGCCGGTGTGATTGGTTCCTGAAAGGTGACTGGAACAGACAGGTTTGTCTTCGACGATGCGCCCTTGTCACCTGACCGCTGCAGCCAATCGCAGGTTTCAGCAGTACTGTGACTTAAGAACGGAGCAGGAGCAAAAATCTCTTCCTGAGTCAGCACTAACCTCCAGAGCATCGCTCGCTGCATCCACAAGGCTGCAAGTAGGGGAGCGTCTCAGTGTATTAACAAAAAGCATCCATGGCTATAAAAAAAAAAAGAATATATGTCAGAACACATTCACATGCATATTTGTAAACTATTCTAAGCATCATATTCCCAACAGCACTCAATAATAAAGTAGGAGGGATAGCAAATACTTGTGGTTTATTGCCAGCCCAACACAAGACTCCGAATCCACCTTTACTTCTCTCCCCATTAGCCACTGGCCTCAGTACGCTTTCCCTCAGCACTCACCAACCATGTCTGCCCAGACCCGCTGATGCCATGTATAGGAAAGACCAAAGAGGAGAGTAATGGGGTCAGCTGGAACAGTCCCTCCGCATACATGAGGCTTGGCTAGGACTGGCCATCTGACAAGACTTTTTTCCTTGAAGTGGGGACAAAAGAGTCCTTGACGGCGCTTTTGTGCCCACCTAAAAAAAAAAAAAAAGCAGAGGCCCAGATGGCATATCTGCCTTGAATGCCATTTTTCAGGGCTTTTTGTGTGGCAAAACATGAAATGGCCTAAGAAGCAGAAAACAAGATGGAATCGGAAGCAGATGGTGAAATCATTACCTTTTTTACTCTTTAACATTAATCTAGGATCAAAATTTTGCAACTAAACCTTATATTTGGCTCCTGAAATGAGCAGTTTTTAGGCTCCTAGGTGTTTTCTAGTATGGGACACTGCAATATCTACAGTGATAGCCCACACAGCCGGACTTGTCACTCCATAGCTCACCCTGTTTCCAGGAACAGTGCCCAGCGCCTGCTTTTTCCACTGTTTATCAGCACTTCTAAGAGAGGAGCAGAGGCCTCTTCCCATGGACATCACATGATAGCTGAGAAACCATTGCCTTTTTGCTTCCTGGGTACATGACCATACATATACATGACCATCCGGCCTCATGCGTCATCCTCCTATCTGCACCTCCAAAAAGACTCTCCTCTGAGCTGCCCTTAAGCACCTTGGTCACCTCCACCAGACTGAATACATTTACTCCTAAACTCTGCCCCAGCATTAATAATAAACGTGCAAAAAAAAAAAAAATCGTGAGCAGCAGAAAAGAAGAAATCGGATCTCGCTGCTCGGTATCACCATTACAATTTAGCAAGTCATTCAATGCAAACACAAGAACAGCTGAAGACCTAATAACCAGGCCTGTCCTTCGCCTGCAGAGGTTATACCCAGGAGCCGCATGCCGGGAACAATGGATGTGTCACGGACGACCCCCGCCCCCATATTACAAGACCCTTGTAAGAATAAAGCTAGGCCTCGCCATGCTGGCATGTAAAAAAAAAAAAGCTCCACGACAACAAAGCCGGCACAGGAGATCACATCACAAGAGATTAGCACCCAGCCGGCTATCGCACACATCCCCTCCGTGTCTCATCAGATGGGGATCCGCAATAGGCGAAGAACATGTGGATCTGCCAGCAGATAAATATATTTATGCAAAGCCATATCAGCTCTGCAAATGAGGATTAATCGGCTCTGCAGACACATAGCGGCTGCAACACTATACATACAGGAAGAGAACGGCATCAGAGGAAGGGCGAGCAACACAGTCAGCACAACACAGAGGGTGCCGGCCCAAATATGCATCCTAGTAAGCAGGCCACCAACCCCGAGCCTAGAGATCAGATCTACGAGGGCCATGACAGGCAGAAATAAATACAGTCTTACCCCCAAGAACGAATACCTGGCATCCGGATCCCACAAGAGCATTACTATCCGCACACCGACACTGCAACAAACGGCTGCGATGGAGCTCCGGTGCCACAAAAATATAGCAGGAATCCTCCATTGTCATAATAGAGACTGAAAACAATCATACACGTAACGTAATCAGTGAGTCAGGACAACAGTCACGTTCTGGGTCAGATGTAAGAAGTAAAAAAAAAAATTCAAAATTATATCGCCGCTATGGCCGTGTACACACACGGACGAGACATCTGGGCACAATAGTCACAGATTGTCAGCAGCATAGGAGGACCCGGGTCCATGAGGCATTATACACAAGAAGGTATAGTACCTACCACATCGATTATTGACAAAGCGGTAATCCACTCTGCAAACTTGTCTGCTGGCACCGCCACCGATCACCAAGACACCAGATTTAGGTCTTTCGCTCCCCACCGGCCACAAGAGCAGACACGAGGTGAACATATCAAGCATTTCCATAGACCACCAAGTCGTTCATATTTCTAATGGCCTAGAAGCAATGATGGGGATATAAACACTAGTGTGCGCCCCATCCCGTACCGCTCCTGTGTACACCAACTGTGTGCCCCATCCCGTACCGCTCCTGTGTACACCAACTGTGTGCCCCACACCGTACCGCTCCTGTGTACACCAACTGTGTGCCCCATCCCGTACCGCTCCTGAGTGCACCAACTGTGTGCCCCATCCCGTACCGCTCCTGTGTACACCAACTGTGTGCCCCATCCCGTACCGCTCCTGTGTACACCAACTGTGTGCCCCATCCCGTACCGCTCCTGTGTACACCAACTGTGTGCCCCATCCCGTACCGCTCCTGTGTACACCAACTGTGTGCCCCATCCCGTACCGCTCCTGTGTACACCAACTGTGCGCTCCATCCCTCTCACGCAGGAAAACAATGAAGAAATACATCAGGAAAAGACTTTGCCAACAAGCAGCAACCTTGTACGCCTTCAGAGTCCTCCTGGATGGAGGATGGAGAAAGAAAAATGTTGTGAAGAAGAAACGGAGAGTGGTGGTCATGGGGGATTCCCTGTTGAGAGGAACTGAGGCCGCTATCTGCAGACCGGATATAACTTCAAGAGAAATGTGTTGTCTTCCAGGTGCAAAAATTAAAGATGTGTCTGACAGGATATCAGGACTCTTCAGACCTACAGATGACTACCCATTCCTGCTACTACATGTGGGGACAAATGACACTGCAAGAAACGACCTGGAAACCATCTGCAGAGACTTTGAAGACTTAGGCAAGAAAGTGAAAGAACTGGGAGCGCAGGTGGTCTTCTCTTCCATCCTCCCAGTGGATGGCCATGGAACAAGGAGGTGGAATAAGATTCTGCAGGTGAACAACTGGCTACGTCGATGGTGCCGTCAGCAACGATTTGGATTTCTGGATCACGGAGTGAACTACTTATACGATGGACTACTTGCTAGAGATGGGGTGCACCTTACGAAGACTGGAAAGCATGTATTTGGAAGTCGCCTTGCTACACTTGTAAGGAGAGCTTTAAACTAGAACAACATGGGAAGGGAAGCAAAAGACCAGAAAAAGCCATACACCTGACAAATGCTATTGAGAACTCTGCTATTAGAAGTGGAAAGGAAGAACAAAGACGAAAGAATCTAATTAATAAAAATATTGGAGAAAGAGAAACCAATCACAAACTAAAATGTTTCTATACTAATGCACAAAGCATGGGCAACAAACAAGGAGAATTGGAACTACTAACACAGGAAAAGAAATATGATGTCATTGGAATCACTGAAACTTGGTGGGACAATACACATGATTGGAATACAAGACTAGAAGGATACAACTTATTTGCAAGAAACAGACTTGATAAACGAGGAGGGGGTGTTGCATTGTATGTTAGAAACGCGTATATCTGCACAGAGATTGAAGCTTCAGAGACTGGGAGTTCTGTGGAAACTGTTTGGGTAAGAATACAAGGACAGAACAATGGAAAGGACACCATTGTAGGCATTTACTACAGGCCGCCTGTGCAACCTGAAGCTATGGATGAACTCTTTATGCATCAAATGGCCAAGTTCTCCAAAAAATATGACATAGTTGTCATGGGAGATTTCAACTATCCAGACATTTGTTGGGAATCTCTCTCAGGCAAAACTAACAGGTCAAGGAAATTCTTATCCTCTCTTGCTGACAACTTTATCTTCCAAAAGGTAAGGGAGAAAACAAGGGGAACTGCTACTTTGGATCTAATCCTTATAAACAGGGAGGAAATGGTTGAGGAGGTAAAAGTGGCTGGGACCCTAGGAGGTAGCGACCATGCTATTTTAGAATTTTGGATAACTAGAGGCGGAAGACCTGTGAAGACTCAGACGTCAAGGTTAGATTTCAGAAAGGCAGATTTTAAGGGATTCAGAAAGAGAATTGGAGGGATCCAATGGCTGGATATCCTTAAAGACAAAAATGTCCAGGAAGGATGGGAAATCTTGAAAAATGAAATTCTCAAAGCACAGTTGTTAACAATTCCGAAAAGAGGGAAGAATAGGAAGCAGTTAAGGAAACCAGGATGGATGAACACAGAACTTAAGCACATGCTAAAAAGGAAGAAAAAAATGTTTATAAAATGGAAAGAGGGAGGCATATCTAAAGAAGAATATAATGCTGTCTGCAGAACCTGCAGGGCACAAATCAGATTAGCTAAAGCTGAAAATGAATTGAGGCTTGCAAGAGATGTCAAAAGCAATAATAAAGGATTTTGGGGATATGTCAAAAGTAAAAGAAAAGTCAAAGATGCCATAGGATTTTTACAGGATGAAAATGATGAAGTGGTAAGACAGGATGTTGAGAAGGCTGAACTTTTAAATTCCTATTTTGCATCTGTTTTCTCTCAGAAAGGAAATGTAACATCAACTGTTATTCACTGTCCTATTAAGGGAATAGAAGAATCCAGGATATCTATAAACAGAAAGATAGTGAGGAAACACTTAGCTAGCCTAAATGAATTCAAGTCTCCAGGTCCAGATGAATTACACCCCAGAGTACTGAAGGAGATAGCAGAAGAAATTTTTGAACCCCTCTCTATAATCTTTGAAAATTCTTGGAGAACAGGAGAAGTGCCAGAAGACTGGAGAAGAGCAAATGTTGTTCCTATCTTCAAAAAGGGGAAGAAGGTGGACCCAGGTAACTATAGGCCGGTGAGTCTGACTTCTATACCAGGAAAGATCTTTGAACAAATTATTAAACAACATGTATGTCAATACCTGGATAAGAATGAAGTGATTAAACAGAGTCAGCATGGGTTTGTAACTAATAAGTCATGTCAGACTAACTTAATTTCCTTCTATGACGGTATCACTGATTGGGTGGATCAAGGAAATGCTGTAGATATAGTATATCTTGACTTCAGCAAAGCATTTGACAAAGTCTCTCATACAATCCTTATTGAAAAAATGATTAAGTATGGAATGGACAAGGCAACTGTTAGGTGGATTCATAACTGGCTTAGTGATCGGACCCAAAGAGTGGTCGTAAATGGCTGCACATCCAGTTGGAAGAATGTCTCAAGTGGGGTACCACAGGGCTCTGTCCTGGGCCCTGTATTGTTCAACATCTTTATCAACGATTTAGATGAAGGAATTGAGGGTAAACTGATTAAATTTGCTGATGACACAAAGCTAGGAGGGATAGCTAATACTAGAGAAGAGAGAGAGAGGATTCAAAAAGATTTAAATAAACTGGAGAAGTGGGCAGCAACTAACAGAATGGTTTTTAACAGGGAGAAATGCAAAGTACTACATCTGGGCAATAAAAATGGAAAAAGCATATATAGAATGGGAGGAATAGGGCTATGTGACAGCACATGTGAAAAAGACTTGGGTATACTAATAGATCACAGACTGAATATGAGTCAACAGTGTGATGCAGCAGCAAAAAAGGCAAATGCAATTCTAGGATGTATTAACAGAAGCATACAGTCTAGATCACGTGAAGTCATTATTTCCCTCTACTCCTCTTTGGTCAGACCTCATCTGGAATATTGTGTCCAGTTTTGGGCACCACATTTTAAAAAAGACATCAACAAACTGGAGCAAGTTCAGAAAAGAGCGACCAGAATGGTGACCGGTCTGCAAACCCTGTCTTATGAGGAAAGGTTGCAGGATTTGGGAATGTTTAGTTTGCAAAAGAGAAGACTGAGAGGAGACTTAATAGCTGTCTACAAATATCTAAAGGGCTGTCACATTGTAGAAGGATCAACTTTATTCTCATTTGCACAAGGAAAGACTAGAAGCAATGGGATGAAACTGAATGGGAGGAGACACAGATTAGATATTAGAAAAAACTTTTTGACAGTTAGAGTGATCAATGAGTGGAACAGGCTGCCACGAGAAGTGGTGAGTTCTCCTTCAATGGAAGTCTTCAAACAGAGGCTGGACAGACATCTGACTGGGATGATTTAGCGAATCCTGCTTTGAGCAGGGGGTTGGACCAGATGGCCCAGGAGGTCCCTTCCAACTCTACGATTCTATGATTCTATGATTCTATCCCGTACCGCTCCTGTGTACAACTGTGCGCCTAATACCGTACCGCTCCTGTGTACACCAACTGTGCGCCCCACACCGTACCGCTCCTGTGTACACCACCTGTGCGCCCCACACCGTACCGCTCCTGTGTACACCACCTGTGCGCCCCACACCGTACCGCTCCTGTGTACACCACCTGTGCGCCCCACACCGTACCGCTCCTGTGTACACCACCTGTGCGCCCCATCCCGTACCGCTCCTGTGTAGACCAACTGTGCGCTCCATCCCATACCGCTCCTGTGTACACCAACTGTGTGCCCCATAACGTACCGCTCCTGTGTACACCAACTGTGCGCCCCACACCATACCGCTCCTGTGTACACCACCTGTGCGCCCCACACCGTACTGCTCCTGAGTGCACCATCTGTGTGCCCCATCCCGTACCGCTCCTGTGTAGACCAACTTTGCGCTCCATCCCGTACCGCTCCTGTGTACAACTGTGCGCCTCATACCGTACCGCTCCTGTGTACACCAACTGTGCGCCCCATCCCGTACCGCTCCTGTGTACACCAACTGTGCGCTCCATCCCGTACCGCTCCTGTGTAGACCAACTTTGCGCTCCATCCCGTACCGCTCCTGTGTACAACAACTGTGCGCCTCATACCGTACCGCTCCTGTGTACACCAACTGTGCGCCCCATCCCGTACCGCTCCTGTGTAGACCAACTGTGCGCTCCATCCCGTACCGCTCCTGTGTACAACAACTGTGCGCCTCATACCGTACTGCTCCTGTGTACACCACCTGTGCGCCCCATACCGTACTGCTCCTGTGTACACCACCTGTGCGCCCCATTCCGTACCGCTCCTGTGTACACCACCTGTGCGCCCCACACTGTACCGCTCCTGTGTACACCAACTGTGCGCCCCATTCCGTACCGCTCCTGTGTACACCAACTGTGCGCCCCACACTGTACCGCTCCTGTGTACACCAACTGTGTGCCCCATACCGTACCCTCGCCTCCCCGTCCGCACCCTCGCCGCCCCGTCCGCACCCTCGCCGCCCCGTCCGCACCTGTGACGGACCCTCGCCGCCCCGTCCGCACCTGTGACGGAACCTCGCCGCCCCGTCCGCACCTGTGACGGAACCTCGCCGCCCCGTCCGCACCTGTGACGGACCCTCGCCGCCCCGTCCGCACCTGTGACGGACCCTCGCCGCCCCGTCCGCACCTGTGACGGACCCTCGCCGCCCTGTCCGCACCTGTGACGGACCCTCGCCGCCCCGTCCGCACCTGTGACGGACCCTCGCCGCCCCGTCCGCACCCTCGCCGCCCCGTCCGCACCTGTGACGGACCCTCGCCGCCCCGTCCGCACCTGTGACGGACCCTCGCCGCCCCGTCCGCACCTGTGACGGACCCTCGCCGCCCCGTCCGCACCTGTGACGGACCCTCGCCGCCCCGTCCGCACCTGTGATGGACCCTCGCCGCCCCGTCCGCACCCTCACCGCCCCGTCCGCACCTGTGACGGACCCTCGCCGCCCCGTCCGCACCTGTGACGGACCCTCGCCGCCCCGTCCGCACCCTCGCCGCCCCGTCCGCACCTGTGACGGACCCTCGCCGCCCCGTCCGCACCTGTGACGGACCCTCGCCGCCCCGTCCGCACCTGTGACGGACCCTCGCCGCCCCGTCCGCACCTGTGACGGACCCTCGCCGCCCCGTCCGCACCCTCACCGCCCCGTCCGCACCTGTGACGGACGCTCACCGCCCCGTCCGCACCCTCGCCGCCCCGTCCGCACCTGTGACGGACCCTCGCCGCCCCGTCCGCACCTGTGACGGACCCTCGCCGCCCCGTCCGCACCTGTGACGGACCCTCGCCGCCCCGTCCGCACCTGTGACGGACCCTCGCCGCCCCGTCCGCACCTGTGACGGACCCTCGCCGCCCCGTCCGCACCTGTGACGGACCCTCGCCGCCCCGTCCGCACCTGTGACGGACCCTCGCCGCCCCGTCCGCACCTGTGACGGACCCTCGCCGCCCCGTCCGCACCTGTGACGGACCCTCGCCGCCCCGTCCGCACCCTCGCCGCCCCGTCCGCACCTGTGACGGACGCTCACCGCCCCCAGCACAGTCCTGGAGGAGACGGGCTCCTCTCTCGGTGACCGGCCGCCATCACTGAATTATTAGTATTTAACCCTTACACGCCCGGTCACATGGACGGATCCGGTTCTCAGTGTCATCAGTGGGCACCGGGGTGGGGGGGTCGCTGTTGCTATGGTAACACGAGAGAAAGCGTAAAACCAGCCGGTGAATGGGCACGACGTGAGGCAATGATGGCGGAAGCAGGGCGGCAGGCCGCGGGGACAATGCGGCTGCCGGTGCACCGGGGCTGGGCCCGTCCTCCTCCTCACCTGTGCTCTGCCCCGGCCGGGCCGCTGTGGGGTGAAGGCCCGCTCTCCTCTCCTCCGCCGCCGGCCCCGGTTCGCTCCTCTTCTTCGACGAGCAGCCCTTACCGTGAGCGAAGCGCGCGCCTCCGCCCTCAGAGAAAGACACTGCGGAGGGAGCAGGAGCGGCCACGGCGGAGGCGACGTCACTGCCTCCAGTCACCGGGAGCGCGCACGTAAGCCGCTTATACAAGGGCGGGGCGTAGACTCCAGCGGCCCCGCCCCCGCAGTGTGGACGCGCCCGTCGGCGGCGGCCCCGGGGGCGCGCTCGTTTTCCCGCCCTTTTGTCGTTGTTTTCTGAGGTGATCGCGGAGGTTTGAGGGATAATAGGTGGAGTTCTCACCCAATGTTCACAACTAGGTCATGAGAGATGAAGATTCGCTAACACAAGGCTGCTGCCTTATTTTTGTAATATTTGTGAGTATTTTTATATTTCTCTATTTTTGACCATTAGATGTCGTATATTTGTTTTTCCCCCATATTTCCAAGTTCTGGCACCGCCAATGCTGTCAGTCCCTGTGGGGTCGGTGTCATTAGTGTAATGTGTGCCTGACATTAATGGCTCGCCTGGTGTACCGCCTGATGGTGCCGAGAAAACCGTCACACTGATAGAAACGCCTGGTGTACCGCCTGATGGGGCCGAGAAAACCGTCACACTGATAGAAACGCCTGGTGTACCGCCTGATGGTGCCGAGAAAACCGTCACACTGATAGAAACGCCTGGTGTACCGCCTGATGGTGCTGAGAAAACCGTCACACTGATAGAAACGCCTGGTGTACCGCCTGATGGTGCCGAGAAAACCGTCACACTGATAGAAACGCCTGGTGTACCGCCTGATGGTGCCGAGAAAACCGTCACACTGATAGAAACGCCTGGTGTACCGCCTGATGGTGCCGAGAAAACCGTCACACTGATAGAAACGCCTGGTGTACCGCCTGATGGGGCCGAGAAAACCGTCACACTGATAGAAACGCCTGGTGTACCGCCTGATGGTGCCGAGAAAACCGTCACACTGATAGAAACGCCTGGTGTACCGCCTGATGGTGCCGAGAAAACCGTCACACTGATAGAAACGCCTGGTGTACCGCCTGATGGTGCCGAGAAAACCGTCACACTGATAGAAACGCCTGGTGTACCGCCTGATGGTGCCGAGAAAACCTTCACACTGATAGAAACGCCTGGTGTACCGCCTGATGGTGCCGAGAAAACCGTCACACTGATAGAAACGCCTGGTGTACCGCCTGATGGTGCCGAGAAAACCGTCACACTGATAGAAACGCCTGGTGTACCGCCTGATGGTGCCGAGAAAACCGTCACACTGATAGAAACGCCTGGTGTACCGCCTGATGGTGCCGAGAAAACCGTCACACTGATAGAAACGCCTGGTGTACCGCCTGATGGGGCCGAGAAAACCGTCACACTGATAGAAACGCCTGGTGTACCGCCTGATGGGGCCGAGAAAACCGTCACACTGATAGAAACGCCTGGTGTACCGCCTGATGGGGCCGAGAAAACCGTCACACTGATAGAAACGCCTGGTGTACCGCCTGATGGTGCCGAGAAAACCGTCACACTGATAGAAACGCCTGGTGTACCGCCTGATGGTGCCGAGAAAACCGTCACACTGATAGAAACGCCTGGTGTACCGCCTGATGGGGCCGAGAAAACCGTCACACTGATAGAAACGCCTGGTGTACCGCCTGATGGTGCTGAGAAAACCGTCACACTGATAGAAACGCCTGGTGTACCGCCTGATGGTGCTGAGAAAACCGTCACACTGATAGAAACGCCTGGTGTACCGCCTGATGGGGCCGAGAAAACCGTCACACTGATAGAAACGCCTGGTGTACCGCCTGATGGTGCCGAGAAAACCGTCACACTGATAGAAACGCCTGGTGTACCGCCTGATGGTGCTGAGAAAACCGTCACACTGATAGAAACGCCTGGTGTACCGCCTGATGGGGCCGAGAAAACCGTCACACTGATAGAAACGCCTGGTGTACCGCCTGATGGGGCCGAGAAAAAAAAACGCGCGCCGATGGGCGCGCGAATTTTGGCTCATCTTTCAAGATGGAAGAGGCCAGGAGCCATTTGGTGAGCTGCATTTCTTGCTACATGTTCACAGATTTACCAGTGGAAAATCCAAACTTCACATGCCACAAATGCAAGCTTGTGTCCCTGTTGGAGGAAAAGTTGCAAAATCTCGAAGAGAGGTTAGCTACGTTGAAGATCATTAAGGAAGGTGAAGAGTTCTTGGACAGAGCAGAATTATCTCTTCATGTTACAGAAAGAGAAGAAATTCAAAGTGCACCAGAAGAAACAGAGGAATGGAGACATGTGACCCAGAGAAGCAGGAGGATCAGGAGGCAGTCAGCACCCATACTGCTCAGGAACCAGTACCAGGCTCTCACGCAGGAAAACGATGAAGAAATACATCAGGATAAGACTTTGCCAACAAACAGCAACCATGTACGCCTTCAGAATCCTCCTGGATGGAGAAAGAAAAATGTTGTGAAGAAGAAACGGAGAGTGGTGGTCATGGGGATTCCCTGCTGAGAGGAACAGAGGCCGCTATCTGCAGACCGGATATAACTTCAAGAGAAATGTGTTGTCTTCCAGGTGCAAAAATTAAAGATGTGTCTGACAGGATATCAGGACTCTTCAGACCTACAGATGACTACCCATTCCTGCTACTACATGTGGGGACAAATGACACCGCAAGAAACGACCTGGAAACCATCTGCAGAGACTTTGAAGACTTAGGCAAGAAAGTGAAAGAACTGGGAGCGCAGGTGGTCTTCTCTTCCATCCTCCCAGTGGATGGCCATGGAACAAGGAGGTGGAATAAGATTCTGCAGGTGAACAACTGGCTACGTCGATGGTGCCATCAGCAACGATTTGGATTTCTGGATCACGGAGTGAACTACTTATACGATGGACTACTTGCTAGAGATGGGGTGCACCTTACGAAGACTGGAAAGCATGTATTTGGAAGTCGCCTTGCTACACTTGTAAGGAGAGCTTTAAACTAGAACAACATGGGAAGGGAAGCAAAAGACCAGAAAAAGCCATACACCTGACAAATGCTATTGAGAACTCTGCTATTAGAAGTGGAAAGGAAGAACAAAGACGAAAGAATCTAATTAATAAAAATATTGGAGAAAGAGAAACCAATCACAAACTAAAATGTTTCTATACTAATGCACAAAGCATGGGCAACAAACAAGGAGAATTGGAACTACTAACACAGGAAAAGAAATATGATGTCATTGGAATCACTGAAACTTGGTGGGACAATACACATGATTGGAATACAAGACTAGAAGGATACAACTTATTTGCAAGAAACAGACTTGATAAACGAGGAGGGGGTGTCGCATTGTATGTTAGAAACGCATATATCTGCACAGAGATTGAAGCTTCAGAGACTGGGAGTTCTGTGGAAACTGTTTGGGTAAGAATACAAGGACAGAACAATGGAAAGGACACCATTGTAGGCATTTACTACAGGCCGCCTGTGCAAGCTGAAGATATGGATGAACTCTTTATGCATCAAATGGCCAAGTTCTCCAAAAAATATGACATAGTTGTCATGGGAGATTTCAACTATCCAGACATTTGTTGGGAATCTCTCTCAGGCAAAACTAACAGGTCAAGGAAATTCTTATCCTCTCTTGCTGACAACTTCATCTTCCAAAAGGTAAAGGAGAAAACAAGGGGAACTGCTACCTTGGATCTAATCCTTATAAACAGGGAGGAAATGGTTGAGGAGGTAAAAGTGGCTGGGACCCTAGGAGGTAGCGACCATGCTATTTTAGAATTTTGGATAACTAGAGGCGGAAGACTCAGACGTCAAGGTTAGATTTCAGAAAGGCAGATTTTAAGGGATTCAGAAAGAGAATTGGAGGGATCCAATGGCTGGATATCCTTAAAGACAAAAATGTCCAGGAAGGATGGGAAATCTTGAAAAATGAAATTCTCAAAGCACAGTTGTTAACAATTCCGAAAAGAGGGAAGCATTTAAGGAAACCAGGATGGATGAACACAGAACTTAAGCACATGCTAAAAAGGAAGAAAAAAATGTTTATAAAATGGAAAGAGGGAGGCATATCTAAAGAAGAATATAATGCTTTCTGCAGAACCTGCAGGGCACAAATCAGATTATCGAAAGCTGAAAATGAATTGAGGCTTGCAAGAGATGTCAAAAGCAATAATAAAGGATTTTGGGGATATGTCAAAAGTAAAAGAAAAGTCAAAGATGCTATAGGATTTTTACAGGATGAAAATGATGAAATGGTAAGACAGGATGTTGAGAAGGCTGAACTTTTAAATTCCTATTTTGCATCTGTTTTCTCTCAGAAAGGAAATGTAACATCAATTGTTTTTCACTGTCCTATTAAGGGAATAGAAGAATCCAGGATATCTATAAACAGAAAGATAGTGAGGAAACACTTAGCTAACCTAAATGAATTCAAGTCTCCAGGTCCAGATGAATTACACCCCAGAGTACTGAAGGAGATAGCAGAAGAAATTTTTGAACCCCTCTCCATAATCTTTGAAAATTCTTGGAGAACAGGAGAAGTGCCAGAAGACTGGAGAAGAGCAAATGTTGTTCCTATCTTCAAAAAGGGGAAGAAGGTGGACCCAGGCAACTATAGGCCGGTGAGTCTGACTTCTATACCAGGAAAGATCTTTGAACAAATTATTAAACAACATGTATGTCAGTACCTGGATAAGAATGAAGTGATTAAACAGAGTCAGCATGGGTTTGTAACTAATAAGTCATGTCAGACTAATTTAATTTCCTTCTATGACGGTATCACTGATTGGGTGGATCAAGGAAATGCTGTAGATATAGTATATCTTGACTTCAGCAAAGCATTTGACAAAGTCTCTCATACAATCCTTATTGAAAAAATGACTAAGTATGGAATGGACAAGGCAACTGTTAGGTGGATTCATAACTGGCTTAGTGATCGGACCCAAAGAGTGGTCGTAAATGGCTGCACATCCAGTTGGAAGAATGTCTCAAGTGGGGTACCACAGGGCTCTGTCCTGGGCCCTGTATTGTTCAACATCTTTATCAACGATTTAGATGAAGGAATTGAGGGTAAACTGATTAAATTTGCTGATTACACAAAGCTAGGAGGGATAGCTAATACTAGAGAAGAGAGAGAGAGGATTCAAAAAGATTTAAATAAACTGGAGAAGTGGGCAGCAACTAACAGAATGGTTTTTAACAGGGAGAAATGCAAAGTACTACATCTGGGCAATAAAAATGAAAAAAGCATATATAGAATGGGAGGAATAGGCCTAAGCGACAGCACATGTGAAAAAGACTTGGGTATACTAATAGATCACAGACTGAATATGAGTCAACAGTGTGATGCAGCAGCGAAAAAGGCAAATGCAATTCTAGGATGTATTAACAGAAGCATACAGTCTAGATCACGTGAAGTCATTATTTCCCTCTACTCCTCTTTGGTCAGACCTCATCTGGAATATTGTGTCCAATTTTGGGCACCACATTTTAAAAAAGACATCAACAAACTGGAGCAAGTTCAGAAAAGAGCGACCAGAATGGTGACTGGTCTGCAAACCCTGTCTTATGAGGAAAGGTTGCAGGATTTGGGAATGTTTAGTTTGCAAAAGAGAAGACTGAGAGGAGACTTAATAGCTGTCTACAAATATCTAAAGGGCTGTCACATTGTACAAGGATCAACTTTATTCTCATTTGCACAAGGAAAGACTAGAAGCAATGGGATGAAGCTGAATGGGAGGAGACACAGATTAGATATTAGAAAAAACTTTTTGACAGTTAGAGTGATCAATGAGTGGAACAGGCTGCCACAAGAAGTGGTGAGTTCTCCTTCAATGGAAGTCTTCAAACAGAGGCTGGACAGACATCTAACTGGGATGATTTAGCGAATCCTGCTTTGAGCAGGGGGTTGGACCAGCTGGCCCAGGAGGTCCCTTCCAACTCTACGATTCTATGATTCTAACCGTCACACTATCACACTGATAGAAACAACTGGTGTACCGCCTGATGGTGCTGAGAAAACAAACCGTCATACTATCACAGTGATAGAAACATGGAAGTGTTGTGTCTCCAGGACAGTGATGGCGATCCGTAGTGGTGCAGAGCGCTCCCTGTGGGCACACGCCATTGCCGGGCTGTGTCAGTACACCGGGCTTGGTGGGTGAGGAGCCCGGCGACTCCACACTCTACTGTACGTCCCCTACACATCCAGCTGACGTGTATGGCGGCATACACCTGCCACAATAAACACTGCTGGCCATCAAAGGCCGGTGCTGACCTGTGAGGCCCCTGCTGCATGAGGACGGTGAGTAGCAGGGGGATTGGGGGTTATTCTGTATGCGTTGAACAGCAGCGCTGGAAGGATGGGACATATACCAGGATGAGGGTGCGTATGCAAGAATGGGGGACACATATACCAGGATGGGGCACATATAAGAAACAGTCTACTTACTGGTGGAGTGGGTGGACTCTGAGTCAGCGACACTTTGCAGGGTGAAAGCACGGTAGTGAAGGTGCTTGCTTGAAGAAGCACACGTGAGGCAATCCAAATAATAAGGAAAAAAGCAGCAGGCTCCGTTTACCGTATCATAAAAAACCTAAGTCCTTTATTTTAGAAAAGCATACATGGACAAGGTTTGTGAGGGCAGGATAAGTGCAGGCAAGAAACGGGACTGTCTACTCTCTGCTGCCCCTGCCTGCTCTCTGCTGCCCCCCCACCTGCTCTCTGTTGCCTCCGCCTACTCTCTGTTGCCTCTGCCTGATCTCTGCTGCCCCCACCTGCTCTCTGCTGCCCCCGCCTGCTCTCTTGCCTCTGCCTGCTCTCTGCTGCCCCCGCCTGCTCTCTCCACCTGCTCTCTGCTGCCCCTGCCTGCTCTCTGCTGCCCCCCCGCTTGCTCTCCGTTGCCTCCGCCTGCTCTCTGCTGCCCCCGCCTGCTCTCTGCTGCCCCCGCCTGCTCTCTGCTGCCCCCGCTGCTCTCTCTGCCTGCTCTCTGCTGCCCCCGCCTGCTCTCTCCTGCCCCCGCCTGCTCTCTGCTGCCCCCGCCTGCTCTCTACTGTCCCCGCCTACTCTGTCTGAGATTTTCTTTCTAAGTATTCAGGTAAAATTGCCGTGTTGGCACTTTGCGATAAATAAGTGGGTTTTGGGGTGCAGTTTGGGCACTCTGTTTCTAAGGTTCGCCATCACTGCTCTGGGATATCGGACAAAATATAAATTGTTTGATCCTTAGGGGCTCTAAAGACCGCTCCATTTGGGTTTCCAGAGGATGGAAATCCACTCTAAGGTGATGGACCTTGGGCAGAATGTTCTTTGGGCTGCTTCCATGTCTTAGAGCTGCATTCTCTTATTTTCAGCCGCTTGGAAACCCTCGCTCTGTACCAGTCATTCCCAGACACAAGTATCGGTGCAGTGATGAAATATATCGTCCGTACCAGCTGAGGCATTGTAAAAGAGGTCTCACACTTGACCGAGGCCGTATATAGTGCAGATATAGCGATATACGTGTCCCAGGGTGATCGGCTTCTCACACATAAATCTCAATGAGTCGAAGTGAAATTCTCATTACTCATCTCTCCCCGTCGGGTTCATCCATATCTGAGTGGTAACAGCCACGACGCAGACAAAACAAACCTCTTCACCATCTGTCGTCTGTCCTCCTCTTCTCTAAAGTCATGAATGGGGTTTTACTATTAGAATTTCTTCCTGTCTTAGCCCGGTATCCAGGTTAAAGGGATTGTCTCAAGTTATTATGTGGTTAAAATTTCAAAGTGCTTGTAAAAAAAAACAAGCAAATTGCCTCTTATTAAAAATCCTCTCAAGAGAGGAGGTCTCAGAGTGTAAGGAGCTTCAGCGCAAGCAGACGCCAGACTTTACCTCCTTCTCGTGGTGCTCTGGAGCTAGCCGGATCACTGGATCCACGAAGCTTGGAAAAGCGCAGAGATCGGACCGGCGGCGTTAATCTTCAGGAGTACACTACAAAGTATTAGGCAAGGAGCAGTTTGCTCCTGAAGAAAAGGAGTCAATTCATGGGATGCCCACAATGACCAATCCCTTCTACCGGAAGCCATCTCCATTCCAGCTGATGGGATTGCTGAGATCAATCTTTGCCAGCTTTCCGTATGAAGGAGGTGTGGTTCATGCCAGCACCATGTGGCAGTATCGTACCTCTATAGCCTGCATTCTGTTGTCCTTGTGCCGCCCACTATCACAGCAGTGCCGATGACTTTACCACCCAACAAGATATGTGCACGATCATTATCATGAACGTGTCTCGGTATGTATCGTTAGCACCCCGACGTGGCAGCAAAATGGTTTCCCGAACTCTTGTCCCAGCGGCCACGTCGGTGGGACCCTGTCCATGCCCTGCAAGCCTCCTCCTACCTGCCGGCAGGGATCTTTAGATTTGTAGTCCTGGCGCGACATCATTGTTGAGGCACGATGCCCACACAAAGAGGAAGAAAGAAGTTTTGGGGTGTGTTCCTGGGGTCCACGAACTACTGCCGGACTTTATTCATCTCTTCGTATCAGAATGGAAGCGCCGATATCACTATCATCGGGTACATGTCTGATGCCCAGAAATCCACAGGTCAAAATGTTAATTAAAAGTGAGAAAAAAAAATAAAGATAAAATATAGAAATAGTAACGAAATAACAACAAGCTCCAGAATATTGTAGGTGACATTTTTGCACATGGTTCTGATCCTCAGTCTCTGAAGTCATCTGCTTGTTTTCTTCCACCATGAATTATTAGTGCATGTGTTTTTTTCTCTTTCAGACACTATCCGTAGTTTGCATGATGTTATTTTTTGTTACATCCATATAGCTTAGTATAAAGTAACCCAGAAGCTTGATACAATGGTGAATTAGCGCTCTCCGCAATTCTTCGCAGTTAATCTCCGATGATTACTTGTACAAGTTCAATCATTTCATCTCTTAATAGCGATAAATTGGGCTAAAATGTATTTTTCTGTCTCGCCGACAAGCAGTAACTACGATCCCTCTGATGTAAAGCAGAAATTCCCTCTATAATGGTTATTATTCATCTCGGAATAAGAGTTTCCACATGTCCCGCTTACTGAACTGTCAGATGTCAGGCGAAACCTGGCAGGTCCTAGAACAGGCTCCGACTCGTACATATGGGAAGTTCCCTTAAAACCGAGAGGACTACGGGGCTGACATAATGGTAACTGACTGCGATGGCTCCGGCATAAAGACGACCGAGCTATATATAATTCTGAGGATTATTATAGCTTTCCAGGAGAGGCATAGTCGTAGAGGAGATCCTTTGTCATGTCTGCTACCATACAATTTCTAGCCATATTGTCCGTGAGAAAAATGGGGGTTCAAGGTGACTATGGCGTGCTCCAGATGGATTCTTATACGTCCAGATTATCTGTTTTGAAAGTAAGGGAGAATGCAAAAAAAGTTCAAGCAGAAGACTTGCCAAGTTTCCAAAAAGTTTCAGGAAAATAAAACCAGCAATCTGATTGGCTATTAGTAAATATTCAATTAGTCCCTTTTCATCAGAGACCACTGTTTTCACAGTGCATTTAAATGATCTTAGCCCCCCCCCCCCAGCAAGCGACAGATATAGATCCGTAAACGAGCATTATACACAAGATGGTCGGTGATCAATTGGTGGCCCGTTAGCAAGACTTTCCCCATCGTGTTGTCGGCAGCACATGCTGATAAATGATCCGATCTCCTGTCAGATGAGCATTTTATTTGTTTGATGGTTTACCCATAGCATGTTTACACCAGCAAATACCCGAGACCAAACTTTTGTAGAGGGATTGTATGGCATTAGGGTACAAGTCTGCAGTCACTCTATACGGCGTGCATGTGACCGCAAGTATGTGATTTGCAACCATGCAGTCACTTTCCAACTAGTCGTGTGCAGCCTCTCTCAAGGCAACGGTATTGAGTGAGGTCGGACACAGTCTAGTCGAAATGTGGCCGGAAGTGTGCAAGTCACGTACGTGCAGTGACCATGCGGTCACTTGCCAACTAGTCGTGTGCAGCCTCTCTCAAGGCAACGGTATTGAGTGAGGTCGGACACAGTCTAGTCGAAATGTGGCCGGAAGTGTGCAAGTCACGTACGTGCAGTGACCATGCGGTCACTTGCCAAATAGACATGCGTGGCCTCTCAGTGGAAGGGTATTGAGTGAGGTCGGATACAGTCTAGTGGAAATGTGGCCGTAAATGTGCAATTCACGTACGTGCAGTGACCATGCGGTCACTTGCCAACTAGACATGCGTGGCCTCTCTCAATGCAAGTGTATTGAGTGAGGTCGGACACAGTCTAGTCGAAATGTGGCCAGAAGTGTGCAAGTCACGTACGTGCAGTGACCATGCGGTCACTTGCCAACTAGACATGCGTGGCCTCAATGCAAGTGTATTGAGTGAGGTCGGACACAGTCTAGTTGAAATGTGGCCGGAAGTGTGCAAGTCACGTACGTGCAGTGACCATGCGGTCACTTTCCAACTAGACATGCGTGGCCTCAAGGCAAGTGTATTGAGTGAGGTCGGACACAGTCTAGTCGAAATGTGGCCGGAAGTGTGCAAGTCACGTACGTGCAGTGACCATGCGGTCACTTGCCAACTAGACATGCGTGGCCTCAATGCAAGTGTATTGAGTGAGGTCGGACACAGTCTAGTTGAAATGTGGCTGGAAGTGTGCAAGTCACGTACGTGCAGTGACCATGCGGTCTCTTGCCAACTAGACATGCGTGGCCTCTCTCAATGCAAGTGTATTGAGTGAGGTCGGACACAGTCTAGTTGAAATGTGGCCGGAAGTGTGCAAGTCACGTACGTGCAGTGACCATGCGGTTACTTGCCAACTAGACATGCGTGGCCTCTCTCAATGCAAGTGTATTGAGTGAGGTCGGACACAGTCTAGTCGAAATGTGGCCGGAAGTGTGCAAGTCACGTACGTGCAGTGACCATGCGGTCACTTGCCAAATAGACATGCGTGGCCTCTCAGTGGAAGGGTATTGAGTGAGGTCGGATACAGTCTAGTAGAAATGTGGCCGGAAATGTGCAATTCACGTACGTGCAGTGACCATGCGGTCACTTGCCAACTAGACATGCGTGGCCTCTCTCAATGCAAGTGTATTGAGTGAGGTCGGACACAGTCTAGTCGAAATGTGGCCGGAAGTGTGCAAGTCACGTACGTGCAGTGACCATGCGGTCACTTGCCAACTAGACATGCGTGGCCTCAATGCAAGTGTATTGAGAGGTCGGACACAGTCTAGTTGAAATGTGGCCGGAAGTGTGCAAGACACGTACGTGCAGTGACCATGCGGTCACTTGCCAACTAGACATGCGTGGCCTCAAGGCAAGTGTATTGAGTGAGGTCGGACACAGTCTAGTCGAAATGTGGCCGGAAGTGTGCAAGTCACGTACGTGCAGTGACCATGCGGTCACTTGCCAACTAGACATGCGTGGCCTCTCAATGCAAGTGTATTGAGTGAGGTCGGACACAGTCTAGTTGAAATGTGGCTGGAAGTGTGCAAGTCACGTACGTGCAGTGACCATGCGGTCACTTGCCAACTAGACATGCGTGGCCTCGCTCAATGCAAGTGTATTGAGTGAGGTCGGATACAGTCTAGTCGAAATGTGGCCGGAAGTGTGCAAGTTACGTACGTGCAGTGACCATGCGGTCACTTGCCAACTAGACATGCGTGGCCTCAATGCAAGTGTATTGAGTGAGGTCGGATACAGTCTAGTTGAAATGTGGCCGGAAGTGTGCAAGTCACATACGTGCAGTGACCATGCGGTCACTTGCCAACTAGACATGCGTGGCCTCTCTCAATGCAAGTGTATTGAGTGAGGTCGGACACAGTCTAGTTGAAATGTGGCCGGAAGTGTGCAAGTCACGTACGTGCAGTGACCATGCGGTTACTTGCCAACTAGACATGCGTGGCCTCTCTCAATGCAAGTGTATTGAGTGAGGTCGGACACAGTCTAGTCGAAATGTGGCCGGAAGTGTGCAAGTCACGTACGTGCAGTGACCATGCGGTTACTTGCCAACTAGACATGCGTGGCCTCTCTCAATGCAAGTGTATTGAGTGAGGTCGGACACAGTCTAGTCGAAATGTGGCCGTAAGTGTGCAAGTCACGTACGTGCAGTGACCATGCGGTCACTTGCCAACTAGACATGCGTGGCCTCTCTCAATGCAAGTGTATTGAGTGAGGTCGGACACAGTCTAGTCGAAATGTGGCCGGAAGCGTGCAAGTCACGTACGTGCAGTGACCATGCGGTCACTTGCCAACTAGACATGCGTGGCCTCTCTCAATGCAAGTGTATTGAGTGAGGTCGGACACAGTCTAGTTGAAATGTGGCCGGAAGTGTGCAAGTCACGTACGTGCAGTGACCATGCGGTCACTTGCCAACTAGACATGCGTGGCCTCGCTCAATGCAAGTGTATTGAGTGAGGTCGGATACAGTCTAGTCGAAATGTGGCCGGAAGTGTGCAAGTCACGTACGTGCAGTGACCATGCGGTCACTTGCCAACTAGACATGCGTGGCCTCAATGCAAGTGTATTGAGTGAGGTCGGACACAGTCTAGTTGAAATGTGGCCGGAAGTGTGCAAGTCACGTACGTGCAGTGACCATGCGGTCACTTGCCAACTAGACATGCGTGGCCTCGCTCAATGCAAGTGTATTGAGTGAGGTCAGATACAGTCTAGTCGAAATGTGGCCGGACGTGTGCAAGTCACGTACGTGCAGTGACCATGCGGTCACTTGCCAACTAGACATGCGTGGCCTCTCTCAATGCAAGTGTATTGAGTGAGGTCGGACACAGTCTAGTTGAAATGTGGCCGTAAGTGTGCAAGTCACGTACCTGCAGTGACCATGCGGTCACTTGCCAACTAGACATGCATGGCCTCGCTCAATGGAAGGGTATTGAGTGAGGTCGGATACAGTCTAGTCGAAATGTGGCCGGAAGTGTGCAAGTCACGTACGTGCAGTGACCATGCGGTCACTTGCCAACTAGACATGCGTGGCCTCTCAATGCAAGTGTATTGAGTGAGGTCGGACACAGTCTAGTTGAAATGTGGCTGGAAGTGTGCAAGTCACGTACGTGCAGTGACCATGCGGTCACTTGCCAACTAGACATGCGTGGCCTCGCTCAATGCAAGTGTATTGAGTGAGGTCGGATACAGTCTAGTCGAAATGTGGCCGGAAGTGTGCAAGTCACGTACGTGCAGTGACCATGCGGTCACTTGCCAACTAGACATGCGTGGCCTCAATGCAAGTGTATTGAGTGAGGTCGGATACAGTCTAGTTGAAATGTGGCCGGAAGTGTGCAAGTCACATACGTGCAGTGACCATGCGGTCACTTGCCAACTAGACATGCGTGGCCTCTCTCAATGCAAGTGTATTGAGTGAGGTCGGACACAGTCTAGTTGAAATGTGGCCGGAAGTGTGCAAGTCACGTACGTGCAGTGACCATGCGGTTACTTGCCAACTAGACATGCGTGGCCTCTCTCAATGCAAGTGTATTGAGTGAGGTCGGACACAGTCTAGTCGAAATGTGGCCGGAAGTGTGCAAGTCACGTACGTGCAGTGACCATGCGGTTACTTGCCAACTAGACATGCGTGGCCTCTCTCAATGCAAGTGTATTGAGTGAGGTCGGACACAGTCTAGTCGAAATGTGGCCGTAAGTGTGCAAGTCACGTACGTGCAGTGACCATGCGGTCACTTGCCAACTAGACATGCGTGTCCTCTCTCAATGCAAGTGTATTGAGTGAGGTCGGACACAGTGTAGTCGAAATGTGGCCGGAAGTGTGCAAGTCACGTACGTGCAGTGACCATGCGGTCACTTGCCAACTAGACATGCGTGGCCTCTCTCAATGCAAGTGTATTGAGTGAGGTCGGACACAGTCTAGTCGAAATGTGGCCGGAAGCGTGCAAGTCACGTACGTGCAGTGACCATGCGGTCACTTGCCAACTAGACATGCGTGGCCTCTCTCAATGCAAGTGTATTGAGTGAGGTCGGACACAGTCTAGTTGAAATGTGGCCGGAAGTGTGCAAGTCACGTACGTGCAGTGACCATGCGGTCACTTGCCAACTAGACATGCGTGGCCTCGCTCAATGCAAGTGTATTGAGTGAGGTCGGATACAGTCTAGTCGAAATGTGGCCGGAAGTGTGCAAGTCACGTACGTGCAGTGACCATGCGGTCACTTGCCAACTAGACATGCGTGGCCTCAATGCAAGTGTATTGAGTGAGGTCGGACACAGTCTAGTTGAAATGTGGCCGGAAGTGTGCAAGTCACGTACGTGCAGTGACCATGCGGTCACTTGCCAACTAGACATGCGTGGCCTCGCTCAATGCAAGTGTATTGAGTGAGGTCAGATACAGTCTAGTCGAAATGTGGCCGGACGTGTGCAAGTCACGTACGTGCAGTGACCATGCGGTCACTTGCCAACTAGACATGCGTGGCCTCTCTCAATGCAAGTGTATTGAGTGAGGTCGGACACAGTCTAGTTGAAATGTGGCCGTAAGTGTGCAAGTCACGTACCTGCAGTGACCATGCGGTCACTTGCCAACTAGACATGCATGGCCTCGCTCAATGGAAGGGTATTGAGTGAGGTCGGATACAGTCTAGTCGAAATGTGGCCGGAAGTGTGCAAGTCACGTACGTGCAGTGACCATGCGGTCACTTGCCAACTAGACATGCGTGGCCTCGCTCAATGCAAGTGTATTGAGTGAGGTCGGACACAGTCTAGTCGAAATGTGGCCGGAAGTGTGCAAGTCACGTACGTGCAGTGACCATGCGGTCACTTGCCAACTAGACATGCGTGGCCTCGTTCAATGCAAGTGTATTGAGTGAGGTCAGACACAGTCTAGTCGAAACGTGGCCGGAAGTGTGCAAGTCACGTACGTGCAGTGACCATGCGGTCACTTGCCAACTAGACATGCGTGGCCTCGCTCAATGCAAGTGTATTGAGTGAGGTCGGACACAGTCTAGTCGAAATGTGGCCGGAAGTGTGCAAGTCACGTACGTGCAGTGACCATGCGGTCACTTGCCAACTAGACATGCGTGGCCTCGCTCAATGCAAGTGTATTGAGTGAGGTCGGACACAGTCTAGTCGAAATGTGGCCGGAAGTGTGCAAGCCACGTACTTGCAGTGACCATGCGGTCACTTGCCAACTAGACATGCGTGGCCTCTCTCAATGGAAGGGTATTGAGTGAGGTTGGACACAGTCTAGTTGACATGTAGCCGGAAGTTTGCAAGTCGCATCCGTGCAGTTACATGACCACTCGCTGCCAACAGTGATGTGAAGATTCATCAGTCTGGAATCACTTGGAGTCTTGTTGGATTTCCGATGGCCATCCTATTTTCCCCATGTCAGTGAAGTTTGGAGGAAGACAGGAGAAAGCCCAAGACATAATCATTCGTCCCACAGCTATGTACTGTGTATGGATGACAATTATCGGGCCATACCCTGTCCCTGCAGGGAGGATTTAGTATCCTAAAGCCACCATTCTAGTAAATGGCCACTCATGTAACGCAAAGCTCAGTTCATGTTCGCCAGCACAGAAGCCGCTGACATTTTTTATTAGGATTTTGTAAGATCCCTTTGACTATTTTAGTACATCTGGTCACAGCGGTAGGAAGCTGCAGGTCGCCTGGCTGTCTTCAGAGACAAAGTCAAGAAAAGAGAACAAAAGATCATAAGATTTTCGTTGCTGTTTTGTTTCCTCCAATTAAAATGAATTATTAGCGGCTTTATAGAAGGAATTTTCATTAATCCTTTTTTCTTTTTGTTATATTAGGTACAGACAAGTCTATTGTATAGCGCCGCCTATAACTCCCGGCTAGAGGTAGCCAGAAACAACAGGCCCCAACCTCACAGGAACACTCTGGGACCTGCTCTGGGTCATAGTAACATAACATAGTAACATAGTTTTGAAGGCTGAAGGAAGACCTTATGTCCATCTAGATCAGCCTATTTTTAGTGCAGCTGTTCTGCATTGTTGATCCTGGGGAAGGCAAAAAAACCACAGAGTAGAAGCCAATTTTCTCCATAGGGAAAAAAATTCCTTCCCCTAAGCTGGGTCAACCATCTACCTATAATCTGTTATTCGTAACCTTCTATACTGTTACTCACAAGAAAAGCCTCCATTCCTTTCTTACATTCATTCAGTGAGTTGGCCATCACCACTTCCTCAGGGAGAGGATTCCAGAGCCTCACTGCTCTTACCATGAAGAACCCTCTTCTATGCTGGTGCAGAAATCGTCTTTCCTCCAAGCGAAGAGAATGCCCCCTTGTTCTTGTCACAGTCCTTGGTACAAACAGTTCATTGGAGAGATCTCTGTATTGCCCTCTGATATACTTGTACATATATATTAAGTCTCCCCTAAGTCTTCTCTTTTCTAGAGTAAATAGACCTAATTTTGATAACCTTTCTGGGTATTGTAGTGAACCAACTCCATTTATCATTTTAGTAGCCCGCCTTTGAACCCTTTTAAGTTCAGTAATGTCTTTCTTGAGCACCGGCGTCCAAAATTGCACACAATCCTCCAAGTGTGGTCTGACGAGTGATTTGTACAGAGGGAGAATTATGTTTTCATCTCGTGTCCCCAGACCTCTTCTAATGCATCCCATGACCCTATTTGCTTTGGTGGCAGCTGCCTGACACTGGGCACTCCAATTTAGCTTCTTATTGACTAAGATGCCTAAGTCTTTTTCCATGTCTGATTTCCCCAGCAGTTTCCCATTTAGTAAGTAATTGTAGCATCTGTTTCTCCTTCCCATGTGCATAACCTTACACTTATCTGTGTTAAACCTCATTTGCCATTTTTCAGCCCAATTCTCCAATTTACTCAAATCTGTCTGTAGTTGTAAACTGTCCTCCTTTGTGTTAACGACCTTACATAGTTTTGTATCATCTGCAAATACTGATATTTTACTGTGTAAGCCATCCACTAGATCATTAATAAATATATTAAATAGTAGGGGGCCCAATACAGACCCCTGTGGTCCCCCACTAGTAACCCTGGCCCAATCTGAGGATGCCCCATTAATAACCACTCCTTGTTTTCTATCACTAAGCCAGCTCCCTACCCATCTACACACATTTTCCCCTAGTCCAAGCTTTCTCATCTTACTGACCAATCTTTTATGTGGGACAGTGTCACATGCTTTAGAGAAGTCGAGATAAATGACATGCAATGATTCTCCTGGGTCCATTTGAGAGTTTACACCCTCATAGAAGCTGATCAGGTTAGTCTGACAGGAGCGATCCTTCATAAATCCATGTTGATATGAAGTTAAACATTTATTAACATTGAGATATTCCATAATGGTATCCCTTAGAAACCCTTCAAAAATTTTACCCACAACAGATGTTACGCTTACCGGCCTATAGTTTCCAGGTTCCCTTTTACACCCATTTTTGAATATTGGTACCACATTTGCTTGCCGCCAATCAAAAGGAACAGACCCAGTTTCTATAGAGTCTTTAAATATAAGGAATAGAGGCCTGTCTATCACATTACTTAACTCCCTTAATACCCGAGGGTGAATGCCATCAGGGCCTGGTGATTTGTCCGTTTTAATCTTACTAAGGCGGTTCTGCACTTCTTCCTGGGTTAGGCAGGTAATACTTAATGGGGAGTTTACATTATCACTCTGCATTTCCCCTGGCAAATCCTTTTCCTGTGTGAACACTGTTGAGAAAAAAGTATTTAAAACATTTGCTTTTCCCACATCGCTCTCTATGATTTCACCCTCATTGTTCTTTAAAGGGCCGACACCATCAATTTTAATCTTTTTAGTGTTTATATAATTAAAGAATAGTTTGGGGTTTGTTTTACTTTCCTTAGCAATGAGTCTCTGTTTCCACTTTTGCTAAATGTATTTGTTTTTTTACACATTTTATTTTTTTCTCTATAACTTTTTAATGCTTCTTCATTGCCTTCTTGTTTTAGCTTCTTAGATGCCTTGTTCTTGTTATTTATTGCCCTTTTTACATCCTTATTTAGCCACATTGGTGTTCTCCTGTTCCTAGCCCTTTTATTTCTGTATGGTATGGCTAGCTCGCAGTGGGGGTGTAAAACTGATGTAAATATTTCCCATTTATTTTCTGTGCTCCTATTTTTGAGGACATTGTCCCAATCAATTCGGGGAAGGTCCTCTCTAAGCTGATCAGACTTTGCTTTCCTGAAATTCAGCGTTTTGGTGACCCCCTTCCAGGGCACCTTACTGAAGGACAAGTGGCATTGTGTTATATTGTGGTCACTGTTCCCTTGGTGCCATCGACTCTGACTTCTGTTATTCTATCTGGCCTGTGGCTTAACATTAAGTCCAGAAGGGCCGTCCTTCTAGTTGGGCCCTGCACAAGTGGTGACAGATAATTACCCTTGGCTACTGACAGAAATTAGTTTCCTTTCTGAGATCCGCAGGTTTCAGTTTCCCAGTCTATGTCGGGGTAGTTGAAGTCCCCCATAATAATCACCTCCTTGTGATTTGCTGCTTTGTCCATTGGTTTCAATAATACATTCTCAGTGGCTTCTGTTATATTTGGTGGCTTATAACAAACCCCTATGAGGATTTTATTACTTTTCCCCCCTTGTATCTCCACCCATAGAGACTCCACCTCTTCATTTCCCTCTGGTATATCTTCTATTAGTGTGGGCTTTATGTATAGACAGACTCCACCCCCTTTCCTTTTTTTTACCATCCCTCCTAAACAAATCATATCCTTGCAAGTTAGCCGCCCAGTACTGAAATCCCACTGGATGATGAGGGTCCAGAGGGCGACGCGTTACCTGCTCTCTGGCCACTCCTACCGCATGTGACAGCGACTACGTAGGATGTCCCCCTGAAGGATAACAACACTTTTCCACCATCCGGACAGGTTGTGGATGACACTTTCCCACCATCCTGGCAGCCAGTGGATGACACTTTCCCACCATCCTGGCAGGCTGTAGATGACACTTTCCCACCATCCTGGCAGCCTGTGGATGACACTTTCCCACCATCCTGGCAGGCTGTGGATGACACTTTTCCACCATCCTGGCAGCCTGTGGATGACACTTTCCCACCATCCTGGCAGCCTGTGGATGACACTTTCCCACCATCCTGGCAGCCTGTGGATGACACTTTCCCACCATCCTGGCAGCCTGTGGATGACACTTTCCCACCATCCTGGCAGCCTGTGGATGACACTTTCCCACCATCCTGGCAGCCTGTGGATGACACTTTCCCACCATCCTGGCAGCCTGTGGATGACACTTTCCCACCATCCTGGCAGCCTGTGGATGACACTTTCCCACCATCCTGGCAGCCTGTGGATGACACTTTCCCACCATCCTGGCAGCCTGTGGATGACACTTTCCCACCATCCTGGCAGCCTGTGGATGACACTTTCCCACCATCCTGGCAGCCTGTGGATGACACTTTCCCACCATCCTGGCAGCCTGTGGATGACACTTTCCCACCATCCTGGACAGGCTGAGGATAACACTTTTCCACTACCCTGACAGGCTGAGGATAACATTTTCACATCACCATGACAAGCTGTAGGTAATTCTTTCCTATCATCCTGACAAGCTGTGGGTAACACTTTCCCATCACCCTGACAGGCTGTGGGCGATATTCTGACATAATGCGGCTGTTAAAGGCACTTGACGGCTGAATAAATAAGTGTCATGTGCGGAGAAAGATGTGATATCGGCGTCGGAGCCTCCATCAAAGGCAGGGACACAACATATGACATAAATAAACATCATATGTGGTGAAGAGGTTAATGGCTATGGAGATCCTAAAAAATAACACATGACACATGAAAGAGAGTTTGTGCTTCAGATTTCCATCTTGAGACTGATCCATTGCTAAGGCCCTGTTCACACTACGTTTCCGCAGTGAATCCCCCTGATAGTGGGTTTCCGACGGAGCGGTAAAACTAGAGATGAGCTAATTTGTTTGGATTCGGGTCCTCATACGATCGGCATCGAATATTGTTTTTGCAGTATTCGTCAAACACAGCCGAACGCCATTAGAGTCAGTGGGAGAAGAAATTACCGAATGTGTTCGGAACCAATCATAAGACATTCAGTCTGCACAAATATGTCAAAATCAGATTCGGGGCTAAAATCCAAATAAATTCACTCATCTCTGCATTTTTGGGCAGAGAATCCACTGCTTTTAATTGTTTAAGGAAAGCGGATGTGATCTCCTGAAATCTCAGGCCTGCTACACATAGAGATGCAGTTGAGCGGTATGTTTTTTTTGTTTTTTTTTTGTGCGTTTTTGTTTTCCCCGAATAAATGGAGTAAAATGCTTTAAAAAAATATAGCTGCTTTACAACACTGCTGCAAATCACTTCAAAAAGAGGGTAAAACGCCGAATAAAAAATGCAGCAAAACTCAATAATCGGAGGAGATTGCTATTGTGTATTTTGGCACCGAACGGGGCAAAAACAAAGCAAGGTGTGAACATGGCCTTAGGGTATTCTCACACAGAGGAGCAGGCAGCCTACGGGTAGCCTTAGAGGAATTTACATATGGAAAATACAATGTATTCGGAGTGGAACCTGTGGCTATAACCTTGGTTTTCTGCTGTGGATTTGCACACCAAAGAGCCCAATTAAATGACAGTGACCTGGAAGAATCTGCAGCCATGTTTGGGGTGTTTTCTTCTGCGGATGAGGAATACAATGATGGCATTTGTTAGAACTAAGTCTTTGTTGACACTTTTTAACCTCGTTAATTATTTAGTTATTGTCTCCTTCAAAGTTCTAACTTTGTAAAGTTCCGAATAACTTTATGATATGTCACCTTCTCTTAATAAATTCCTGTGGGGAAAGGATTTACATGCGAGAAGAAACCTAATATCTTTGTGAAACTAACTCTTTTGTACACAGTTTAAAACCGGTTGAGAATTGCATCTAGAATTGCAAAAACTAACAATAAAAAAAAGCCATAAATGACCCTAAAGCTAAGTTCCCACCATGAGCATTAGCTGAGGTTTTTTTTTGTTTCTGCTGTGTATTTTCGTGCATTTACATTTTTATTAGGTCTCTCCTGCCGAAGCGCAGAGAAAAGATGCAAATCTGAACATGACTTTATCAGTAAAGTTACCCTATAACAGACAGTTTCCTAAGTATGATGTATCGATATGTTATATGTCGTTTCCACACATGCGAGGAATACGGCCGAGTCTCGCATGTTAATACCCGGCACTCGGATTGGAGCGTTCGGCCGCATAGCAATACATGGAGGCACACTCTCCGCTCCCGAGTGCGGGGTATTAACATGCGAGACTGTGATCCCGACCTTGGACACGGGCTCAGACACCGAGCCCGTACCTTTCTGGTCAGTGCATCAGACGATCACAGCATCAAGTCCCCTAAGGGGACTATTAAATACAGTTAAAAAGTGGAAAAAAAAAAAAATATTTTAAATGCAAAAGTGAAAATGAACCCTCTTTTAGCCCCAGTAAAAATAATAATAAAAAATACATATATTTGGTATCGCTGCTTTCAGAAATGTCCGATCTATCAAAATATAAAGTAAACAAAATCGAGATTCCAGAATTAAGGGTTTTTTTGGCCGCCGTGAAAGCATCGTATCTATCCCAAAATGGTATCAGTAAAAACGTCAGCTCATGGAGCAAAAAAATAAGCCCCAGATCCCAAAAAATGAAAACGTTATGGGTCTCGGGGAAAATGGCGACAAGAGCGAAAGTTTTTATTTTTACAAATTTCTTAATGTTTTTCACCACATAAATAAAATTTTAAAAAAAATTATACATGTTTGGATTCTTCATACTCGTACTGACCTGGTGAATTATATTCAGGTCGGTTTTACCATATAGTGAACATGGGCTTGGAAAATTAAAAAATGTATGTATAAAAGAATTCACTAAAATAATAATAATAAAAAAAAGTGCAAATTAGTTAATTGGTGCAGAAATGCTGCAACATAAAAAAAAAATGCACCAAATAGTTATTGTGGGAACTTTACCTAAAGGAATCAACTCCTGAGGAGTGATGCGGTGCAGGAGCTGCAGTAACATTACATCAGCTCTTACCTCCGGATCCCTTCTCCAGGCTTCATGACTCACAGTCACCTGATGACACGGTGCATTGAGCGCCATGTCTGTAATGTACGGGTACGACTTCGTCAGCAAATACAGCGCACAATGTGCAGCCTCAACACAACACAAACCTTCTCATGTTACACCGCAGGTTTCTTCTCGGCCCTCTGTGCGACATAGAGGACAGTCATTCTGCTTCAGCAGTTTAATAAAAAAAAAAAATAGACTTTTGTAAAATAAGCACTTTCCACTTTATCATATGATACCGTTTCTCTTGTCTTTCAAGCATAACATAGTAACATAGTCAGCAAGGCCGAAAAAAGACATTTATCCATCCAGTTCAGCCTATAAACTGGATGCTCTAGTAAAAATAAATTATTCGGTATTCGAAGTGTCAATGTTCACTCACTGGATGACGACGCGTTTCATGGCTCCCGTTAGGATAGCAGTCATTTGATTTTTGCCTCTTACTCTGCCTCCTCTTTTTGTTGTGGTGCCAAATCCTGTGCCTGTGCAGGTGCTAAATGGTTTCAGCACCAACGCCAAAAGGAAGCAGTGGGTAAATGATGTGACTGCTGCCATAACGTTGCATAAGCTTGTGTCCCACTACGTACACGCTGATGCTATGGACTATAGGGGTCTGACAAAAGTGAGCTGTGGAAAGAAGGGAGGGTTAGGATCAGAGCTTCCATCGGTGTATTACCAACTAGTGATGGGCGAATCTGTGGATGTTTGGTTCAGCCGAACAGTTAAAAAAAAGTCTGTCTTCGGTTACCCATTCAGATCAATGGAAGGGCCCAAACATCCATTGTTTGCCACACTGTCATTTGCCTGACAGCGCGATAAACGCTGTCTCTGATCGGCTGTAAGATCATTACCGCTGGTCAGAGCGAGGCGGCTCCCACGTTGTCAGATGACAGCATGAGTCAGCAGTTGTGGCCAGATGTAAAAAGTTTAGTTACTGTTACAGACTTCGGCTGATGGGAGTATTCAACAGCCTGCGCTATAAATTTATAAATAAATTTTTAAAAAAACGGCGTGAGTTCCCCTCTTTTTTATAACCAGCATGGCAAAACTGACAGCTGCAGGCTGCAACCCTAAGCTGTCAGCTTTAACATGGCTGGTTATCAAGAATAGAAGGATCCCCATGCTGTTTTTTTAATTTAAATAAATATATTTTTTTTAAAAATGGCATGGGGTCCCACCCATTTTTGACAACCAGCCAAGCTAAAGCAGACAGCTGGAGGCTGGTAAGGGGCCATGGATATTGGCACCCTCAGCCTAAAAATAGCCGCCCCAGAAAAAAAAGGTGCATCTATTACATGCTCCAGTTCTGGTACTTTGCCCAGCTCTTCCCACTTGCCCTGTAGTGGTGGCAAGTGAGGTTAATATTTGTGGGGTTGATGTCACCTTTGTATTGTCAGGTGACATCAAGCCCACATGTTAGTAATGGACAAGTGTCTATTAGACACCTATCCATTACTAATCCTATAGTTACATTGTAAATAAAAAGAAACACTCAGAATCAAGTCCTTTATTTGAAATAAAAATACATACCGTTTTACTGTTTTATTTAAAAATATAAAGCAAAGTTATTCTCGCCTTATGCCCATTGCATTGAAGCCCTTGTCCCCTGTAGAAAAAAATAATAATACTCACCTAACGCCCATTCCATTGAAGCCCTGGTCTCCTGTAAAAAAAAACAAATAAAAAACAACTATATCCCTCACCTGTCCGATGTTGTGTCCCACGCCACAAACCATGTCTCTGATAAGTGGTTTTCAACCTGGACGGTGCCAAGATGCGACTGTCCAGGCTGAAGATCATGGGAAAATGAGATGCTGCGAGCACAGCATGAGTGACTAGCAAAGATGTTATCGAGGTTATCGCAGGTCAGTGAGGCTGCGTTCCCAGCTCACTTGAGTGTGGGCCATTCTGATGAACTGTACAGTAGTTACCTCAGTGAGATCACCACTGGCACCATGAGAAAAAGTCTCATGGTGCAGCGCTGAGCTCATTGAGTTCACCGCACTTCACAGTGATAAATGTCTTCTGCCCGGCTCACAGCGAAGTGAGCTGGGAACCCAGCCTCAGTGACCTGCGGTAACCTTGATGACGTCAACACTAGTCACTGACGCTCATTCTCACTTGGTCTTCAGCCTGGACAGTTGCATCTTGATTACGGTGGGGGACAGAACGTCAGACAGGTGAGGGATATGGTTGTTTTTTATTTTTTTATTTTTTTTTTTTACAGGAGACCACCACCAGGTGAGGTGGATCCGCTAAGCCACTGATCCAAGTGGGAACACGGACTCTATGTGTTGGTACCGGTTCTAGAGGACACGTGGGGACTAAGACTAACTGAAAACTTAGGAGCCGATGTACAGATGGAGGGGGACCCAGCAAGTTGAAACGCAATAATGCAAGTAATGGAGCACACCAAACAAGAAACACTATAGTCTCGCTCCCAAATCATAGGTGTGTGTGTGCCAATGGGACAGAAATGGCTCTAGGGAGATGATGCAAAACTGTGGAGCATAGCGGAGGGCATCAGACCCAGGGGAAGGAAGCAGAGCTCAAGTGAAGACCGATGCAGCCCAGAAACGGCTTCAGCCTTATTTTTAGGAGATCTGTCCTATAGACTTTTTTTTCTTTCCACGTCTGAGTTCATCTCACATAGCCCGTTTTTATTAGGCTGCATAGCTCTCCGCTATCATACCCGTCGGCATCGGTTTGCCTCAGTGATGGCGTTACACGTCTGTGAGGGTTTATAGCTTTGAGTATAACTTGACACTGAACATTTCAGTCTTCAGCTCATATTATTCCAGCAAGACGGACGCGCGGTGCTGAGCAGTTTATGGCCGCTCTACTGCAAAAACACGTCTCCCACCCAATGTATATGTCTATGTACACACAGGATGTACATTTATATACATACAGTATATACATATATATATATATTTTACTGATGAACGCTCATCTAATGTCTCACACTGGCGGCTGTTTCAGGACATTTCAGCCAAATGGGCCATGAATAATTGAGGGAGGTTTCTATCACCGGGACACCAGCAGTCATAGTAGACAAGTGCTGTTGGGAGGTGTTTGGTTTCGTGACTTCAGTAAATGTTCTCGGAGGAGCCTTTAACATTACAGCAGCTGTTAGACTTCATTAAGCCAAAAAAAAAGTGAGATACGAATGGTCTGCTCTTTACAGAAGCGCAATGACTATGGGCACCATTTCTGTAGCAAGGCATTAGTAGACTAATGATGAGCAGTACCCAAAAAGCACTTTATTCTTTTTTTTTGTAACTCCCCTGAGGGGGCCAAGTCTTCTTTAACCCTTTCCTGACATAGCACATACACAATGGCAGCTGGGTGGCCCCTGTCAGCACCCTCTTTGTACTCCTGCGGCTAGGCTTCATGGGAGAGCGTTATTTTTTTACCTACATACTGCAATGCTAAATGTTACTGTTCCTTGTCCCTTAGAGAAGCCTCTTTCTGCTTCTCTTACCATCATTGCTATTAGGCGCCTTTATTATGGGAAGCTATACGCTACGCTCGGCCTTATAAGAGAAGTGAATGAATATTTTAAGAGTGATACATTAGAGTCGGAGATAAGCGGCGATCCCCTAAGGTTGAATTTCAAGAACCCGAAGGAAAACGTCTCCGGATAAATATAGAATCTACTGAAGAGACTTTTCTGCAGAAATGAGAAATTATTTTGGGGGCAGACGCAGCTTTATAGGTTCCGGAAATACCATTTTTAGGAGACATGGTTTCATACGGTTTCTCAGTTACATCATTATTATCTTCTATTTAGGTCACTCATCTCGCAGCGTTAGACGGTAAAAGCCTTTTACAATGGGCGGCTCATCCACAGATAATAGGGGGAGAGAAAAGTGAAAAATAGCTCGTGTCACAAGAGAGGTCATCCACGGCCCCTGACATCGACGAGAAGTCTTCGGAGGTTTGAATTTTGCATTAGAATAATACACATATATATATATATATATATATATAATGTCGAGCTGATGGACAGGTGCAGCTCCGTGCCTTTGGCTGTCAGGAAAATTAATGCTCAGGTGCAAAATCCAGCCCCTGAGGGCGCCACGGTCCACACAAACTCTGTTTTCCAGGCTTACAAAGATAATGATCTGTCCTTAGGATTGGCGATCAATACCATCGGTACAAGCACATCGATTGATTGGCGGTTTTCTTCACCCTAGACACGTTGTCCAGCTCCATTCTCTGTGCAGTGGTCGTTCTCGGCACTAGGACCGCCATCTTTAAAGTAAAGTAAATACCCAACCACCAGAGCTCACTTCTTATATGCTGATGAGACAATTAGCTCTGATCAGGAGACTCTGCGGTCAGCCCATACTTCTGATCTGAGCACGGTACTTGATCACCGGCCTTAATCCCACGTATTTCTATGGCAGTTACATAAACAGCATAGCTCAGACGCTGTTACCTTCACCTGGTGAGGTGGATCCTCAAAGCTCAAGGTCCAGGTGGGCACACGGGTGTAGTAGATGAGTAGCTGAGGTCTGTGAGACCACAGACAGGTGGAAAAGGCCTTGAAAACCGCAGACAGGTAGCAGAGATTCTGGAGATCGCAGACCGGTAGCATAGGCCCTGAAGACCGCAGACCCGTAGCTCAGGCCCTGGAGACCGCAGGCAGGTAGCACAGGCCCTTGAGACTGCAGGCAGGTAGCACAGGCTCTTGAGACCACAGGCAGGTAGCACAGGCCCTTGAGACTGCAGGCAGGTAGCACAGGCTCTTGAGACCACAGGCAGGTAGCACAGGCCCTTGAGACCGCAGGCAGGTAGCACAGGCCCTGAAGACTGCTGACAGCAGAGGCCCTGGAGACCGCTGACAGCAGAGGCCCTGGAGACCGCTGACAGCAGAGGCCCTGGAGACCGCAGGCAGGTAGCAGAGGCCTTGAAGTTCGCAGACTGGTAGAGATCCTGGAGACCGCTGACAGCAGAGGCCCTGGAGACCACAGACTGGTAGAGATTCTGGAGACCGCAGACAGGTAGCAGAGGCCCTGGAGACCGCAGACATAACATCCTTGAGCCCGCAGACTGATAGAGATCCTGGAGACTGCAGACAGCTAGCAGAGGCCCTGGAGACCGCTGACAGCAGAGGCCCTGGAGACCGCTGACAGCAGAGGCCCTGGAGACCGCAGGCAGGTAGCAGAGGCCTTGAAGTTCACAGACAGGTAACATCCTCGAGACCGCAGACTGGTAGAGGCCCTGGAAACCACAGACTGGTAGAGATTCTGGAGACCGCAGACAGGTAGCAGAGGCCCTGGAGACCGCAGACAGATAACATCCTTGAGCCCGCAGACTGATAGAGATCCTGGAGACTGCAGACAGCTAGCAGAGGCCCTGGAGACTGCAGGCAGGTAGCAAAGGCCCTGGAGACTGCAGAAAGGTAACATGCTGGAGACCGCAGACTGGTAGCAGAGGTCCTGGAGACCGTATACAATTACTAGAGGCCCTGGAGACCAATGACAGGTAACATCCTGGAGACTGCAGACTGGTAGCAGAGATCCTGGAGACTGCAGACAGCTAGCAGAGGCCCTGGAGACTGCAGGCAGGTAGCAAAGGCCCTGGAGACTGCAGAAAGGTAACATGCTGGAGACCGCAGACTGGTAGCAGAGGTCCTGGAGACCGTATACAATTACTAGAGGCCCTGGAGACCAATGACAGGTAACATCCTGGAGACCGCAGACTGGTAGCAGAGATCCTGGAGACCGCAGACTGGTAGCAGAGATCCTGGAGACCGCAGACTGGTAGCAGAGATCCTGGAGACCGCAGACGGGTAGCAGAGATACTGCAGACTGGTAGCAGGGAGACTGCAGAGAGGTAGCAGAGGCCCTGGAGACTGCAGACAGGTAGAGGCCCTGGAGACTGCAGACAGGTAGAAAAGGCCATGGAGACTGCAGAAAGGTAACATGCTGGAGACCGCAGACTGGTAGCAGAGGTCCTGGAGACCGCAGACTGGTAGCAGAGGTCCTGGAGACCGCATACAGTTACTAGAGGTCCTGGAGACCGCATACAGTTACTAGAGGTCCTGGAGACCACTGACAGGTATCAGACAGCTACTGAGCAGGTCATGGTGCACAGAGTCTTACTATTAGGAGCCAGGTGTGTGTCTTGGTAGGTCTTATATAGGACGAGGTAGAGGAGCACGGGGTGAAGGGGGCAGAGTCCTGGGACCGGTAGCAGCCGCTCTCACTATTACCATAGCTCTGCCTTTAGTGGTCGGAGGCTGAAATAAGAATGGATCATTAGCGTCAATCGATATCCTCGTTTTTATTCATTTCGTGCTCCCCAACCAACGTCTTCCCGCACACAAACGTCGGTCCATTCATGTATAACTACAGGACTTTTCGCTCTCCGGCAGACCCACGAGTAGGCGGCAATATTGTGCTCCAATAATCCCAGTAATAAAACTACTCAACGAGAAGATGAACCCTGATTATTATCTGTGCCGAGCTTCCCACTGCAAGTTTATAAAAAGGCAAAGTAAAGCGCGGTAGTGCTCCTGTGCTGGACCGGCGCGCCGCTGTGTGTGACGCAGGGGAGAACGATTGGGCTTTTGCATCATCATCTCTGTGACTGTGCTCCTCCGGGGGACAACAAGTCAGCCGCCATGTGTGCAAACCTCCAAACGACCTGATTAATGGCGCCTTTCTTCAGGAACCGGGGTGCATCCAATTAGTTAAAAGCAACAGCAAAAGAGAATCATTGTGCCCAGGCCCTGGAAACACTGGGCGCTTGACATTCATTGGATCCTTTGAGCACTTTCTCCTCTTGTGGTGCAGGGAGCGACCGGCAAGGAAGCGTAGACGGCCAGCTGCTGCGCTGCAGATTTACCCTGTGTACCCATACAACTTCCGAAAGTTCAGTCATATTGTTCAGGAAAATCCGTATAGAATTCTGGAGTTTCGCCGGCCCTTCGGTTTTGCATTTGGGGACTTAGACACAAATCTTACAGGACCATCGTAAAATGACATCCTTTAGTCACATGATGGTTAAATTATCACGGCTTAGGGCGCAGTAAATATCGGACTGGCCGGCGGCTCTCCCCACCCGAATGTGGCAGCTTCTTATATTTCTTATGCAGCTGTCACGGTCAGGTAGGGCGAGCCGCCGGCCAGTCCGTGTATTGAGGTCCCATCTCGTCGGCGCCTTACAGACATTTATTCTAGTGATTTTTGCAAATACATTTGATTTATTTGCATTTTTCCTTAATTTTGCATTCCCACCGTAAACACTTTTCCAGTTTATTAAACCCATGTTCATGCACCCAGTTAAGGAACTATAATATTGGGGGTCTTTGAGGATTGTTTTCCTTTGACCAGATCCCTCCAAGTGTCTCCTGTCCGCCATTAGAGCCGAATGGACACAGTGTAATGCTTCTTTTCACCTCTGGGGGTGCCAAAGATAAATTGAGTTTTTCAGAATTTTCTTTTTTTTCTCTTACACAGATCTAAATATTCATTCCAATGTTATTCCTTTTTGCTTTTGGAGAGATTTTTTTTTTTCTTTATCCTTCAGGTTTCAAAAACGCCTGGTGGAAAAAAAAAGAAAACAGGATCACTTTGGTTATCCAAACCAAAAGTTAAAAGGCTGCAAAAAAAAAAAAAAGGAATAAAAGGTTAATAAACTCTTCAAAGTTTCTTTATAAAAAAGTCCTGGCAATAATGCACTTTGTCATTAGCATATTTTCATGGGATTCTGCTGATGAAGCAGAGATTGTCCAACCTTTTTTAATGAAGTTATGCCCTATACATCCCATGTAGGGATAGATTAGGCCGTGGCGCACTGGAAGTGTCAGCGCTCCATACACTGCCTAGTGGCAAAGGATGGTACTACAAGCAGAAAGGTTATGGTACCATTCTCAGCCACTGCACAATGCAGTTTCCAGGAGTGGCACCCCTGCGGATCTAATACATGAAAGTCCTGGAAAAGCAATCCCGGATAGGATAGGTTCATTTAGAATAATCCATAGGGGGGGGGGAATGCTGCACAAGCTCTTTCTAGAAAAAATTGGAGATCCGAGCATGGGCGGTTTTGCTTCCAGGCTGAAAATCTAAGGGCAAGATATTTGATGAATGTTTTAGGCGACCCAAAGAAACAATTTCAAGAAGCCATTATCCTAGAAATCCAAGAGATCGGCAAGTGCTGCAGCAGCAGGACCCGATCCTGGGTGTATAGGATGCTGATGACATCGGGGCGAGACCTCTGGATTGGAGAAGGTGCCGAGACATAGGCAGCGGGAGATGTCATGACTCCATGGTGCTGCGGTGTAATTCTGCTCCACTACAGTCCTAGAGATTAATAGAAGGTCATCAATAAGTAGGCATCCGCGGTCGATAACGCTTCTATGCAGCCATTGCTTGTCGCTACTATTTGGCAGAAGTTGATTGACAGCTGAGACGGCCGAAATGGCGGCTTCCATTATCCAGTGATTTCCTGCAGATTCGCGGGATGTATTAGCGAGGGCGACTGGAAAACGGAGACGCATCAGAGACAAGCGGCTGATCGTATGGGCTGCCCACTTGCTGTTCCCCTAAGCGATGGTTAACAGGAACTTTAGGGATTTTTGACAAGTTCACAAAGAGTAGAAAAGAGTCCAATGATCCCTGTATGTCCTGTAGTGAAGAGCAATCCTGTGACCGCTGCAGCCAATCGTTAGATTCAGCAATCACTGGCAATGCATACAGACGTCATTACTGAGTGCAGACGTCACTAGGGATCACCGGAGAGGCGGGGGATTCCAAAAATGCTTATTATCTAGCACCCCTAATCCCAGAAAATTAACCCTTAAGGCTTTTTCAAATATCCGTGATAATCGGTCTGATCACAATGCACAGACTGGCCGCATATCTCCTGAAGCTGTCACCCTCGAGGTAAGGAGACGCAAGGCCAGTCCGATCATCATGGACATCTGAAAGACCCCTTAAACATACTTTTATCTCGGACAGCTGCGTCTTACCCCACATGGTTAGGCTGGTGATTGACTGCAGCGGTCACATAACTGATGGTTGGAACATGGGCAGAGAAAGGAAATGTTTTATTTTATAACATTTTCTACTTTTAGATAATTTTTTAAAAAATTCCCGAAAACCCCTTAGAAGAAAACTTCTAAAAACTTGGCAGAAGAGAGACCTGATTTTAATGGGAAGATATAACAGCACGGTGGGTGCAATCCTCCCATTCTCAGCCCCCTAGGGTCCTCTATTCCTGCACATACAAGGTTTGTTGTTTTTTCCTCTGTGTTGAGCTCCGTAATGTGAATTTTATGGCATATAAATCTCTGGGTTCCAAGATCTTTCTAGAAGCCAAAAAAAAAAAAAAAACACGTAAAGAATGTAAAATGCTCCGCAGCTGCTATTATGTCAAAAATGTTAGAAATCTCCAAATGAGCAGCAAGGATTCCCTTTGGACCCGTCCGCGCTGATTCACCATAATATTTATTTTCACTTTTTTTTTTTTTCTTTTTGTTACTCTGAACCGCACTTTAGCTACAGAAAACGTAAACTGATCCCATCAGGAACATCTGGTCTCGGCCATTTGTTTAAAGCCCAAAAGACAAAGAAGAAGCAAGAAAGTCGTCGTGTCCCGTCCTGACTGCGCGCACTTTCAGCCGCGGTGCACGGGAAGGAACCGGAGATGATACGCTGAGGTTTCCAAATGAAAGCGACTCGGTGACAGATTGTCATTGGTGGACATAACGTTCCTCGGATTCCCGGGCGTTTGGTATGAAATGAATCCTGAAAGTGATAGTGAGCATCTGCTGCGAGACATGCCACCTACCTATACGCGGAGTCTAGAACTGGGACGGCGCCATCCAAGGTTAGACTATCTGGCACAAATTTAGGGGTTTTTTTTTAAATCACCAAATCTCATCACCCGGCTGGATCCATTTTTTTCTTCATATGCTAAAAAAATCCCCGTTGAACGATAGTGAAAAAGGACGGACGCGGTCCCCTGAACCGGTCATGTCTCCGCTGTTTTTTGCAGACTTCACCTTTCCTTATCTCTCCCCAAAAATGTTTCCTTATCCTCAGGAAATAAAGGGCTATAATGTGTCCAAGCTGTTAGTGGAGCAAATTACCAAAAGCGACCAAGAAGTGGCATCACTAATGCTCACCCAAGGGTCCTGCCATTCATCATTTCTATGGGTATTATAAGACTTTCTGGAGTGTTGTTCGTTGCCTTTTTTTGCTGTTTTTTACATGATTTTTAATCGCTTTTTTATGCTTTTTTTTGTTGGGGGGGGGGTCTCTTTTTGCTTTCATTTTTTAATCAATCTGCTTTGTTTTTGATACATCCTGATATTTAACTTTGAGAAAACTTTATAGATACGAAGGACTGCTGATAAGTCTTTGGCTTTACCCAGAAAGAAGCAAGAGAGGAAGATGAAACTTTCCATTTATTCCGCACACTTCTTACATTGGTATTCCAAGTTCTGTAAGCCTTGCAAAAAAGAAGGATTTGGGTTGTGCCTCAAACCAGGCATCCATAACAGCCATGGCATCAGAAATGGTGTGAAATATGGTGCCCTCAAATAGAAAAGAAGATCAGCATCCCCCCTTCCGGGTGATTAGAAGTTTTCAAAAACTTTATTCTGCCAAAATGCAACGTTTCGACCTTTGCAGGTCTTCGTCAAGCATACAAAATCCATGAAATGGCAGTCTTATGTAGCGATGTGGCTCACGCACACCACTCCCACATCTAAAACCGCCCACTCTTATCAAATACAAAAATTATACATAAAAAAAAGTGATTCTCATTAATACATTCAGAGTTTACAGATATATCAATCACATATGAAATACATCAAATATTCAACAGCAGCGAGATATAAAAGTGCACATAAAAGCCCATCCCATCATGGAAGGGCCCAACGACCGCTGAGGTCGTTATACGGATCGCCGGATCGTTGCTGCGTCATCGGGTAAATCGGACTGTTTGACGGCTCACTAGCGACCATGTAGCGACGCACCAGCGATCCTTACCAGGTCGTATCGTCGTCGGGATCGCTGGTGCGTCACGTAGTGTAATGGGACCCTAAGCAGGCACATGACAAAGTCAATGGGTCCAATTATATATGAGGACAATGCTAGATAAAACACAAGTGATATACAGGTGAGTTTTTTAATGTAGAAATTTTTCTAAATCTCAGTCTTCACGTGACTGTGGAGAGAAAAGGAGACACGGGGGAAACAGATAATCAACAAATAATATAAGGATCCATATTATTCCAGGTTCCACAACCCCATGTCCACTCCTCACTCCCCATTGTCCGCGAAGCACACCTACAGAAAAAAAAAAGACAAAAAAATATTTAAAACATTTTTTAAAAACAAGTTCACCTCCAAAACTCCTCTAAACCTCAAAATTAGCCCCAATAAGGACAGGAATGGATTTTTTATGTTGTACAGATCTGTAGATTTATAATCCAAATTCAACCCTTTCGGACACAACGTTCCAAGAGTTGAAATCCACTTCATTTCTTTTCTCTTTAAAATCTTCAATCTGTCTCCTCGCCTTTGTATCGGTAGACTGCCTGTCACCCTAACGGCTCATACTCACTTGCGAGAGACTCGCACAATTCTCGTGCAGCCGCTCGTTCCGGTCCCAGTGCCAGGTTTTCATGTGAGAGACTCGCACGAGAATTGTGTGAGTCTCTCGCAAGTGAGTATGAGCCCTTAATCTGAGCTGGCTCACGGAATGCCTTCACTCACAAAAGTGCTTTGAAACAGGTAGATCTAGTACTTCAGTCCTGATAGTGCTCTTATGCTTGCTGATCCTAGACCTGACCTCCATCGTCGTCTCATCCACATACATAGGCCCACATGGGCACACCAGTAGATATATCACAAAACTAGAACTTTTCACCAGTATATGGGTGCAAAAAACAATCTCCTTTTAACATATTACTGCAGCATGCACAACCCAGGCAAGGAAAATTACCCTTCCTGGAAGGTCATAAAGTAACCTGCAAGAACTTTTGTGAGTTTAAGGGGATCTGTCACCTCATTTTTGGCCTATAAGATGCGGCCGCCGCCATCAGGGCCTTATCTACAGCATTCTGTAATGCATTCTGTAATGCTGTAGCTAAGCCCCCGATGTAACCTGAAAGATAAGAAAAACACGTTAGATTATACTCACCCGGGGGTCCGGTCCGATGGGTGTCGCTGTCCGGTCCGGCGCCTCCCATCTTCTAGAGATGACGTCCTCCTGCTGCGGCTCCTGCGCAGGCGTACTATATCTGCCCTGTTGAAGGCAGAGCAGAGTACTGCAGTGCACAGGCGCTGGTAAAGGTCAGAGAGGTCCGGCGCCTGCGCACTGCAGTACTTTACTCTGCCCTCAGCAGAGCAGTGCGCCTGCGCTGGAGCCGCAGCAGAAGAAGGCGGACGTCATCTCTAGAAGATGGGAGGCGCCGGACACCCACCGCCCCCCGGTGAGTATAATATAACTTGTTTTTCTTATCTTTCAGGTTACATCGGGGGCTTATCTGCCGCATTACAGAATTCCCTTTTAAGGGTATGGGCACACGTTGCAGATTCTACTGCGGATCCGCAGCAGTTTCTGCTTCGTTGTACAGTACTATTTAAGTCAATGGAAAATGAAAACCGCAGTGCACATGGTGCGGAATTTTCCACGTGGATTTTCTGCGGTTTTAAATCTGCAGCATGTCACTTCTTTGTGCGGATTCCGCAGCGGTTTGGCACCTGCTCCATGATCAGGTGTGACACCGCTGGGGAAAACCGCAGGTCTTTTAAACTGCGGATTTAGGCAACTCAGCGCGGACAAATCCACAGCAGATTCCGCAGTGTGTACACACACCCTCATACATTCTGTGAACCGCCTCAGATTTAGGGTGATAGCGTACTGATACAAAGGCGAGGAGGAGACAGATTGAAGATTTTAAAGAGAAAAGAAATGAAGTGGATTTCAACTTTTGGAACGTTGTATCCAAAAGGGTTGAATTTGGATTATAATCTACAGATCTGTACAACATAAAAAATCCATTCCTGTCCTTATTGGGGCTAATTTTTTTGTGTTCTTTTTTTCTGTAGGTGTGCTTTGTGGACATTGGGTTGTGGAACCTGGAATAATATGGTTCCTTATATTTGCTGATTGTTCATCTGTTTCCCCGCGTCTCCTTTTCTCTCCACAGAGTGGCGTGAAGACTGAGATTTAGGCCTCATACCCACTTGCAAGAGACTGGCACGATTCTGGTGCGAGTCTCGCATGGAAACCTGGCACTTGGACCGGAACGTATGGCTGCATAGAAATACATGTAGCCGCACGCTCCGGTCCAAGTTCCGGCAGCAGTGTCTGGTTTTCATGCGAGAGACTCGCACCAGAATTGTGCCAGTCTCTTGCAAGTGGGTATGAGCCCTTAGGAAAATTTCTACATTAAAAATCTCACCTGTATATCAGTCGCGTGTTATATCTAGCATTGTCCTCATATAATTGGGCCCATTATAAAAGAAAAAAACCACTGTGCTGCCTCCAGTCTTTTGACTGCTCCTTGGTTTCAGGGTCATACAAATAAATCCAGGTCTCGTCCATAGTGACCAGTGGATCCAGGGAGTTCATATCAGTCTGGACATGCTGACAAATGGACCAGGAAGTTTTCACTCGCATGCTTTTCTGGTCTCTTGTGAAACATTTGGGAACCCACTTTGCAGATCACTTCTTCATGTCCAAATGTCCATGGATGATTACACAAACACGTTCGCGGGAAATTCCCATGATGTCTGCTGTTGCTTTCGCTGAAAATCAACGATTCTCCAGTATGAGGTTGTGCACAGCATCGGCCATCTCCGGAAGAACAACCACTCTCGGTCGTCCAGAACGTTCCTCATCGTTGGTGCTGGAGTGGCTCAGTTCTTAACTGTACACTAGGAAGGGCATTGATCCCCCAATGTCTGCGACATATCACCATGAATATCTTTGGCGGACTTTCCTTGAAGAAACAAGAATTGTATCCCTCCTCTGCTCTCATTTGCTGTGAATATCGCACTAGACTCCGCCATTTTGTTTTCCCGCGTGCGTAGAACACTATTGACATAAGCTAACAACACAAAATTTTGAAAGCATATATTCGGCACATACTGCAAGGCTTTCATGTGATGTAACGTTCGTATAGAAATAAGAACCATAGAAACAAGAAAAGACTACAAAGCCAAAGGCCATGTGCCCACGTTGCGGATTCTGCTGCGGATCCGCAGCGTTTCAGGCTCTGCAGGTCCGCAGAAGATTTAGGTGTGTTGTACAGTACCATTGTTTTCAATGGTAAACTGGAAACCGCTGTGCACATGCTGCAGATTTCTCTGCGGTTTCAAATCCGCAGCACGTCAATTCTTTGTGCGGATTCCGCTGCAGTTTGCCACCTGCCCCATTGTAGAGGTGTGAAACCGCAGGCTAATCCGCAGGTCTTTTGACCTGAGAATTTACCTGCGGATTTTTCCAAATCCACGTGGAAAAATCTGCAGAACCTAAACCTACGTGCGCACATAGCCAAAGACTTATCAGCAGCCCCTCGTACCGTCATGTTACTTGTTTTTTAACTGGATTTTCCACATCCAATGCAATTCTACATGAAACTAAGCGTAGCCGCAGGAGATATCTACATGTCGCTGATGTGAAACATTCTGGAGTGAGATTTCCATGAATCCCATTTTGCTGGAACTGTGAGGTTTGTTTTTTTTTTTTGCTCAGGAGAAAATCCACAGCATCAAAAACTCTTAGTTTCCTGCAAAAACTCCATGTAAAAAAAAATCTTAATCTGCACTGACGACAGGTGTGAATTTAGTCTGGACAGTTCTAGGGCAAAAGGAAATCTGGATGATGTTTAGTTATGGATGATGCTTCCCTACCATGGAGGATTAGTTATGGATGATTCATCCCTACCATGGAGGATTAGTTATGGATGATTCGTCCCTACTATGGAGGATTAGTTATGGATGATTCGTCCCTACCATGGAGGATTAGTAATGGATGATTCGTCCCTACCATGGAGGATTAGTTATGGATGATTCGTGTCTACCATGGAGGATTAGTTATGGATGATTCGTGTCTACCATGGAGGATTAGTTATGGATGATTCGTCCCTACCATGGAGGATTAGTTATGGATGATTCGTCCCTACCATGGAGGATTAGTTATGGATGATTCGTCCCTACCATGGAGGATTAGTAATGGATGATTCGTCCTTACCATGGAGGAGGATTAGTTATGGATGATTCGTGTCTACCATGGAGGATTAGTTATGGATGATTCATCCCTACCATGGAGGAGGATTAGTTATGGATGATTCGTCTCTACCATGGAGGATTAGTTATGGATGATTCATCCCCACCATGGATGATTAGTTATGGATGATGCTTCCCTACCATGGAGGATTAGTTATGGATGATTCGTCTCTACCATGGAGGATTAGTTATGGATGATTCGTCCCTACCATGGAGGATTAGTTATGGATGATGCTTCCCTACCATGGAGGAATAGTTATGGATGATTCATCCCGACCATGGAGGATTAGTTATGGATGATTCAACCCTACCATGGAGGATTAGTTATGGATGACTCGTCCCTACCATGGAGGTGGATTAGTTATGGATGATTCGTCCCTACCATGGAGGAGATTTAGTTATGGACGATTTGTCTCTACCATGGAGGATTAGTTATGGATGATTCATCTCTACCATGGAGGATTAGTTACGGATGATGCTTCCCTACCATGGAGGATTATTTATGGATGATTCATCTCTACCATGGAGGAGGATTAGTTATGGATGATTCATCTCTACCATGGAGGATTAGTTATGGATGATTCGTCCCCACCATGGAGGATTAGTTATGGATGATTTGTCCCTACCATGGAGGAGGATTAGTTATGGATGATTTGTCTCTACCATGGAGGATTAGTTATGGATGATTCATCCCCACCATGGAGGATTAGTTATGGATGATTCGTCTCTACCATGGAGGATTAGTTATGGATGATTCGTCCCTACCATGGAGGAGGATTAGTTATGGATGATTCGTCCCTACCATGGAGGAGGTTTAGTTATGGATGATTCGTCTCTACCATGGAGAATTAGTTATGGATAATTCGTCCCTACCATGGAGGAGGATTAGTTATGGATGATTCGTCTCTACCATGGAGGATTAGTTATGGATGATTCGTCTCTACCATGGAGGATTAGTTATGGATGATTCGTCTCTACCATGGAGGATTAGTTATGGATGATTCTTCCCTACCGAGGAGGAGGATTAGTTATGGATGATTCGTCTATACCATGGAGGATTAGTTATGGATGATTCGTCCATACCATGGAGGAGGATTAGTTATGGATGATTCGTCCCTACCATGGAGGAGGATTAGTTATGGATGATTCGTCCCTACCATGGAGGAGGATTAGTTATGGATGATTCGTCTCTACCATGGAGGATTAGTTATGGATGATTCTTCCCTACCGAGGAGGAGGATTAGTTATGGATGATTCGTCTCTACCATGGAGGATTAGTTATGGATAATTCGTCCCTACCATGGAGGAGGATTAGTTATGGATAATTCGTCCCTACCATGGAGGAGGATTAGTTATGGATGATTCGTCTCTACCATGGAGGATTAGTTATGGATGATTCATCTCTACCATGGAGGATTAGTTATGGATGATTCTTCCCTACCGAGGAGGAGGATTAGTTATGGATGATTCGTCTCTACCATGGAGGATTAGTTATGGATGATTCGTCCATACCATGGAGGAGGATTAGTTATGGATGATTCGTCCCTACCATGGAGGAGGATTAGTTATGGATGATTCGTCCCTACCATGGAGGAGGATTAGTTATGGATGATTCGTCTCTACCATGGAGGATTAGTTATGGATGATTCGTCCCTACCATGGAGGATTAGTTATGGATGATTCATCTCTACCATGGAGGATTAGTTATGGATGATTCGTCTCTACCATGGAGGATTAGTTATGGATGATTCATCTCTACCATGGAGGATTAGTTATGATGATGCTTCCCTACCATGGAGGATTAGTTATGGATGATTCATCCCTACCATGGAGTAGGATTAGTTATGGATGATTCATCTCTACCATGGAGTAGGATTAGTTATGGATGATTCATCTCTACCATGGAGGATTAGTTAAGGATGATTCATCCCTACCATGGAGGAGGATTAGTTATGGATGATGCTTCCTTACCATGGAGGATTAGTTATGGATGATGCTTCCCTACCATGGAGGATTAGTTATGTATGATGCTTCCCTACCATGGGGGCTGATGAGGAGAGAAGTCGCCTGATTTACACCCAGGTTCTGCTTACAGGAAACACCAGATCTCCTGACCGTCGTGTCCAGCAAATGATTGCAATGGCTGAAAACCAAGCAGAGAAGCCAAGAACATCTCAACGATCCCAGAGCCAGTTACATGTATTTATTCTGCCTTCCACATACCCACTCGTATAACCCACTGGGGCTCGAATCCCAGCCTTGTGTGGACACATGCCCACTATGTGGCCGGCCAGACTCCAAAATCAACTTCTTCATTTGTTGATTTGCTTTTATCGACACGGTCTAAGGATTGCTAGGGGACGTCAAATAAACAGTTTTCTAGTATCCAAAACAGAGGCAGATTATTTGTGGAAGTGAACGCAGAGGCACAAAGCTGACAGATGTCCAGGGCTGAACGAGCGCCATGAAACCATGGAAAGAAGCGGATCCAGAATTCGATTCCCTGGGCCGGAGCGCGCAGTTTTGGCTGCGATATGTTAGGGGGCGGCAGTGCTGCTCCACAAGTCGTGTCTATTACCAATGCTGGGTTTTTTGGTCTCTGTCTTGTTTGTCTTGTAAACTGATCTCTTAATGCTTTACTTCCAAATGACTATGTTTCCCATAGTTGCAAATTATGGCTTGTAATATTGGAAAGTAACATTTGTTGTAGCGGTCTCTCTAGATCAAGGCAATGGCAGCTCTGCTGATGTTTAATGCCGAGGTGGAAGAATAAGGCGGAAGGTTTGAGGGAAACGAAACATAAAAGTCCAAAACTGTCAACTTGTATCACAATACAAGATATAGAAATACACAAAACCAACAGCAAGGAAAGTAATATATGAGTCAGGGCTTTAGGACAGGTGGTCGATATCAGATCTGTGGGGGTCCGACACTTGATAATCTCGCAAATCAGCCATTTGTACGTCCCACCACTGCAGCCAGAAATGCACAGTGAACGGAGCCGAGATACCACAGCGCCACACTGTATAGTGGTGGTTATCAGGTACTGCACTCAGTCCATAATGAAGTGAATGTGATCTGAGTCTGGAGGGCGATGGGGAATGAGGAGTTTGGAGGATGGCAGAGGGGTCAGCATAGGAACAGAGGAGTCAGAAGAAGGAGGACAGAGGAGCCTGGAAGTGAAGGACAAAGAAGTCTGGAGAAGGATAGAGGGGTATGGAGGAGGAGGACAGAAATCTGGAGAAGGAGGAAGACAGGAGTCTGGAGAAGGAGGAGGACAGGGGTCCAGAGAATGAGGACAGAGGGGTCTCGAGGAGTGGGACAGAGGGGTCTGGAGGAGGAGGCCAGAGAAATCGAGAAGGAGGAAGACGGGTGTCTGGAGGAGGACAGGAATCTGGAGAATGAGGAGTACAGAGGGGTCTGGAGAATGAGGACGGAGGGGTCTCGAGGAGTGGGACAGAGGGGTCTGGAGGAGGAGGCCAGAGAAATCGAGGAGGAAGACGGGTGTCTGGAGGAGGACAGGAATCTGGAGAATGAGGAGTACAGAGGGGTCTGGAGAATGAGGACGGAGGGGTCTCGAGGAGTAGGACAGAGGAGTCTGGAGAAGGAGGAGCACAGAGGGGTCTGGAGAATGAGGACAGAGGGGTCTTGAGGAGTAGGACAGAGGAGTCTGGAGAAGGAGGAGGACAGAGGGGTCTGGAGAATGAGGACAGAGGGGTCTTGAGGAGTAGGACAGAAGAGTCTGGTGGAGGAGGACAGAGGAGTTTTGAGGAGGGAACAGAGAGGTCTGAAGGAGGAGGGCAGAGGAGTCTGGAGGAGGAGGACAGAGGAGTTTTGAGGAGGGAACAGAGAGGTCTGAAGGAGGAGGGCAGAGGAGTCTGGAGGAGGACAGAGGAGTTTTGAGGAGGGGACAGAGAGGTCTGAAGGAGGAGGACAGTCCAGTGTGGTATAGAGAACACAGGAGCACTCGGATGAGCATTCCTATGCATGGGTTCTCGGGAAACAGCTATCCATTGTATATTGGGGCCTTAAGTTTTAAAAGCTTCCTGGGCAGGATGTTAGAGGGGCTCATAAACCCCTTTTCTGCAGTTTTAGTAGGATGAAAATATTGACGTTATAACCCATCGTGTGCTGCTCTCTCCGTCCATTGGGGATGTGCTGCAGCGCTGACTAGTCGCAGTCTTCTCGCTGATGGCCCACTCTGCCTTTATGGAGTCAGCACTAGCTGTCCATGGCAAGCAACAAAAAAGGCAGCGATTCCGTACCGACCGTGGCGAGACTGTGACTAGTCAGCGCGGCAGGTGTAGGCAGGCTTACGATGGTTCTCACAACTTCAGTACTTTTATTGTACTACACTACAATATTCCCCAGGGAGAACTCAGTAAACGTATTGATACCATCCTGCCTGTGGATAATAACTATAGGTTCCTTTTAAAGGGAAGTATCTAACATGGAAGTCCCATGTAAAAAAAGCTGCCACTCATCCGCCCAAGATGAACTGCACATGATCTCTTTTGATTGTAGGGAATCCATCTTTAATTGTAGAAATGGATCCTAAGGGAGGGAGACGCCATCTGCCGATGTTGGTTTGGGTGCCCGATCAAGCCAGTGGTAGCCCCGTCAGTCCAGACCTCCGCCACAACTGACACTGTTCACATTTCTATTTTCTTCCGCATCTATAAATAATCATCATCGTTATCTCCCATTGTATCCAATTTTACGTCTTCAGTTTTATGAATTCTTTCCACTTACAGATTTCTTTTCCTCTTGGCTCTCGGGGACCATTTGTTAATATTTTATTCCATGTTAACATCTGGGTTTGATCTGTCTGCAGCATATTTAAGGACAACGGGCTCCCTTCCAAGTCCATTTCCAAATGTGCAGGCTGCTATAACCGTAGATCACGCTGCGCACAATCCGCCCAGCTGCAGCGCCGCACAATGCAAAGAAAGCAAAGCCAACTTCTAGCAGAAAGGAAAATAAGCGGAAGTATCCTCAGCAGGACGGTGTCACCACAGCGTAATGGTGTCTCTGCAGTGGGACGGTGTCTCCGCATCGGGACGGTGTGTACAAAGCAGGACGGTGTGTACGCAGCAGGACAGTGTCACTGCAGCAGAAGGATGTCTCCACAGCAGGACGGTGTGTACGCAGCAGGACGATGTCACTGCAGCAGAATAGTGTCTCCGCATCAGGACGGTGTCACCACGGCGTAATGGTGTCTCTGCAGTGGGACGGTGTCTCCGCATCGGGACGGTGTCAACACAGCGTAATGGTGTCTCTGCAGTGGGACGGTGTCTCCGCATCGGGACGGTGTGTACAAAGCAGGACGGTGTGTACACAGCAGGACAGTGTCGCTGCAGCAGAAGGATGTCTCCGCAGCAGGACGGTGTCACCACGGCGTAATGGTGTCTCTGCAGTGGGACGATGTCTCCGCATCGGGACGGTGTCACCACAGCGTAATGGTGTCTCTGCAGTGGGACGGTGTCTTCGCATCGGGACGGTGTCACCACAGCGTAATGGTGTCTCTGCAGTGGGACGGTGTCTCTGCATCAGGACGGTGTCACCACAGCGTAATGGTGTCTCTGCAGTGGGACGGTGTCTCCGCATCAGGACGGTGTCACCACAGCGTAATGGTGTCTCTGCAGTGGGACGGTGTCTCCGCATCGGGACGGTGTGTACAAAGCAGGACGGTGTGTACGCAGCAGGACAGTGTCACTGCAGCAGAAGGATGTCTCCACAGCAGGACGGTGTGTACGCAGCAGGACGATGTCACTGCAGCAGAATAGTGTCTCCGCATCAGGACGGTGTCACCACGGCGTAATGGTGTCTCTGCAGTGGGACGGTGTCTCCGCATCGGGACGGTGTCAACACAGCGTAATGGTGTCTCTGCAGTGGGACGGTGTCTCCGCATCGGGACGGTGTGTACAAAGCAGGACGGTGTGTACACAGCAGGACAGTGTCGCTGCAGCAGAAGGATGTCTCCGCAGCAGGACGGTGTCACCACGGCGTAATGGTGTCTCTGCAGTGGGACGATGTCTCCGCATCGGGACGGTGTCACCACAGCGTAATGGTGTCTCTGCAGTGGGACGGTGTCTTCGCATCGGGACGGTGTCACCACAGCGTAATGGTGTCTCTGCAGTGGGACGGTGTCTCTGCATCAGGACGGTGTCACCACAGCGTAATGGTGTCTCTGCAGTGGGACGGTGTCTCCGCATCAGGACGGTGTCACCACAGCGTAATGGTGTCTCTGCAGTGGGACGGTGTCTCCGCATCGGGACGGTGTGTACAAAGCAGGACGGTGTGTACGCAGCAGGACAGTGTCACTGCAGCAGAAGGATGTCTCCACAGCAGGACGGTGTGTACGCAGCAGGACGATGTCACTGCAGCAGAATAGTGTCTCCGCATCAGGACGGTGTCACCACGGCGTAATGGTGTCTCTGCAGTGGGACGGTGTCTCCGCATCGGGACGGTGTCAACACAGCGTAATGGTGTCTCTGCAGTGGGACGGTGTCTCCGCATCGGGACGGTGTGTACAAAGCAGGACGGTGTGTACACAGCAGGACAGTGTCACTGCAGCAGAAGGATGTCTCCGCAGCAGGACGGTGTCACCACGGCGTAATGGTGTCTCTGCAGTGGGACGATGTCTCCGCATCGGGACGGTGTCACCACAGCGTAATGGTGTCTCTGCAGTGGGACGGTGTCTTCGCATCGGGACGGTGTCACCACAGCGTAATGGTGTCTCTGCAGTGGGACGGTGTCTCTGCATCAGGACGGTGTCACCACAGCGTAATGGTGTCTCTGCAGTGGGACGGTGTCTCCGCATCAGGACGGTGTCACCACAGCGTAATGGTGTCTCTGCAGTGGGACGGTGTCTTCGCATCGGGACGGTGTCACCACAGCGTAATGGTGTCTCTGCAGTGGGACGGTGTCTCCGCATCGGGACGGTGTGTACGAAGCAGGACGGTGTCACTGCAGCAGAAGGATGTCGCCACAGCAGGACGGTGTCACTGCAGCAGAATAGTGTCTCCACATCAGGACGGTGTCACCACAGCGTAATGGTGTCTCTGCAGTGGAACAGTGTCTCCGCATCAGGACGGTGTGTACGCAGCAGGACAGTGTCACTGCAGCAGAAGGATGTCTCCGCAGCAGGAAGGTTTGTACGCAGCAGGATGGTGTCACTGCAGCAGAAGGATGTCTTCGCAGCAGGACGGAATCACCGCAGCAGGATGGTGTCTCCACAGCTAGACTGTGTCACTGCACCTTCACATCTATTCATAGGCTTCCTGCCAGAGAACTTTACCCTCATGATCTGAGTTTCTAACCACAAGGACCCTAATGATCTTGGTGTCCAACCCCCAGGACTCATGATCTGAGTGACCAACCCACAGGACCCTCATGATCTGAGTGACCAACCCACAGGACCCTCATGATCTGAGTGACCAACCCACAGGACCCTCATGATCTGAGTGACCAACCCACAGGACCCTCATGATCTGAGTGACCAATCCACAGGACCCTCATGATCTGCGTGTCCAACCCCCAGGACTCTCATGATCTGAGTGACCAACCCCCAGGACTCTCATGATCTGAGTGACCAACCCCCAGGATCCTCATGATCTGAAATTCCAACCCCCAGGATCTTCATGATCTGTGATTCCAACCCCGAGGACTCTCATGATCTGAGTGTCTAACCCTCAGGACCCTTATGATTTATGTCCAACCCCCTGGATCCTAATGATCTAACTGTCCAACCCCCAGGACCCTCATGATCTGACTGTCCAAACCTGATGATCTGAGTGTCCAATCCCCAGGATCCTTATCTGAGTGTCCAACCCCCCGGGATCCTCATGTTCTGAGTGTCCAACCCCCCAGGACTCTCATGATCTGAGTGTCCAATCCCCCAGGACCCTTATGATTTATGTCCAACCACCTGGATCCTAATGATCTAACTGTCCAACCCCCAGGACCCTCATGATCTGACTGTCCAAACCTGATGATCTGAGTGTCCAATCCCCAGGATCCTCATCTGAGTGTCCAACCCCCCCAGGATCGTCTTGATCTGAGTGTCCAACCCTCCAGGACTCTCATGATCTGAGTATACAATCCCCCAAGGAACCTCACGATCTGAGTAACCAACCCTTAGGGTCCCGTTACACATAGCGATGCTCCAGCGATCCCAACAACGATACGACCTGGTAAGGATCGCTGGTACGTCGCTACATGGTCGCTAGTAAGCTGTCAAACAGGCAGATCTACTCAACGACGCAGCACAGATACAGGGATCCGTATAACGACCTCAGCGGTCGTTGGGACCTTGTCACACAGCAGCTGTTCGGATGACTCGGACCTCGATAGACGTGCTTCAACGTTACCTTTTCCACGCCCCTCTGCTCCGATTGGTGGCCACAAAGACGCTATCACTACGCGGTTTGCTTCAGCGTCCCTGTCTGAGTCGCTAGTGCGCTATTCGTGAATCCACAGTCACTGACACGGGGACACGCGATTATTACTGTACATGTAAAATGTTATGATGGCATATAACTGATAGCTGACCTATAAAAGGAAACGCTACAAAGATCCTAATTTGAGACCACCGATCGGTGCTGAGTGGCGTTGAAAAGGCAAAGCAAAATCACGCCTGCGTCCCTGAGTTCTGAGTCGCCAACAAGGTCGCTCGTCATTATGGCGTCAAACACAGCGATGCATGCTGGCCAGCGGGACGCCAATGATCAAAAAATGGCCCAGGACATTCGAGCACGATCAGCGATATCGCAGCGGGGGGCCGGTCGCCGCTATGTGTCACTCGTAGCGAGATCGCTGGCGAGGTCGCTGTTGTGTCACAAAACCTGTGACGTTTCAGCGATCTCGCTATGTGGGAAGTACCCTTTATGACCCTGATTATCTGAGCATTCAGCCCCCAAGCCATAGTGCTAATCTGCAGGAATTGTCCCAGAATATAAGAATACATGAGGCTGTCGGGTCAATGTCAGGAGACTTCGCGGCCACTCGGACCGTGTTGCACAGACATCTGAATTTAGTCTAAAACGCGCTGATGTCTTAAAGGTAAAGCGGCTATAGGGAGAAAATGAAGTTCCTTTCTCCCTGCAGCCGCTCATTCAGTTATCTGGGCAGTGAACAATCAGTGGTCAGTTCACACTCAGTGCGCAATAATCACTCTCTCTGCTCCTGTTCGCAGCGTGCAGAAGGAGACGGCAACCCTTGTGTAAGCTGGTATTGACCTGCGGACTTACCCCTATGTCTGTAGATAAGTGAGGGTTTGTTTTTTTTTTGCTGAAGGGTTCATCAGTATAACCTTTCTCACTGCACATCACAGGATCACATCATTTCCTGCTGTTTTTATTTGCAGTCACACAAATGCTGCCATCGTTCCATCCTATACTTAGGTCCTCCATCAATGGTGGATGAATTGTGCTGCTGTGCTGACTTCACAAAGTTGCACAAACGCACGGAGTAAAGCAGTAACGGACATAGATCTGAGCGCGCGTCGCAGCCGCTTACCGATCAATACTCCTTCACTTATTGGATGAGATTTCTTTGCGTGCGTCATCTACTCTGATCTCCAATGCAAACTTCTGGGAACTTCATACAATATTTTCCACCATACAGGCACTATTTGTTAAAAGGATTTATCCCCACTTGAGGGCGTGGATCTGAAATATCGCATTCAATATCTGGGCGCTGTACTCCGAAATCCTAGCAGTCTGCATGTGCGCCGATCACTCTGATCCAAGGCGGCATTTCAGCACCCGTTCTTCGGATTATCCTGGTAGCAGTAAAGTTATATGTGATGTTAGTTATAAACGCATGAGAGCAATTATTTCAGGGAGTCGGGACATGCTGGGAGTTGTAGTCTGGCAATAGCTGGAGAGCTGCAGTTTGGAGACACAATCCCACACATCACACAATATCAGCTCTCTAATATGATCCTGAGCACAAAGTGCACATATCTCCCCATGGGCCCGATGTCTTCCTTAATTATTGAAACCCCTTAAGTTCGCTGACTCCAGGCACACTGCCATCTTAATATTAATGAAATATTGCCGCTGAATGCATCCATGAATTAGAGGAGTCCGGCGAGTTAGAAGAGTCCGGCGAGTTAGAGGAGTCTGGCGAGTTAGAGGAGTCTGGCGAGTTAGAGGAGTCTGGCGAGTTAGAGGAGTCTGGCGAGTTAGAAGAGTCTGGCGAGTTAGAAGAGTCCGGCGAGTTAGAGGAGTCTGGCGAGTTAGAGGAGTCTGGCGAGTTAGAGGAGTCTGGCGAGTTAGAGGAGTCTGGCGAGTTAGAAGAGTCCGGCGAGTTAGAGGAGTCCGGCGAGTTAGAGGAGTCCGGCGAGTTAGAGGAGTCCGGCGGGTTAGAGGAGTCCGGCGGGTTAGAGGAGTCCGGCGAGTTAGAGGAGTCCGGCGAGTTAGAAGAGTCCGGCGAGTTAGAAGAGTCCGGCGAGTTAGAGGAGTCCGGCGAGTTAGAGGAGTCCGGCGAGTTAGAGGAGTCCGGCGAGTTAGAGGAGTCGGGCGAGTTAGAGCAGACTGGTGAATTATCAGAAATCAGTTGCGCAGATCACGCCTCGTACAGTTCGATGTTGGTTTGTCGAGTTTTGCATGTTTGGATTAATGGCGTCATCTCATCTCTACACCTATTTAAGGCCCATTGACCCACACCTGTATCTTGGGACTGAGGCTCCTAGTCCTATGTTAGATATGCTCCACCATTTTTCTTCTGTTTGTGCTTGCTGTCATCTCTGCTTGGTTCTATGTCATCCGTCCTGCTGAGATTCCTGGCCCTTTACAGTCCTTGCTGCCCACGCGGACCACCTCACCTGGTGAGGATCGGTAGGGAAGATGTCCAATCTGCCTCCCCGTTCTGCTCCCACTGTGGGGTTGTTTTGCTGCAGGAGGGACTGGTGCACTTCACAAAATAGATGGCATCATGAGAAAAGAAGATTATATGGCAATACTGAAGCAACATCTCAAGACATCGGCCAGTAAGTTAAATCTTGGGTGGAAATGGGTCTTAGAAATGGACATTGACCTGAAGCATACTGCCAAAATGGTAACAAAGTGGCTTCAGGATAACAAAGTCAATGTTTTGGAGCGGCCATCATAAAGCCCTGATCTCAATCCTATTGAAAATTTATGGGCAAAGCTGAAAAGGCCAGGGCGAGCAAGGCGACCTACAAACCTGGAACAGTTACACCAGTTTTGTCAGGAGGAATGGGCCCAAATTCCAACCAACTATTGTGAGAAGCTTGTGGAAGGAGATCCCAAACGTCTAACCCAAGTCATTCAGGTTAAAGGCAATGGTACCAAATACTAATGAACTGTATGGAAACTTTTGACTTTGCAGTAAGTAATAAATATGCCTCACAATATTCTCGCTCTCTCATTATTCCGGCATTTGGCAAATATTAATAATTATGGTAATCCTAATTGACCTAAAATGGGAAAGGTTTATTCTGATTTCATGTCAGAGGTTGAGGAAAAACCTGCAGATGTGTCTTTATATACAGTGGATGGAAACTTCTGGTTTCATCTGTAGATTGTTGGTGAATCAACCAATTATTCTGATTCGTACGTGCAGCTTCACACCAAGTAAGAGACCAGCGGGGCTAGCGATCCACACTGGGCTCACCTACTATTGGAAGCAGAGGTCCGTTGTGCACGGAGCAACAATCCTAACGGATCGTGTGCATTGCAAAAGTATAAATTACCAACAGATGGTTAGTAATATACATGATGCAAAAAGCAACACGTTTCGAAAGCTAACCAGTGTTCGAAACGCGCCACTTTTTGCATCATGTATTCTTGAATGATTTTTTTAAATATTTTCTATGGAATTAAGTGATTGTTACCAGATTTGGGAATACAATTTCTCCTTTCAACTCTCGTGGTCCTCCACGGGGATGTTTTCCCTGCGGACGCTGCATAGCGTGTAAAAATATTCTGCAGAAGTCTACCTTCACCTCGGCTGATGGTACTAGGGACTTTCATATTAAACAGTACCTGTACAACCCACGCAGGCGATATACTGTGCTACATGTGGTTGTCAAAAAATATATATCGGTTTGACTTCGCGCCAAATTAAAAACACGTACACGTGAACATGTGCGAGATATTGTCGCTGCAGCCGCTGATCCATTCCCAAACATTATACGCTATTCCTCCAGAGCAATCCGAAAACCTCTATGGTTGGAGGAATACAGCATGTTCAATGGGGTACAGAGGGGGCGCTATTAAGCGCTTACTGGCCCTAACAGAGTGCAGATGGGTTACCATTCTGGGGGCAATGGCCCCTACGGTCTTAACGAATCACAAGTATTTGCTTCCTTTTTATGAGCTCTTATTCCATCTGTCTCTGAGCTTCTTTGCTGCTCTCCTGTTGTCTCTTGATGGTTTTTATAGTATGTTCTTTTACTTATTTTGCTTTGTCCCTTCTTTTCTTAGTGATTAACAGTAACCGGTTAATACTTACGACATCTACGTGTTTCTGAATCGTGCCCTGGATGTGGATGACTCTTTAAACAACGTCAAGACCCATAAATCTCTGATGGAATCAAAACTCTGGTCCTACCTAGATCATCCGGATAAAGAATGGTCTGAATGTACGGTACTTATTTGGTATAGGCTAATTCCTAATCTATTGGGACCAATGTGTGCAATAATAGTGTAATAGAGAAACTTATAAGCAATGATTGGTCACATTTTTTGACCCCATATCTTATCTAATACACACACAGAACATCCAATATAAGGGATTTACCTGAAGCAGGTGAGTGCGCATGCGCTGGGCTCTCCCCATTCTGTTTGTCCGCGCGCCTCCCTGTCAGTGCGTGACTACGGCTAGGCGCCGGCTATATATGACATATATATTCTCTTATGATACTGACATCTAACCTCAGTGCTGTGTTACTCTTGGTTATTATCTCTTGGATATTGTCATCACTCCCTCCGTCTTTAAATATGTTTATGTGATTGTCTGCTCCATTATACTTTCTCTTTACCCTATTACTATAAGTATGTGTTTTTAATATTATATTGAAATAAAACTTATAACAAGCAATGACTCCCCTCCTTTTTTGTACGCCATACAATATCTCCTTGTCTAATGCACACGATACTCTTGGATCTACAGACGCAGAACATCGCGCACTGATAACGATTCCGCAGAACATCGCGCACTGATAACGATTCGTCCCGCTGGGGATGGAAAATGTGAGATAGGGTGCAGCTCAGCGCTGATTGTGAGTCTCTTCTGTTTTCACACTTTCCATTTTAGTGACAGTTCACACTCACACAGGCCTTCCTGTGGCCTCTTTTATCTAGAAAGTTTTTACAGCTCTGTCATCAGCCCGGGGAATGGCCATTCCTGTGTCTGCAGGAGCCATGACACGTAGGAAGCCGCTATCTCTTAGGGTGCAGCTATTCTCACCCCGTGCACCCTCCATGGTTCCAGAGCGGTCTCCTCCTAACATCTCCCAACCCTCAATAATATTATACATGATGACTTCTGGGAGACCGGGTCCTCGCCAGTATCTTATAGGAATCTGGGCAGTTTTCAGGCATGTTCACATTTTACTTTATAGCTAGATCAGTAGAATGCAGAATACAGGACACCATCGCAAAAACAACCGCATTAATTCAAATTCAAAGAAGCTTTATTGGCAGGACTAAATACACATTAGTTTTGCCAAAGCAAGTGTACAAAAGGGAGTAAGGATAGGGACTGTAGGGATGTTGGGTAGGGGCTGTAGGAAAGGTGGATGGGGGCAGATCCAGGATGGGGCTATAGAAGTCCATGGCATAGGGAAGGTGGATGGGAGATGGCGGCAGATCCAGGATGGGGCTATAGAAGTCCATGGCATAGGGAAGGTGGATGGGGGCAGATCCAGGGTGGGGCTATAGAAGTCCATGGCATAGGGAAGGTGGATAGGGGGTATGGGGGCAGATCAGGGTGGGGCCATAGAAGTCCATGGCATAGGGAAGGTGGATGGGGGATGGCGTCAGATCCAGGATGGGGCTATAGAAGTCCATGGCATAGGGAAGGTGGATGGGGGGATGGGGGCAGATCCAGGATGGGGCTATAGAAGTCCATGGCATAGGGAAGGTGGATGGGGGCAGATCAGGGTGGGGCCATAGAAGTCCATGGCATAGGGAAGGTGGATGGGGGGATGGGGGCAGATCAGGGTGGGGCCATAGAAGTCCATGGCATAGGGAAGGTGGATAGGGGTTGGCGGCAGATCCAAGGTGGGGGCCATAGAAGTCCATGGCATAGGGAAGGTGGTTGGGGGATGGCGGCAGATCCAGGGTGGGGGCCATAGAAGTCCATGACATAGGGAAGGTGGATGGGGGGATGGGGGCAGATCCAGGGTGGGGGGCCATAGAAGTCCATGGCATAGGGAAGGTGGATGGGGAATGTGCGATGGTGGCAGATCCAGGGTGGGGGCCATAGAAGTCCATGGCATAGGGAAGGTGGATAGGGGATGGCGGCAGATCCAGGGTGGGGCCATAGAAGTCGATGGTATAGGGAAGGTGGATGGGGCAGATCCAGGGTGGGGGCTATAGAAGTCCATGGCATAGGGAAGGTGGATGGGGGCAGATCCAGGGTGGGGGCTATAGAAGTCCATGGCATACCATATTTCTCTTTGACATTCGCTCACATACCGTGCCGCTATCTCCACTGCTCACTCTTCTTCCCCATTTTTTGGAATGGGTCCCTACGGTGGAGAGTGGCAGCCGTCAGACATGCACCATGAGCATATAGAATAAAGGGGCCATATACTGGACACATAATAATGCATATAGTGCTGTAATAATACTGCCATCTTGTGCTGAGACACCATAGGGGATGCCATGCAGCAGGTTTGTGATGATCTGGCAGTGATGGTGAGGGTGAACCGATGGGTGCCAGAGGGCCATGAATCTTGGATGTATAATCTGAGCACAATGTTACTCGCTACGTCAGAGTGTGAATGGCTCCGGATTATCAGAGTCTCAGCTTGCACCTTCCATTACCCGGTCATGGGCGATCACTCCAGCAACAAGACACAACATGGAAAACATCGGCGTATTCCAGAGCACGGCACAAATATAGAATACCTCCAAAGGGCCCATCACCCAGCGTCATTACTGGCGATGACACAAAGCCATTGCCTGCATCTACGTAACCGCCATTTATCTAGGCCAGGGCTTCTCTGTAACCTGAGGCCCGAGCCCAAATTAGAAACCTCATATCTAATCTGCATTGTACACAGGGAAGGGGGGGTTCAACGTGGACCCTCGTTATACCACAAGGGTCTGTGCCAGATTTTGCATAACTGAGATACACAAGGAATTAGATGGATGGATAGAGAAGGAAAAAAGAGCGAAAGAAAGAAGGAAAAACATAGAGAAAGCAAAAGAAGATAGAAAATGAATGATAGAAAACTGGGAAGGAAGGAAGAAAGAAAAAGAATGAAAGGAGTGGAAAAAGGACAGAAAAAATGAATGAAAAAGCTAGTAAGAAAGGAAAAATAATGAAAGAGAAAAAGAAAGAGACAAAGAAGTATAACAGAATGAAAGAGGGAGAAGGACAGAAAGAGAAATAAAGAAGAAGGAAGGAAGAAAAGGAAAGATATGAGATGGCTAGATGTAGAGAGATGAGGTGGATGTGTGGACACCGCAGCATTGTGGGGTCATTATTAGTGTTTGCCAAGAGCATCTGCGCCCTTTACTATTATTATGGTATTTTATTATTATTAGTTAATATAATGTTATTTATTTGAGGAATTAGATATTTTGGACACTTTTGTCCTCACCGATGAGTCACTGAACATTTCCTACGTATTCGTTATTTCCACGTTCCCTTACATTTGGGCAGGACGATAACTTTCTTTCATTCCTGCTCTTCGATCTTCTCCTTTCTGTGAGGGACACTGATGCCAGTCACTGATGGCCGCTACATGCTATCACCCCAGTGGTCTTCAACTTTTCTTCTTGCCCTTTCTATGCGGCTTCTGTGAAGGGAGTCAGGGATGCAGATAAAATAATGCCCAGTTACACATTTGTGGCCATGTGTCGCTTTCCTGCCCGTCATCTGCCTTCATACATGGTGGATGCCCTCCAGGGAGCTTATGTCACTTAGGCTGGATAAACTGCACCCGGGCCTCCATATGTCAGTCTGCGTGGGCCCAGGGGGACGCTTTACCTCGAATCACTGTAGGGTGATGCGTTGTTGTGACGCCACTTACTGCTTCCAGTGATGCTTTCCTATGACAGACGGATCCCACCACGTGTGGAAATCCAATGATCATAACCGTCCTGCGTCAGAAAAGATGGAGAAATTACTACTGGAAGTATGTTACAAAGTACATTATACAATCAGTACAGTGTACTCAGCTGGAGCCAGAGGAGCCCTCAAAATCTGAGTTCTGAAGAGCCCATATGCCTTCAACCTCTGTCAGCCAAACCTGTAGCTGGCTCCTCTGACCCCATACCTATGCAGGCTTCCCGAGGGGCGCAAGAGGTTTCAATGTGTTAAGGGAAGTAATTTCCCACTAAACTCCTCTCCAGACTCTTCTATCCCCTCCAGATTTCTTTGTCCTTATCCTGATGTATCTGTCCCATGTCCAAGACCCCTCTGTCCCATACAGATCCTTGGCCCCTTCAGACACCTCTTTCCCACAAGATAACATTTTCCCCATACAGTGTACTATGTCCTCTGCCATACTTCTCTTTTCCATCCACTCACATCTGTTGTCTTGATCTTCCAAACTCTCTTCCCCTCTCAGACATCTCTGCACTTTCCAGATATATCTCTAGTCCTCGACTCCTGTTTCCTCCAGACCTGTCTACCCTCTCTAGACTTCTCTGTCCTCAACAGACTCAGCAGTTCCCTCCAGATAACATTTTCCCTTTCCAGACTTTTCTGTTCTCTCCAAAACTTTATGTTCTGCTTCAGTCTTCCCTGGTCCTCTCAGAATCCTCTATCCCTCTACAGACTGCGTTGCCTCCTCCAGACCCCTCTGTCCCTTACAAATCTCTCTGTCCCCTTCCAGACCCATCTATACCCCCCCAGACCCCTTTGTCACCTCCAAACTGCTCTGCCTCCTCCAGAGCCCTCTGCCCCCACAAGTCACTGTTGTCCAGACCCCTCTGTCCCCCTCCAGACCCCTTTAGCTCACTCTGCCCCCACAGGCACTATTGTCCAGACCCCTCTGTCCCCCCCAGACCCCTTTGTCCCCTTCAGCTCACTCTGCCCCCACAAGGCACTATTGTCCAGACCCCTCTATCCCCCCCAGACCCCTCTGTCCCCTTCAGCTCACTCTGCCCCCACAAGGCACTATTGTCCAGACCCCTCTGTCCCCCTCCAGACCCCTCTATCCCCCCCAGACCCCTCTGTCCCCGTCAGCTCACTCTGCCCCCACAAGGCACTATTGTCCAGACCCTTCTATCCCCCCCAGACCCCTCTGTCCCCTTCAGCTCACTCTGCCCCCCACAAGGCACTATTGTCCAGACCCTTCTATCCCCCCCCAGACCCCTCTGTCCCCTTCAGCTCACTCTGCCCCCACAAGGCACTATTGTCCAGACCCTTCTATCCCCCCCAGACCCCTCTGTCCCCTTCAGCTCACTCTGCCCCCACAAGGCACTATTGTCCAGACCCTTCTATCCCCCCCAGACCCCTCTGTCCCCTTCAGCTCACTCTGCCCCCACAAGGCACTATTGTCCAGACCCCTCTATCCCCCCAGACCCCTCTGTCCCCTTCAGCTCACTCTGCCCCCACAAGGCACTATTGTCCAGACCCCTCTACCCCCCCCCCAGACCCCTCTGTCCCCTTCAGCTCACTCTGCCCCCACAAGGCACTATTGTCCAGACCCCTCTATCCCCCCAGACCCCTCTATCCCCCCCAGACCCCTCTGTCCCCTTCAGCTCACTCTGCCCCCACAAGGCACTATTGTCCAGACCCCTCTATCCCCCCAGACCCCTCTGTTCCCTTCAGCTCACTCTGCCCCCACAAGGCTCTATTGTCCAGACCCCTCTGTCCCCTTGAGCTCACTCTGCCCCCACAAGGCACTATTGTCCAGACTTCTCTGTCCCCCTTGCCACATCTCTCATGGCAGCACAGATCCTTGAAAACAAACAGATCGGGCTGTGAAAGTCATCATGTCTGCTCCTACTTCAGTTGATGTTGGAAGAGACAGGAGCCCCCCATATACCGGTACATTAGAAGGTTGTCTGCACCTTGTAAAATCCTTGGGCTCCACCTATAGTGTATTAATCCAATGTGTTGGGGGAATTTTTTAATCACAGGATGCTTGATCAAAGTTTATAGAGACCCTCGGCAGAACAATCCCTTATTTAACCCCTTAATGAGAACCAATACATATATTTACTGACCTGAGATATAAGAGAACATCATCCCCATACAGGTGACAATCCAGCAGCTGTCGGCTGTCCACTATAGCTAACAACTTGCTGTATCACAAACGATCAGTGTTGGCACCATCCATATCTGTTTAACCCCTTAGTTGCTGCTGTCAAAAGTGACATCGGAAAAATGGTTAATAGATTGTGGGGGGCTTCTGCTTTAATCTAATTGACACATCGAGATTATGATTGTGTGGTCCTGATGTTTGCCATAGCAGTTCATGGCCAAATCGCGGCCTTAGGCTATGTGCACACGGTGCAGATTCTGTGCAGTTCTGCAGCAGAACTGCAAGTGATGTATAGTATCATTTAAGGCTATGTAAAACAAAAACCGCTGTTCAAATGCTGCAGATTTGGTGCAGATTTAAGGCTGTGTGCACACGCAGCGGATTTGGCCGCTGCGGATCCGGGTGTACAGTAGCATAATATCCTATGGAAAAAAAAAACGCAGTGCAGATGCTGCGGAATTTTCCGCGCGGATTTGCTGCGGTTTCAAAACCGCAGAAAGAATTGACATGTCACTTCTTTCTGCGGATTCTGCTGCGGTTTGCCATCTCCTCCATTGTAGAGATGAAAAACCGCAGGTCTTTTGACCTGAAGATTTACCTGCGGATTTTACAAAATCTGCGCGGCCAAATCCGCAGAGCATTCCGCAGCGTGTGCACGTACCCTAAAACTGCAGCATGTCGCTTCTTTTGTGCAGTTCTGCAGCAGTTTTTCATCTGCTCCAGTATAGAAATCTCCAGGTGAAAACTGCAGGGGAAATCCGCACTAAAACTGCAGGTAAAACGCAGGTCATTTTACCTGCAGATTTAGGAAAATCTGCACGGAAAATTCCACAGCAGAATCTGCACCGTGTGCACATAGCCTTAGAGTCTCCCGGATATAGTGGTCAGGACATTTAGGTGGTAAACAAACATTTATTAATTCCTGAAAATCACCTGAAGGGTTAATAAACTCAGAACACATGACACATGCACAAAAACTGAACGGGTCATAAGACCCTGTTCACACCACCCAAGAACTAAGACACAAAAACAGAACACAGTATGACAAACGTGCATAAATACTCTGCTGTAAAACATATGTAACTGTAAGTAGCAAGTGCTAGTAAAAGATGTTAACAAAACCAGGGTATTTTGTTGATACGTTTTTTTGCAAAAAAATGTACGCTAAGCCACTCCGCCGCGTCAAGGCATACCCTTCTCGGAGCAGTCCTATCTAATATATTTAAAAACCTGAACATGTGAATAATACCTTCATGAGCAGGGTTCAGAAAGGTGCTGCTCGGTATGGGCTCGCTGGGCAAAATGGCTTTTTATGCATGTCCCAAAGGAGAGAGGCGGGGATCTCCCAAAGCTTGCATAAGCAAGAAATCAATGGATTCAGAACACATGACACATGCACAAAAACTGAACGGGTCATAAGACCCTGTTCACACCACCCAAGAACTAAGACACAAAAACAGAACACAGTATGACAAACGTGCATAAATACTCTGCTGTAAAACATGTAACTGTAAGTAGCAAGTGCTAGTAAAAGATGTTAACATGTGTCATGTGTTCTGAATCCATTGATTTCTTGCTTATGCAAGCTTTGGGAGATCCCCGCCTCTCTCCTTTGGGACATGCATAAAAAGCCATTTTGCCCAGCGAGCCCATACCGGGCAGCACCTTTCTGAACCCTGCTCATGAAGGTATTATTCACATGTTCAGGTTTTTAAATATATTAGATAGGACTGCTCCGAGAAGGGTATGCCTCGAAGCGGCGGAGTGGCTTAGCGTACATTTTTTTGCAAAAAAAGTATCAACAAAATACCCTGGTTTTGTTAACATCTTTTACTAGCACTTGCTACTTACAGTTACATATGTTTTACAGCAGAGTATTTATGCACGTTTGTCATACTGTGTTCTGTTTTTGTGTCAGGGTTAATAAACTACCTGACTGCAATTTTCAATATGTCAGGGGGTGCTGTTTTTAAAATGGTATCACTTTTTGGGGTTTTCCAATATATCGCACCCCTAAAGTCGCTTCAAACCTGGATAGGTCCCTCAAAAAATAAATTTTGTAACTTTCCTTGAAAAAAAAATGAAAAATTACTGCTACATTTTTAAACCTCCTAAAAGGCTAACAAAATAAATTAGCGTTTTAAAAATGATGCCGATATAAAGCAGACATGTGGGAAATGTTATTTATTCATGTTTTTGTGTGGTATGACTATCTGGATTAAAGGGATGATCATTCAAAGTTTGAAAATTGCAATTTTTTTACATTTTTGTCAAGTTTCTGATATTTTTTATAAATAAACACAAAACATATCAACCTAAATTTACCACTATCATAAATTATAATGTGCCACGAAAAAACAATCTCAAAATCACTGGGATTTGTTGAAGTGTTCCAGAGTTATCACCACAAAGTGATATTGGTCAGAATGTGAAAAATTGGCTCTGTCACTAAGGGGTTAAAACTGAGACTGAATCCGGCCATACTATGATGGTAGGGCCATACAGGTTTCCGAGGCCCGGAGGGCCGTCTGCCCCCTGACCCTCGGCCAAGACCAGTTCCTTCAGGTTCTGCAGGGGCCGAGCGATTAACCCTTTATTACAAAGCTATAGTTTCCATATCAAACCTGCACCAATGACTTTCCCTCAAGATTGAGTGTGTAGCTACATAGTATCAGTTTTCATAGGACACATTGTTTATATACACTGTGCAGCTGTGGGGTCTTCATCTGGGACCCGTCCCCGTTATGACACCCAGAACATCTGTCGGGGCTCTCTCTTTGATTATCCCATTTGCCAGCACCAAAAGTGGAATCCTCAAAGTAACAGATGTGATGAACGAGTTTGGGGAAGAGACAAAACCCCGATTTTGGGGTCAGAGTAAGGTTACATTCACACGTGTCGGAAACGTAGGGGTTTTTAAAAATGGGCTCCCCAATACAGAGCCAGGATGGTGGGGGGAATTTACGAAATCCACAGCCAAAGTGGATTGTCCATGTGGATTTTAGGTGTCAGAGGTTGAAAACTGCGTCAATTCTGCAATTTTCTGGACCATGGTACATTTTTTTGGTCCAAGTTTTCAGTTTTGGGAAAGTGTGATGTGTCACAGATATCTCACAGAGCAGGAAGCACCAGAGCACTAACAGGATGCAGAAGACCCCCAAAATACCCACCGCCTGACGCCTCACAAACATTGGGCAGGTCTGATATCGTCTGATTTGGCAATATATAGGCATGAAATGTCTGTGCCCCCGATGCTCTGTATGACTGGGGGTCCGCACTGTTGGATAGAGAGCAGGAGTGCAGTGTAGGAAAGCGGTCAGAGCCAGCGCAGATTCTCCCAAATCTGAAGGAAATTGAAGTAAAAGTAAACAAGATGTAATAGATAGAAAACCTCAGAGAAGCCCCCCGGCATCAGCCGGAGAAGCCGAGCATCCGAGTGCAGCCGCAACGGACACGTCCCCCGGGCATCCGGATAGGTGGGATCCAAGGGGAAAATTCCTCTTTTTATTAATGCAGGCAAAGAAATAGAGCGAATAAGATTGATATATTCTTTAAATGAGAATTCGTTATTTCCTTTTTGTTTCATTTTGGAACATGTGTAGAAGATAAAGCAGTTATAGTTCCCAATGTCCCCATGGGAAGAAAGGGAATAAGCTGCTGCACGAGCTCCCAGCCATCGGACTCCTCTGTCCCCTCCAGACTCCACTGCAGAATCCTCTGCCACCAGACTCCTCCGTCCCCTCTCCTCTATCCCCTCTCCTCTGTCACCAGACTCCACTTCAGACTCCTCTGTCCCCTCCAGACTCCACTGCAGACTCCTCTGTCCCCTCCAGACTCCACTGCAGACTCCTCTGTCCCCTCCAGACTCCACTGCAGACTCCTCTGTCCCCTCCAGACTCCACTGCAGACTCCTCTGTCCCCAGACTCCACTGCAGACTCCTCTGTCCCCTCTCCTGTCACCAGACTCCACTTCAGACTCCTCTGTCCCCTCTCCTCTGTCACCAGACTCCACTTCAGACTCCTGTCCCCTCCAGACTCCACTGCAGACTCCTCTGTCCCCTCTCCTGTCACCAGACTCCACTTCAGACTCCTCTGTCCCCTCTCCTCTGTCACCAGACTCCACTTCAGACTCCTCTGTCCCCTCCAGACTCCACTGCAGACTCCTCTGTCTCCTCTCCTCTGTCACCAGACTGCACTGCAGACTCCTCTGTCTCCTCTCCTGTCACCAGACTCCACTTCAGACTCCTGTCACCAGACTCCACTTCAGACTCCTCTGTCCCCTCCAGATTCCACTTCAGACTCCTCTGTCCCCTCTCCTGTCACCAAACTCCACTTCAGACTCCTCTGTCCCCTCCAGACTCCTCTGTCCCCTCCAGACTCCACTTCAGACTCCTCTGTCCCCTCTCCTGTCATCAGACTCCTCTGTCCCCTCCAGACTCCACTGCAGAATCCTGTCACCAGACTCCACTGCAGATTCCTGTCTCCTCTCCTGTCCCCTCTCCTCTGTCACCAGACTCCACTGCAGACTCCTCTGTCTCCTCTCCTGTCACCAGACTCCACTGCAGACTCCTCTGTCTCCTCTCCTGTCACCAGACTCCACTGCAGACTCCTCTGTCTCCTCTCCTGTCACCAGACTCCACTACAGACTCCTCTGTCTCCTCTCCTGTCACCAGACTCCACTTCAGACTCCTCTGTCCCCTCTCCTGTCACCAGACTCCACTTCAGACTCCTCTGTCCCCTCCAGACTCCACTTCAGACTCCTCTGTCCCCTCCAGACTCCACTTCAGACTCCTCTGTCCCCTCCAGACTCCACTTCAGACTCCTCTGTCCCCTCCAGACTCCACTGCAGAATCCTGTCACCAGACTCCACTGCAGATTCCTCTATCCCCTCTCCTCTGTCACCAGACTCCACTGCAGACTCCTCTGTCCCCTCTCCTGTCACCAGACTCCACTGCAGACTCCTCTGTCCCCTCTCCTCTGTCACCAGACTCCACTGCAGACTCCTCTGTCCCCTCTCCTCAGCCATCAGACTCCTCTGTCCCCTCTCCTCTCTCACCTGCAGACTCCACTGTCCCCTCTCCTCTCAGCCATCAGACTCCTCTGTCCCCCCTCTCCTCGCTCACCTAGACTCCTCTATCCCCTCTCCTCTCAGACTCCTCTGTCCCCTCCAGACTCCACTTCAGACTCCTCTGTCCCCTCTCCTCTCTCAGCCATCAGACTCCTGTCCCCCCTCTCCTCTCACCTACAGACTCCTCTATCCCCTCTCCTCTCTGTCAGACTCCTCTGTCCCCCCTCTCCTCGCTCACCTAGACTCCTCTATCCCCTCTCCTCTCTGTCAGACTCCTCTGTCCCCTCCAGACTCCTCTGCAGACTCCTCTGTCCCCTGCAGACTCTTTAGCCCTTAGTTTATCTTCATCTGGATCTAAGGATTGATCATGTTATAATTCAAGATGGCAGCAATAACCTCATGGGGTCTTCAGGACCTGGTGAAATCAGCAGCCGGTGAGGGGTGCACAGACCAGTCGGCGTCAGCGACCTTGTGCCTTTTGCAACTACATTTTCTTCTGGATTATCAGACGTTCTGGATTGAAATAATTTAGCGTGCACACCCTACATAGGAGGAATATCTGCGCCGTATGACGGCCGCCATATTACTACAGGAATAAAGTCGTCACTGCAGTAAATGGAGCATTGTGCCATCAATATCAGCGCATGATGGCGCTCACATAAGAGGTGCGGAGCATCATGTTCTCTCATCTGTAGCATCTGCTCATTAGTAAATGCACAAGATCTCCGTCCACTGTGGGGTGATGGCGCCACATGGTGGACACTGCAGGAATTAACAGTTTGACAGGCCTAAAGAGAAAGACGGCAGAACTTCCAGGGTAGTGATCTCCGGTCGGCTGGGAGTTGTAGTATTTGTTGAAGAGACACAAGATTGAGGCCAGAATGTGACCTGGAATCTTCTGCTCTTATAGGGCCTGTTCACATGTTGCAGACTTGCTGTAATTTGCAGCATAATCCACATGTGCTACATGCAGTCACCGCCTATAATACCCCAATACATTATAGCCCTCCGCGTCAGAGGAGTTTCTGCAGTAACCCGCCAGGTCAGGACTGCAGGAACAGATCTCACCTGCAGTCTCTGGGGGGGGGAAAGCCCTTCAGTTATCAGAAGCATTTTCAGTTTACAGAGATTTTATTACCTCGAATGGTGTCACAGCCAATATACAGATCGCTCTGTTGTCCTCTGTGATCAGCCGTTTCTGGCTAACTCTAGTATTCCCCATTGGGTTGAGCCCTCTGTCTCCCGCAAGATCAGCACATTGCTCCACTTACATCCTCTCTGTGCTGCTGACTGCCTGCACGCAGGACTGGAGGAAGGGTGCTGGGGCAGGAGGTGATTCCAGGACGCACAATGACTGCACAGATCCGTAGTAATGAAAATAAACTTCCTTTATTAAAAGACCTGAAACATTTACAAAACCTGAACACAAACACTGGGCTTCCACCACGGACACGGGGAGACGGGTGGGAGAAGGCGGCTTTTTATATTTAGGGGTGAATCCAATAGATTTGTGGCAGAATTTGTTACCCTACATATCAGAATAAGCAAAAATCCCTACACCGGCGGCACAAATCATCACATTGTCATGGATGGAATATTTAGTTACAAAATAAAATAAATCCGCGTGCGATTCTCAGCGATGAGCCGCGTCCTTCTTTGTATTGGGCATTCAGCCCTCTAAGTAATGGCTGGGCATGTCCTGGCTGCATCCTAGAGACTGTACATGTCTGATGGAGTCTTTACTACAGTAATTACTAGATCTCATTCCTGACATTTTCTCTGCATGAAAACATTTTTCATAAATAGGAATTATATATGACTATAATATATACGGTATTATATATATATTATATGTACATATGCACACACACACACACACACATATATATCTTCAGATTATAGGATGAATGTAAATATATACATTATAATAGATATATATTTTAATATTCTATATTTTAACATATATTTATATTATAACATCTGTTATAACAATATAAATCTGATATATATATTTAACATTTATAACACATTTATATGTGTTAAAATATAAATATATATTTTATGTATCTAGATTTTATCTATCATCTATATATTTTTATATATATATATATTATATATATTTATATGATCAAAATATATTTTAGCAATCAATTATTAATGTATATATTTATTTTCATTTAGCCCTATAATCCGAAGATATATGTGCATTCATATAATTTTCATGGAGTTTTTTTTTTTATTATTCATTCTGGGACTTTGCGCAACAATTTGGCATGGCAGCCAAAATCGCAGTGTCGCCCGAGCCTTAGTGTCATTTTGTTATTTCTTTCTTACTGTTTGCCATTTTTCAAGAGAAAAAAAAAAAATAAATAAAAAAGATTAAAAAAAAAAATTGCAAAAGGAACAAAAACATCATATATACAGGGGCATCTCACAAAATTAGAATATCATCAAAAAGTGACTTTATTTCAGTTCTTCAATACAAAAAGTGACTCTCCTCTATTCTATAGAGTCATTACACACAGAGGGATCTATGTCACGGGTTTATTTCTGGTAATGTTGATGATTATGGCTTACAGCCAATGAAAACCCAAAAGTCATTATCTGAGTAATTTAGAATACTTTATAACACCAGCATGAAAAATCATTGTAAAATCCGAAAGTGGAAGAGTGGAGAGGCCACAGTCCAAGCTGCTGGAGGTCTAGTGTGACTTCACCATCAGTGATGGTTTGGGGAGCCATGTCATCTGCTGGTGTAGGTCCACTGTGTTTATTAAGACCAAAGTCAGCGCAGCCGTCCACCAGGACATTTTAGAGCTCTTCATGCTCCCCTCTGCCGACAAGCTTTATGGAGTTTGAAGTGTCATTCTCCAGCAGGACTTGGCCCCTGTCCACACTGCCAAAAGTACCAATACCTGGTGTACACACAACAGTATCACTGGGCTTGATTGGCAGCAAACTCGCCTGACCTTAACCCCATAGAGAATCTATGGAGTATTGTCAAGAGGAGGATGAGAGACACCAGACCCAACAATGCAGACGAGCTGAAGGCTGCTATCAAAGCAACCTGGGCTTCCATAACCCCTCAGCAGTGCCACAGGCTGATCGCCTCCATGCCAAGCCGCATTGATGCAGTAATTGATCCAGAATGAGCCCGACCAAGTATTGAGTGCATTTACTGATCATACATTTCAGGAGGACAACATTTCAGATTTTACAATCATTTTCCAGCTGGTGTTATAAAGTATTCTAATTTCCTGAGATAATGGCTTTTGGGTTTTCATTGTCTGTAAGCCATAATCATCAACATTACCAGAAATAAACCCGTGACATAGATCACTCTGTGTGTAACTACTCTAAAGAATAGAGGAGAGTCACTTTTAGTATTGAAGAACTGAAATAAATTCACATTTTGGTGATATTCTCATTTTGTGAGATGCCCCTGTATATGGAGGATGCTGCCTTTACTGATTTCTGAAAACAGCCCCATCCCAAACAAATGCCACTGTAACGAAACAAACGGCAGATAACATAGGACATTTTCTGTCATTTTCAACTTTAACATTTTGTTAAACCCTATAAAAAAAATACAAGTAAAAATGCCGGGAAAAAAAAGTGAAAGTTTTCACAAAAAAAACAACAACAACAACAACAGTATCTCACCGGCTGCAGCCTAAGAACGGACGACAACTTTCTAATGAACTTAAATTGACAACGAAACGATATCTTGTCGCAGAAGCCGATGTTGCGGCATTATCTAGTGTAACAGTAATGTGCCTTAATGACGAGGAAAAAAACCCCACAGAACAGGAATTATCTAAAATAAATAGTATATTTTCCGGGGTCCCTCGTCCCCTTGGTACGCCATAGTATGTGACTCTATGGTCCTGCTATATACAAGATAAAAAAAAATACACTACAAAATTCCGCTGACGTGTTCCTGCCATCAGGAACGGGACATTATCGACCTTTACGGGCGCAGTCCCTGCTTGTGACTTTGGCAAATAGGTGCAACATGGACCAAACATGCGGCCCCCAACCCAAAGGTCAAATAAAAAAATACAAATATTATGTGTATATATATGTATATAAATATATACACACACTATGTATGTAGTAGCTGCGGCTTCCATATATCATGCCCTATTCTCCCCATCAGCCGCTAGGAACATTTCTGGAGAATCTACGCCGATTACTCGCTTTCCACCGGATTTATAGGGCTGTTTTTTTCTAATCCAAAAGCAGTGAAACTGACAATTCCCCCGATGTTGGTTCCGGAAAAGAAGAAAAGGACAAAAAAAAAAAAAAAGATATAATAAAACAGCATGACGGCACTCAGTCAAGGACCATGGCGGACAAGGCATTGAGATCCCTCATGTACGGGTGTGCGGACAGGATCTGGTTGATTTTCTCCCCCTGTTGGGATTCAGGAAATATTTTTAGGAGCGAGTCTTTTAGCAATAACGTCTCCTGATAAGTCCTCTTTGGGGGGACGACGGCCTGCGGGCGCAGGATGTTCCGGATGGCCGGACTGAATGTGGGTTTTTTGTCTATGGGTAGGAAACCTTTGGGATGGGAGTGATCGGTGCCCATTGGGAAAATCCCAGAAACGGAGATGTCATTGCTGGGAAAAAACACTCCGCTGTCCGATGGGCGAGGAGGGGTGAGAGGGTAAACTCTGGGGAGAGGAGAGAGAACAAACAAGTCGTGTCAGTACAACATATAGAAATGAGGAAACATAAACCCCACCCCGATTCTGCCATAAATCCTACGTGTGCGGAGACTGTAAGGCCGAGAGCGCAAACTATCGGCTGCAGCAAAATCCACATTGGAGCACAGCGCCGTCTGCACAAAGCTCATTGGAGAGCACAAATATAGGGCCAAAATAAAAAAAATAATAAAAGCCCTTTTTGCTTAGAAAAACTTTTTAATGTGCTTTATTTTTAAAAACAAGACACAAACATATAGAGGAGAACGGGGGCGCTGCAGGGGTGTCAGTCTGCTGGTCCCAGTAGTAACCGCACTGGAGGTGGTCAGTACTTTTTAGGTCTGTGCCTCAACATCGCCCTGAAAAATCAAATCAAGGCACAAAATAGAGACGGCTCGGCAGTTTACCCCCTTATTCCTCATCCTACGAAGGGAGGGTAAAAGGACACGTGGAGACCCGGGCGAGACGTCTCACCTGCGCTCGGGCTGATTGCTGAGGAAATTATCCAGCTTCGGCCCGTGTCGTCCCAGTGGATCATCCGGGATCATGAAGATGTCGCCGGCAAATGTGAACTGTAATAATCTGAAGAGAGAAAAAAACATGAACCCGAGAATCCACACAGAGAGGTGAGTGGCCGGTGCACAGACGGGCAGGTATCATGCACCTATCCCGCACGCTGTGAATGTGCACAATATCAGCTGATCACGCCGTCCGTCCTCTGGGTGCAGAGTGAGCAGAGCAGGGATAACCCTGACTGCAGCAGAGGTACCACAGTCCAGGGTCCGCAGAGCGGAGGCGGCGGGGCGCTCCCTCCAATCTCAGGGTCAGCAAGCGCTGACGTATCCGAGCCTCAGGGTCAGCAAGCGCTGACGTATCCGAGCCTCAGGGTCAGCAAGCGCTGACGTATCCGAGCCTCAGGGTCAGCAAGCGCTGACGTATCCGAGCCTCAGGGTCAGCAAGCGCTGACGTATCCGAGCCTCAGGGTCAGCAAGCGCTGACGTATCCGAGCCTCAGGGTCAGCAAGCGCTGACGTATCCGAGCCTCAGGGTCAGCAAGCGCTGACGTATCCGAGCCTCAGGGTCAGCAAGCGCTGACGTATCCGAGCCTCAGGGTCAGCAAGCGCTGACGTATCCGAGCCTCAGGGTCAGTTAGCGCTGACGTCCCCGAGCGACATCCCACCCTTTCTGAAATGGGAAGAGCCCGACTGTCCGGACCCTGAGGACAAGGAGCACCAACCTTTCCTTTATAATCTTGGTCCATGCCGCAGACTCCACCACGAACTCCCGGAGATTGTCATTTGTGACTATGATTCCTCCCGTCTTTTCTGCCAAGTGCAGCAGGAACCTGCATTAAAAGGAAAGATAGGGATTACCCCGGAGCCAAGGGTCACACGTCATAGCCGAGACCCTAACGAGCGGACATCTAACGCATGGGTGCTGGAGGATGATTAGTGAGTATGGGGAAACATGTCTACATCATGGGGGGGGTACCTGCCGACGCCAACAGCGGTTGGGGGGAAAGGTGCGTGCCAAAGCCACGGGGTGGGGGGGGTTCTCGGTTTTCATCCAATCCCAATAGACCCCCGATAAAGCAACAGTCCCATATCTCATAAGAGGCCTACACACCTGTCATCGTGAGAGCAGATTCGGGAGCCCAGCACGGTCCTCGAGGGGGTGAACGATAGGATTCCAAGCTCTTCCAGCTGCTGGAGGAACTGCTGCTCTGTAGGAAAGGAAACACAATGGTGATGTGTTAGTACGGCTCCAATTAACCCCTTCACCCCCAAGGGTGGTTTGCATGTTCATGACCGGGCCAATTTTTACAATTCTGACCACTGTCCCTTTATGAGGTCATAACTCTGGAACGCTTCCATGCATCCTGGTGATTCTGACACTGTTTTCTCGTGACATATTGTACTTCATGTTAGTGGTAAAATTTCATTCAAATAACTTGCGTTTATTTGTGAAAAAAATGGAAATTTGGCAAAAATTTTGAAAATTTCGCAATTTTCCAACTTTGAATTTTTATGCCCTTAAATCACAGAGATACGGCACACAAAAAACTTGATAAGTAACATTTCCCACATGTTTACTTTACATCAGCACAATTTTGGAACCAAAATTTTTTTTTTGTTAGGAAGTTATAAGGGTTAAAAGTTGACCAGCGATTTCTCATTTTTACAACACCATTTTATTTTTAGGACCACATCACATTTGAAGCCACTTTGAGGGGTCTATAGGATAGAAAATACCCAAAAGTGACACCATTCTAAAAACTGCACCCCTTAAGGTGCTCAAAACCACATTCAAGAAGTTTATTAACCCTTTAGGTGCGTCACAGGAATTTTTTTGATTTAAAAAAAAATGAACATCTAACTTATTTTCACAAAAAAAATACTTCAGGTTCAATTTTTTTTATTTTACCAAGGGTAACAGGAGAAATTGGACTGCAAAAGTTATTGTGCAATTTGTCCTGAGTACGCAGATACCTGATATGTGGGGGGGAACGACTGTTTCGGCGCATGGCAGAGCTCAGAATGGAAGGAGCGCCGTTTGACTTTTTCAATGCAAAATTGGCTGGAATTCAGATCGGACGCCATGTCACGTTTGGAGAGTCCCTGATGTACCTAAACAGTGGAAACCCCCTACAAGTGACCCCATTTTGGAAACTAGACCCCCCCAAGGAACTTATCTAGATATGTGGTGAGACCTTTGAACCCACAAGGGCTTTACAGAAGTTTATAACGTACAGCGGTACAATTAAAAAATCATATTTTTTCCACAAAAATGATCTTTTCACCCTCAATTCTTATTTTTCCAAGGGTAACCGCACCCTAAAAGTTATTGTGCAATTTGTTCTGAGTACGCTGATACCCCACATGTGGGGGTAAACCACTATTTGGGCGCATGGCAGAGCTCGGAAGGGAAGCAGCGCCATTTGACGTTTTTGGCTGGAATTGAGATCGGACACCATGTCGCGATTGGAAAACCCCTGATGTACCTAAACAGTGGAAACCCCCCACAAATGACACCATTTTTGAAACTAGACCCCGTAAGGAACTTATCTAGATGTGTGGTGAGAACTTTGAACCCCCCAGTGCTTCACAGAAGTTTATAACGCCCGGGCGTGAAAATAAAAAATTCGTATTTTTTCCACAAACATGATCTTTTAGTCACCATTTTTTTTATTTTCCCAAGGGTACCAGGAGAAATTGAACCCCAAAAGTTGTTGTCCAATTTGTCCTGAGTATGCTGATACCCCATATGTGGGAGAAAACTACTGTATGGGCACACGTCGGGGCTCGGAAGGGAAGTAGTGACGTTTTGGAATGCAGACTTTGATGGAATGGTCTGCGGGTGTCATGTTGCCTTTGGAGAGCCCCTAATGTACCTAAACAGTGGAAACACCCACAAATGACCCCATTTTGGAAACTAGACCCCCTAAGGAACTTATCTAGATGTGTGGTGAGCACTTTGAACCCCCAAGGGCTTCACAGAAGTTTATAATGCCCGGGCATGAAAATAAAAAAATCGTATTTTTTCCACAAACATGATCTTTTAGTCCCCAATTTTTTCATTTTCCCAAGGGTAACAGGAGAAATTGGACCCCAAAAGTTGTTGTCCAATTTGTCATGAGTACGCTGACACCCCATATGTGGGAGAAAAATACTGTATGGACACACGTCGGGGCTCGGAAGTGAAGCAGTGCCATTTTGGAATGCAGACTTTGATGGAATGGTCTGCGGGTGTCATGTGCGTTTGGAGAGCCCCTGATGTACCTAAACTATTGAAACTCCCCACAAGTGACCCCATTTTGGACACTAGACCCCCCCACGGAACTTATCTAGATGTATGGTGAGCACTTTGAACCCCCAAGTGCTTCACAGAAGTTTATAACGCTCGGACGTGAAAATAAAGGAGATTTTTGTGTACTTACCGTAAAATCTCTTTCTCTTAGCCTTTAATTGGGGGACACAGAACCTTGGGTGTTATGCTGCTGTCCACTAGGAGGCAACACTATGCATAATCTGAAAAAGATTAACTTTGGCTCCTCCTCTGCAGTATACACCCCTGGACGGCGTCAGCCTTCTCCAGTTTTGTGCCAAAGCATAAGGAGGAACGTAACCAAATAACATAACCATGCCTGTAAGAAGGCTACTATGTACGAGCTCAAAGAACAATATGAGAACTCAACAGGAAACAACGGCCCGTAAGGGCAACAGGGTGGGAGCTGTGTCCCCCAATTAAAGGCTAAGAGAAAGAGATTTTACGGTGAGTACACAAAAATCTCCTTTACTCTGTCGCCTAATTGGGGGACACAGAACCTTGGGACGTCCCAAAGCAGTCCCTGGGTGGGAAGCAGTGGATGAATATTGTGCTGACAGTCCCCTAGACTTGGGGTACTGCCGCCTGCAGAACCAGTCTACCCAGGCTCGCATCCGCTGAGGACTGGGTATGAACACTGTAGTGTTTCGTAAACGTGTGTAGGCTAGTCCAAGTGGCCGCCTTGCACACTTGTTGTGCCGAAGCCTGATGCCGAATGGCCCAGGAGGCCCCTACTGCCCGTGTAGAGTGTGCCGTGATACCGGCCGGAAGAGGGGAACTGTTAAGTCGGTAGGCCTCATGTATGGTGGACCTGATCCACCTGGCAAGGGTAGCCTTGGAAGCCGGCAACCCCTTGCGACTACCTTCCGGAAGAATGAAGAGGGAATCAGATTTCCGGAAAGGTGCAGTCCTGGACACGTAAATTCGCAATGCTCTGACGAGGTCAAGCGTATGCAGAGCCTTCTCCACTCTATGAACCGGGCAAAGGGAAGGCAGTGAAATCTCTTCATTAAGGTGAAAGTTGGACACAACCTTCGGAAGGAAGGATGGTACCGTGCGGAGAACCACCTTGTCCTGGTGAAAGGCTAGGAAAGGCCGTCTGCAGGAAAGTGCTGACAATTCCGACACTCTGCGTAACGAGGTGATCGCCACTAGAAAAACCACTTTCTGAGACAGAATGGAGAGTGGAACTCCTCTAAGAGGTTCGAAGGGTGGAGCTTGCAATGCTGTCAGGACCAGATTGAGGTCCCACGTATCCAGCGGACGTTTGTAGGGAGGAACCAATCGGGAAACTCCCTGGATGAAAGTCCTTACTTGCGGTTTAATAGCAATGCGCTTTTGAAAAAGGACTGAAAGCGCCGACACCTGACTCTTAAGCGAACTTAAGGATAGCTTGGCATCTAGGCCCGATTGAAGAAAACCTAGTACCTTCGGGAGGGAATAAGGGAGTGGGACTTGTCCATGAGATTCGCACCAAGAAAAGAAAGCTCTCCAGGTACGATAATAGAGCTTGGCGGAGGCAGGCTTCCTTGCTCTGATCATAGTTGTAATGACTGCCGGTGAAAAACCTGCCTGGGTTAGAATCCAGGTTTCAAGGGCCATGCCGTCAAATTGAGAGCCCCTGAATTCTGGTGGAAGAACGGACCTTGAGACAGAAGGTCGTAACGGTCGGGTAGACGCCAGGGGGCGTCTGCCGTAAGTTGGACGATGTCGGCGTACCAAGTACGTCTGGGCCAGTCTGGCGCGATGAGGATGGTCGGAACTCCCTCTTGCTTGATCTTCCTCACGACCCTGGCGATTAGGGGGAGGGGTGGAAAAATGTACAGGAGTCGGAACTGGGACCAGTCCTGGACCAGGGCATCCGCTCCGAGCGACCGCGGGTCGTGTGTCCTGGCCATGAAATTGGGAACCTTGGTATTGAGATGGGATGCCATTAGGTCCACATCCGGGGTTCCCCAGCGTTGACAGATCTGGTAAAAAATCTCGGGATGGAGAGACCACTCCCCCAAGTCCATTCCTTGCCTGCTGACGAAGTCGGCTTCCCAGTTTTCTACACCCGGAATGTGTACCGCAGAAAGTACCGACCTTGTGTCTTCCGCCCAGCGGAGGATATGAGCCACTTCTCTCATCGCCTGGGCGCTGCGGGTCCTGCCTTGGTGGTTCACGTATGCCACAGCCGTGGCATTGTCCGACTGTATCCGTATGTGCGAGGCTGCAAGCAAGTGATGAAAGGCTCTCAGTGCCAAGAGAATGGCCCTGATTTCCAGAACATTGATGGGCAATGTCACTTCCCTCGGTGACCACTTGCCCTGTGCCCTGTGATGTAGGTGCACCGCCCCCCAGCCTGTCAGGCTTGCATCTGTAGTCAGGATCTTCCATTGTCCGGAGAGGAATGGCTTCCCTCGTGTAAGCGAGGTTGGTTTGAGCCACCAATGCAGGGACCTCCTGGTTGATGACGTCAACCTGAACTCCCTGTCGAGGGAGAAGGGGTTCCTGTCCCAAGATCTGAGCATGGCTAGTTGAAAGACCCTGAGGTGAAACTGGGCAAATGGCACTGCCTCTATTGCTGCTGCCATCCGGCCGAGGACTCTCATGGCAAACCGGAGAGATCGAGGAGGACTGCGAAGGAGTGTGCGAACTCCCAGACGGATGGCCAGTGTCTTGTCCTTGGGAAGGAGCACCAGGCCCCTGGCGGTGTCGAATACCATTCCCAGGAATGTTAGAGTCCGAGTTGGGATGGTCGACGATTTCTGTAGGTTGACTAGCCATCCCAGGCGACTCAGAGTGTCTAGAGTGATTGAGACACTGACCTCGCAGTCTTTGAAAGTGGGAGACTTGACGAGGAGGTCGTCCAGGTACGGGACGACTAGGATGCCTCTTGAGTGCAGGACGTCCATGGTGGCCGCCATGACTTTGGTGAACGTTCTTGGAGCCGTGGCGAGTCCGAACGGAAGGGCGACAAACTGGTAGTGGTTTTGGTTGACCGCGAACCTGAGAAACCTTTGGTGGGCGGGAGCAATTGGTATGTGGAGATACGCATCCTGTATGTCTATGGAGGCGAGGTATTCTCCCTGCTCCATGGATGCAATGATGGACCGGAGGGACTCCATGCGGAAATGCGTAATTGTTGAGCTGTTTTAGGTCCAGTATGGGTCGGACGCCGCCTCCTTTCTTGGGGACTACGAACAAATTTGAGTAGAATCCTCGGAATCTCTCGTTCGCGGGAACCGGCACCACAACTCCTGATTGAAGGAGAGAGGAAACCGCTTGGTGGAAAACACGAGCCTTTTCTGGTGGTGTTGGAGGAACAGAAAGGAAGAACCGGTTCGGTGGAACGGAAGTGAACTCTATCTTGTATCCGGAAGACACTATTTCCCTGACCCACCTGTCTTCTGTAATAGGCAGCCAGACTTGCTGAAAGAGTAAAAGTTGGCCGCCTACTGGTGGGGTGTCTTCCGGAGGTCTCGAGTCATGATGAAGTGAAGTTCTGAGGTTTTCCTCCCTTGGGTTTCGCTTGGCCTGCTTTCGACTGCCAAGCCCTGCCCGGTCGCTGCTGAGTCCGTGGGTTGTCTCTGCGTGGAGAACGGTTGCGGTTTTGCACTGGGCGCGAAACGGACCAGCCTGAGGAATTCCGAAAGGATCGGAATCGCGTCTGGATTCTTCGTTTAAACGTGCGTTCCGGTTTTAGTTGAGGGAGAGAGGTACTCTTACCCCCAGTGGCATTGGCTATCATGGTGTCCAACTTTTCACCGAAAAGTCTTCCAGTAAAATACGGAAGTCGCGTGAGGGACTTCTTTGAGGCCGCATCTGCTTTCCATTCTCGCAGCCAGAGGATGCGTCGGATCGTGATGGCGTTTGATGCTATTCCCGCTACACCTCTGGCGGAATCCAGGGCTGCATGAATCATGTAGTCTGCTACCACTGCCATCTGGACCGCTTGGTCCGAGAGTTCAGGATTTGAAGCCTGAAGACCCTCCTGTAGTTTTTTGGCCCAAGCCAGGAAGGCCTTGGATGCCCAAACTGAAGCAAATGCAGGGCCCAGAGAGGCGCCTGCCGCTTCGAAAATAGAACGAGCCATGCGTTCTACTTGCCGGTCTGCTGCGTCCCTGAGGGTTGAGCTATCCAGCAGAGAGAGTAAAGTCTGCGCTGCTAGCCTAGAAACCGGAGGGTCCACTTCAGGTGGATCTGTCCATTGTTTGGTGTCTTTCTGTGGGAAGGGGTACTTCGCTTCCAAATATTTGCGATTAGCGAATTTTTTGTCAGGCTGCGCAAACTGTTTGGTAAGTATTTTCTCAAACTCATCGTGATTAAGGAAGATCTTAGGTGGTTTTTGAACACTTTCGAAGCAAATCCTATGTTCTGGGACTTCCGGGGGCGACTCTGGAATTTTTAGCACCCGATGAATGGCAGAAATTATGTCCTCAACTAGCGCTGTATTGCTAGGGGGAGAAGGTACCACGGACCTCTCCGTTTCATTATCTGAGTCGGAGTCACAGATGCCCTCCGAATCCTGTGCCTCGCTAAGGTGATCCCTGGAGGGCGACCTGGGGCGGGGGTCTTCTGTGATGGGGGATCCCTGTGGTAAATTGCACTGTCTGTGGCAGGGGACTGTCCAGGAGACCTGGAATGACGCTGTCTCTCTCTAGAGGGGGACGACCTTGTGCTATAGTGCGACTTAGGTGATCGAGACCTGTGGGTCCGCTTACGACTGTGAGAGTCAGAAGCAGCATGTTCCTGAGACAAGCTGTCCGTATGCTGTGTACCGTCCATAGCCGGGGCCCGACTCTGCAGAGCTTGCAGTAATGTAGCAGTTAGGTTGTCTATGGACTGTGACATAGACTGAGACATCTGAGTTGCCCATTCCGGCGTGGCCTGTGACGCTGAAGCGTCAGGAGGGACTCCCTGGGGTTCTGACCCAGAGTTCTGGATGCAGTCCCGGCAGTGCGGATACGTGCTGCCACTAGGGAGCGTGGCTTTGCAGGCTGTGCAGAATGCATAGAAACATTCCTGCCTGGTTCTCTTCCTTGAGCCCGGCATAGTGCACAGAGGCTGGCTATTAGGGATCGAACAGGGGTGGCTACGCAGAGGGAACCCACAGAAAGCCTTATAGGAAGTATGGATTCACAGCTGAGTATGAGAACCCAGCTGTGAGCTTACCCCACCGGTGTGCCCCTAGGTCCAGCGCCGACAGATCCAAGTTCTGTGCCCCCCGGAGACCGCTGTGATGCTCCTCTCCTGGATCTCATCCAGAAAAAATGGCCACCGGGGCTCTGAGGAGGGGGCGGAGAGCTGAAAAGGGCGCGCTGGGCTGTGTAAAAACGCGCCCTTTCTGCCTCAATCCGCCCCTTCTATGACACTCCAGCGTGTCATTTTGGTCATCCGGGGGGCGGGCCAGGGGGCGGGGAAAAGGCGGCGGCTTCGGCTAGGCCGAAGCCGCGGCCTAAATTAGAAGCCTGATGCCCAGGAGGGCTCCAGAGCGGCGCGGTAGTCCGGGGGGGGGGGGGGGGGCGGATGTGTACCAGACCCCCCCAGAATGGTCGACTGCATAGCGGTGGGGGTAGCAGGGGTAGCGGTTTTTGTATCGGGTGCCCCTAAAGCGCTATGGAGCCGCTGCTGTTGCAGAGACAGGGACGCAGAAAAACCCTGTCTCTGCTGTGCCATCCAGTCCGCACCCTCCCCCGGCCCCAACAGGATCCCTCAGCCAGCCTGGGGTCCCTGGAAGCTGCGAAATGCCGCCTGATCTCCGACCCTACCTGAGGCGTCTCAACCTAATACCCCCTGCGGGGGATTAGGGAGGGTGCGTCTGTCACCGTCAGGGGGTCTTCATCCTCGCCTCAACCTCAACCCAGACCCCTTAAAGGGGTTGGGGAAGGAGGGGGGTCTCGACCTCGAACCAGGACCCGAGGGACTGGGGAGGGAGCGACATGGGGAAAAAACCACCTCGACCTCAACCGGGTACCCCTAATAGGGGACCGAGGAGGGAGCCATGCCGGGAGTCTCGCTGGAGACCCACTTTTCTTCATCTGTATTTCCGTGAAAAAAAGGAAAAAAACGGAAGAAAAAAGGTGTGCCTCCTTGCGACACTAAGCAAAAACTGGAGAAGGCTGACGCCGTCCAGGGGTGTATACTGCAGAGGAGGAGCCAAAGTTAATCTTTTTCAGATTATGCAGTGTCACCTCCTAGTGGACAGCAGCATAACACCCAAGGCTCTGTGTCCCCCAATTAGGCGACAGAGTAAAATCATTTTTTTCCACAAAAATGATATTTTTGCCCCCAATTTTTTATTTTCCCAATGGTAACAGGAGAAATTGGACCCCTAAAATTGTTTTGCAATTTGTCCTGAGTAGGCTGATACCCCATATGTGGGGGTAAAACACTGTTTGGGCGCATGGCAGAGCTTGGAAGGGAAGGACCACCATATGACTTTTTCAACTCAGAATTGGCTGGAATTGAGATCAGACGCAATGTTGCATTTGGAGAGCCCCTGATGTGCCCAAACAGTGGAAACCCCCAATTCTAACTCCAACCCTAACCCCAACACACCCCTAACACTAACCTCAGCCCTAACCCTAGCCCTAACCCAAGCCCTAACCCTAATCTCAGCCCTAGCCCTAACCCTAACCCTAATGGAAAAATGGAAATAAATACATTTTTTTTATTTTATTATTTTTCCATAACTAAGGGGGTGATAACGGGGGGTTTGATTTACTATTTATGGCGGTTTTTATGTTTGGCAGCTGTCATAGGCTAAAAGACGCTTTTTATTGTAAAAATAGTTTTTGCATCACCACATATTGAGAGCTATAATTTTTCCATATTTTGACCCACTGAGTCATGTGAGGTCTTATTCTTTGCGGGACGAGTTGACGTTTTTATTGGTACCATTTTCGGGCACGTGACATTTTTTGATCGCTTTTTATTCCGATTTTTGGGACGCAGAATGAACAAAAACCAGCGTTTCATGAATTTCTTTTGGGGGGGGGGGGGGCGTTTACACCGTTCCGCGTGCGGTAAAATTGATAAAGCGTTTTTATTCTTCGGGTCAGATACCTCATTTAGCTCGTTTTTTTATGTTTTGTCGGTTTTTTGCAATGAAAACAATTTTATATAAAAAATAATTATTTTTGCATCGCTTTATTCTGCGAGCTATAACTTTTTTATTTTTTTGCGGATGATGCTGTATGGCAGCTCGTTTTTTGCGGGACAAGATGACATTTTCAGCGGTACCATGGATATTTATATGCGTCTTTTTGATCGCGCGTTATTGAACTTTTTGTTTGGCGGTATGATACTAAATCATTATTTTTTGCTTCGTTTTTTATTTTTTAAGGGGTTCTCTAAAGGGGTTAACTAATGGGACAGTTTTATAGGGCGGGTCGTTACGGACGCGGTGATACCTAATATGTGTACTTTTATTGTTTTGGGTTTTTTTTTATTTTCAAAAAATGAATTTATTGGGGAATATTTTTTTTTTTTTTTACTAATTTATTTGGCGATTTTTTTAAAATTATTTTTACACTTTTTTTTTACTTTATTACATAGTCCCAGGTGGGACATCACTGTCCTGTGACAGATTGCTGATCTGTCACATCACAGATCACAGTGACAGATCAGCAATCTGTCACAGGCATTGAAGAAGACTTCCTCTTGCCTGCGCTTTGCAGGCACTGAGGAAGCCAGCTTCCTGCAGGCCCCCGTCGCCATCTTGGATTCGGGGGCCTGGAGGAAAGGAGTCCCCCGCAGCAGCGCTGCACATTGCGCTGCCGTGGGGGGCTCAGGGAAGCACGGAGGGAGCCCCCTCCCTGCCGATGCTTCCCTTTAACTCCCGGTACACAGCGATTGTGTTTGATCGCGGTGTGCAAGGGGTTAACGTGTCGGGGGCGGTCCGGTAGACGTACTATCCCGTCCATGGGCATAGGGGCCCGGGTCCCATGGACGGGATAGTACGTGTCATGTCAGGAAGGGGTTAAAGGGGCTGTCCACGATTTATATACTGACAACCTACTGAAGGCAATGGGCAGAGCTGCAGTACCTGACAACGGCCACTACAGTGTATGGCGCTGTCGTGTTTACCACTTACATCCAGGATCTGCAATCGGGCGATTGGTGGGAGCGTCAGGTGTCAGACCGTGGACCCCCACTACCTCTGTACTGACGACCCCAAGACAGAGGGGAGGGCGCAGAGGGTCTCGCACAGCTTATTCTGCTGTCCTTCCACACATGTGGAGGACGGGACAATCGTGCTGTATCTGGGGCTGTAACGAAGGAAGAGCCTGCAGACCTGGCACACATCAGTGACACGTGACGGCCCCCCGTTACCTGTGATGTTGGGGTCTCGCTTCGTCCTCCACTGAGGAACAAACACTGTTATATTCCGGTGTCCTTTATTCCAGAAATATTCTACGGCGATCGCGATTCCCCGACAGGAAAAGAACTTCTGTAACCCGTGACTGCAAGAAGAAGAAAGTGTGAGACCACACCGACCCCATAACCAGGTCACCACGGGGCCATCATCACCGGGCTCATAGATAGCACCCCGATAATACGGCACAGGGCGTACCCCAGCATCAGTGCAGGGTCAGGAATGTCTGTACACAGCGACTGCACCAGCAGAATAGTGAGTGCAGCTCTGGGGTATAATACAGGATGTAACTCAGGATCAGTAATGTAATGTATGTACACAGTGACTGCACCAGCAGAATAGTGAGTGCAGCTCTGGGGTATAATACAGGATGTAACTCAGGATCAGTAATGTGATGTATGTACACAGTGACTGCACCAGCAGAATAGTGAGTGCAGCTCTGGCGTATAATACAGGAGGTAACTCAGGGTCAGTAATGTAATGTATGTACACAGTGACTGCACCAGCAGTATAGTGAGTGCAGCTCTGGCGTATAATACAGGAGGTAACTCAGGGTCAGTAATGTAATGTATGTACACAGTGACTGCACCAGCAGAATAGTAAGTGCAGCTCTGGGGTATAATACAGGATGTAACTCAGGATCAGTAATGTAATGTATGTACACAGTGACTGCACCAGCAGAATAGTGAGTGCAGCTCTGGAGCATAATACAGGATGTAACTCAGGATCAGTAATGTATGTACACAGTGACTGCACCAGCAGAATAGTGAGTGCAGCTCTGGGGTATAATACAGGATGTAACTCAGGATCAGTAATGTAATGTATGTACACAGTGACTGCACCAGCAGAATAGTGAGTGCAGCTCTGGAGTATAATACAGGATGTAACTCAGGATCAGTAATGTAATGTATGTACACAGTGACTGCACCAGCAGAATAGTGAGTGCAGCTCTGGGGTATAATACAGGATGTAACTCAGGATCAGTGATGTAATGTATGTACACAGTGACTGCACCAGCAGAATAGTGAGTGCAGCTCTGGAGTATAATACAGGATGTAACTCAGGATCAGTAATGTATGTACACAGTGACTGCACCAGCAGAATAGTGAGTGCAGCTCTGGAGTATAATACAGGATGTAACTCAGGATCAGTAATGTAATGTATGTACACAGTGACTGCACCAGCAGAATAGTGAGTGCAGCTCTGGGGTATAATACAGGATGTAACTCAGGATCGGTAATATAATGTATGTACACAGTGACTGCAGCAGCAGAATAGTGAGTGCAGCTCTGGAGTATAATACAGGATGTAACTCAGGATCAGTAATATAATGTATGTACACAGTGACTGCAGCAGCAGAATAGGGAGTGCAGCTCTGGAGTATAATACAGGAGGTAACTCAGGATCAGTAATGTAATGTATGTACACAGTGACTACACCAGCAGAATAGTGAGTGCAGCTCTGGAGTATAATACAGGAGGTAACTCAGGATCAGTAATGTAATGTATGTACACAGTGACTGCACCAGCAGAATAGTGAGTGCAGCTCTAGGGTATAATACAGGAGGTAACTCAGGATCAGTAATGTATGTGCACAGTGACTGCACCAGCAGAATAGTGAGTGCAGCTCTGGAGTATAATACAGGATGTAACTCAGGATCAGTAATGTAATGTATGTACACAGTGACTGCACCAGCAGAATAGTGAGTGCAGCTCTGGGGTATAATACAGGAGGTAACTCAGGATCAGTAATGTAATGTATGTACACAGTGACTGCACCAGCAGAATAGTGAGTGCAGCTCTGGGGTATAATACAGGATGTAACTCAGGATCAGTAATGTGATGTATGTACACAGTGACTGCACCAGCAGAATAGTGAGTGCAGCTCTGGCGTATAATACAGGAGGTAACTCAGGGTCAGTAATGTAATGTATGTACACAGTGACTGCACCAGCAGTATAGTGAGTGCAGCTCTGGCGTATAATACAGGAGGTAACTCAGGGTCAGTAATGTAATGTATGTACACAGTGACTGCACCAGCAGAATAGTAAGTGCAGCTCTGGGGTATAATACAGGATGTAACTCAGGATCAGTAATGTAATGTATGTACACAGTGACTGCACCAGCAGAATAGTGAGTGCAGCTCTGGAGCATAATACAGGATGTAACTCAGGATCAGTAATGTATGTACACAGTGACTGCACCAGCAGAATAGTGAGTGCAGCTCTGGGGTATAATACAGGATGTAACTCAGGATCAGTAATGTAATGTATGTACACAGTGACTGCACCAGCAGAATAGTGAGTGCAGCTCTGGAGTATAATACAGGATGTAACTCAGGATCAGTAATGTAATGTATGTACACAGTGACTGCACCAGCAGAATAGTGAGTGCAGCTCTGGGGTATAATACAGGATGTAACTCAGGATCAGTGATGTAATGTATGTACACAGTGACTGCACCAGCAGAATAGTGAGTGCAGCTCTGGAGTATAATACAGGATGTAACTCAGGATCAGTAATGTATGTACACAGTGACTGCACCAGCAGAATAGTGAGTGCAGCTCTGGAGTATAATACAGGATGTAACTCAGGATCAGTAATGTAATGTATGTACACAGTGACTGCACCAGCAGAATAGTGAGTGCAGCTCTGGGGTATAATACAGGATGTAACTCAGGATCGGTAATATAATGTATGTACACAGTGACTGCAGCAGCAGAATAGTGAGTGCAGCTCTGGAGTATAATACAGGATGTAACTCAGGATCAGTAATATAATGTATGTACACAGTGACTGCAGCAGCAGAATAGGGAGTGCAGCTCTGGAGTATAATACAGGAGGTAACTCAGGATCAGTAATGTAATGTATGTACACAGTGACTACACCAGCAGAATAGTGAGTGCAGCTCTGGAGTATAATACAGGAGGTAACTCAGGATCAGTAATGTAATGTATGTACACAGTGACTGCACCAGCAGAATAGTGAGTGCAGCTCTAGGGTATAATACAGGAGGTAACTCAGGATCAGTAATGTATGTGCACAGTGACTGCACCAGCAGAATAGTGAGTGCAGCTCTGGAGTATAATACAGGATGTAACTCAGGATCAGTAATGTAATGTATGTACACAGTGACTGCACCAGCAGAATAGTGAGTGCAGCTCTGGGGTATAATACAGGAGGTAACTCAGGATCAGTAATGTATGTACACAGTGACTGCACCAGCAGAATAGTGAGTGCAGCTCTGGAGTATAATACAGGATGTAACTCAGGATCAGTAATGTAATGTATGTACACAGTGACTGCACCAGCAGAATAGTGAGTGCAGCTCTGGAGTATAATACAGGAGGTAACTCAGGATCAGTAATGTATGTACACAGTGACTGCACCAGCAGAATAGTGAGTGCAGCTCTGGGGTATAATACAGGAGGTAACTCAGGATCAGTAATGTATGTACACAGTGACTGCACCAGCAGAATAGTGAGTGCAGCTCTGGCGTATAATACAGGAGGTAACTCAGGATCAGTAATGTAATGTATGTACACAGTGACTGCACCAGCAGAATAGTGAGTGCAGCTCTGGGGTATAATACAGGAGGTAACTCAGGATCAGTAATGTATGTACACAGTGACTGCACCAGCAGAATAGTGAGTGCAGCTCTGGCGTATAATACAGGAGGTAACTCAGGATCAGTAATGTAATGTATGTACACAGTGACTGCACCAGCAGAATAGTGAGTGCAGCTCTGGAGTATAATACAGGATGTAACTCAGGATCAGTAATGTAATGTATGTACACAGTGACTGCACCAGCAGAATAGTGAGTGCAGCTCTGGGGTATAATACAGGAGGTAACTCAGGATCAGTAATGTAATGTATGTACACAGTGAATTATTAATTGCTGTTATGATGGGAGCAGAATAACCTTCCACAAAACCATTTCTACCCGCAGCCATCACTATGACACAGGGTCACCAGACTTGTAAGCTGTACTGTGCAGCAGCTGCAGGAGGACAACAACTCTCATCCTGCCTTGAGATTTCGGGTTTCTGCAACATAACAGATGTACAATACTAGCTCCCTGCCAGTCAGCGACCGTCCCCATGTGACTGGCATCAGAGGACAGCTGTGACTCTCACCCACCTGCCCTCTACCACGAGCGAGCAAATACATTTACTTTTATCAAAATTAAAAATACAAAAATCTGCGAGCCCCGCCGGCCGCCTCTGTGATTGCGACAGCGAGCCCCGCCGGCCGCCTCTGTGATTGCGACAGCGAGCCCCGCCGGCCGCCTCTGTGATTGCGACAGCGAGCCCCGCCGGCCGCCTCTGTGATTGCGACAGCGAGCCTCGGCCACCCCTGCGATAACTTCTATCTACAAAACTTTTGCTCTCAGTATCTCTCAGATTTCTATATGCGGAGGCTCCGTCTCCTCAGACACTGTCACATTTTTTCTTGTACTGGGACTCACTGAACGCTCTACTGGTCATCAATGTGTTGTGATGGGAGTACAGTCATTACATAGCCGGCGGTGAGGGGGGAAACACTGACTCTGTCCTCCTCACGAGTTTCTATTATGCGAGTGATCCTGTCACCTGCCGATACAATAGCCCTGATACAAAAGTGCCATGCCATTCAGCAGTACCCTAAGAGCGCCCCTCCTGCCCCGCACCGGGATGCAACGGGCGCCGCCCCGCACCGGGATGCAACGGGCGCCGCCCCGCACCGGGATGCAACGGGCGCCGCCCCGCACCGGGATGCAACGGGCGCCGCCCCGCACAGGGATGCAACGGGCGCCGCCCCGCACAGGGATGCAACGGGCGCCGCCCCTCCTGCCCCGCACAGGGATGCAACGGGCGCCGCCCCGCACAGGGATGCAACGGGCGCCGCCCCTCCTGCCCCGCACAGGGATGCAACAGGCGCCGCCCCGCACAGGGATGCAACGGGCGCCGCCCCTCCTGCTCCGCACAGGGATGCAACAGCGCCGCCCCTCCTGCTCCGCACAGGGATGCAACGGGTACCGCCCCTTCTGCTCCGCACAGGGATGCAACGGGCGCCGCCCCTCCTGCTCCGCACAGGGATGCAACGAGCGCCGCCCCTCCTGCTCCGCACAGGGATACGAGTGTCACCTGTTATGATTGAGTCACCGAGGAGGAAAAAACAAAACACAAGCTCAGCCCAGAAAATCAGAGAGGTTGGAAACTAGCAGATTGCAGACCCCTAATCCTATCACACAACTAGCAGTAGCCGTGGAGTGTTCCTACGGTGATCCTAGACACCTCGTCACAGCCGGAGATCTAAATAAGCCTAAAGAGAGAAAAGGGAAAAAACTGACTGCCCCAGAGCAGACCCCAAAGCAATAGGCAGCCCCCAACATATAATGACAGTGAAACAAGATGAAAACACTAACACAGATAGAAAGATAGGTTGAGCAAACGATGGGCCCAAGCTAACTAAAAAGGACAGAACAGAAAAGCTGCTGTCTACAATCCGAGAAAACCCTGCTAAAAATATTACCAACACAACTGATAAGCAAAAAGGACCCTGAAGTCACTAAACTTCAAACCCTATATCAGCACTCAGAATATTCTGAAAGCAGAGCAAAAGAGAACACTGATCAAGGAAAAAGAATCCAGCACACCCCCGGCCGGGGATGGCTGAACTCAAAAAACAAGGTAAACAAAACCAAAACTAATAAGTTCAATAGCAGAGCAAAAACTTATCTTTGGGAAGCAGGAATCAGACTGGTCTCCAAGAATCCAGCAGAGAAATCACCAGCCACTCAGAAGGGCTTCGGCTGCCTTATATCCAATCTGAAGTTCCTGTTACCCAGTCACAATCCACCTGATCAGGTGTTTGGTTTCTTTCATCCAAATCAGCCTCACTACCTTCCTTCACCAGAAGAGGGAGATCCTCGGACACAAAAGGTGAATGAACAGATGAGCTCACAACAGCCACCCCTCCTGCTCCGCACAGGGATACAACGAGCGCCACCCCTCCTGCTCCGCACAGTGATACAACGAGCGCCACCCCTCCTGCTCCGCACAGGGATACAACGAGCGCCACCCCTCCTGCTCCGCACAGGGATACAACGAGCGCCACCCCTCCTGCTCCGCACAGGGATACAACGAGCGCCACCCCTCCTGCTCCGCACAGGGATACAACGAGCGCCACCCCTCCTGCTCCGCACAGGGATACAACGAGCGCCACCCCTCCTGCTCCGCACAGGGATACAACGAGCGCCACCCCTCCTGCTCCGCACAGGGATACAACGAGCGCCACCCCTCCTGCTCCGCACAGGGATACAACGAGCGCCACCCCTCCTGCTCCGCACAGGGATACAACGAGCGCCACCCCTCCTGCTCCGCACAGGGATACAACGAGCGCCACCCCTCCTGCTCCGCACAGGGATACAACGAGCGCCACCCCTCCTGCTCCGCACAGGGATACAACGAGCGCCACCCCTCCTGCTCCGCACAGGGATACAACGAGCGCCACCCCTCCTGCTCCGCACAGGGATACAACGAGCGCCACCCCTCCTGCTCCGCACAGGGATACAACGAGCGCCACCCCTCCTGCTCCGCACAGGGATACAACGAGCGCCACCCCTCCTGCTCCGCACAGGGATACAACGAGCGCCACCCCTCCTGCTCCGCACAGGGATACAACGAGCGCCACCCCTCCTGCTCCGCACAGGGATACAACGAGCGCCACCCCTCCTGCTCCGCACAGGAATACAACGAGCGCCACCCCTCCTGCTCCGCACAGGAATACAACGAGCGCCACCCCTCCTGCTCCGCACAGGAATACAACGAGCGCCACCCCTCCTGCTCCGCACAGGAATACAACGAGCGCCACCCCTCCTGCTCCGCATAGGAAAACAACGAGCGCCGCTCCTGCCCCGCACAGGGATACAAGCGCCACCCCTCCTGCTCCGCACAGGAATACAACAAGCGCCGCTCCTGCCCCGCACAGGGATACAACGAGCGCCACTCCTGCCCCGCACAGGGATACAACGAGCGCCACTCCTGCCCCGCACAGGGATACAACGAGCGCCACTCCTGCCCCGCACAGGAATACAACAAGCGCCACTCCTGCCCCGCACAGGGATACAACGAGCGCCACTCCTGCCCCGCACAGGGATACAACGAGCGCCACTCCTGCCCCGCACAGGAATACAACAAGCGCCACTCCTGCCCCGCACATTAATTCACCCACCAGTCTGGTAACGAGCACTGACCTGATAGCGACGTTGCTCCCATCGATGATTATGTGTTTCAAGTCCGCTCTCCCCGGCTCGTTTTTCAGCTCCAGCTGATAAGGGGTCTTGATGGCGTTGAGGAATATCTGCATCCCGGTCACCGGCGGGTTGTGCTTCTCTGGTCTCACAGATGCTGATGGCTTCACGTCACTCTGCACAGGTTTTGGTGGATGGGTAAAATCAAAGCATCTTACGGGAATCCCTTTTGTTACCTGCGGCACCGGGAGTACGTTGGAAGGTCCCGGTCCGTCTGGGATTACGATGATATTCCTTGGAGGGCTGGAGGCGCCTCTTGCAACAAAAGTTACATTTTTTGGTAAACTACGTTCCATTCCAGGTCCTTGAGTCTGAAGTCTTTGAGTAGCTGTTGGGTTGTTCTTCCTGATGTTCGCCAAGTCCTCATGGCTGGCCGTGTGTGTCCTGCCGGGATCCTCCATCACCTCCTGCCTTAGCATAGATGCATTACCGTCTTTAGCATTTTGCCGACTCTCGGTCATTGCCGTCGGCAACTTGTCGCTTTCTTTTTTTATCTCTTCCAGAAGTTTTAAGGGCTCCTCGGACTGTCCCAGCTCACGGATAACCTTCTCAACCACCTCCTTGGAATATCTCATCGTCGTGAAAAAGTTCACAAGGATCTTGTACTCTGATTCGGGGCTTACTGTGTTGTCATCGTCCACGATGATCAACGAGTCTTCACTGGAGTCGGCCATCAGATCTATGATGGGCATGTTGGCGGCGCTGGCACTTGAGACGCAACCATCTTTCTGGATGCAGTCTAAGGAGAACGGCTTCTTCAGACATCGTTCTTCGTTCTCGGAACATCGCCTCTTTGTGGACAATCTGTCCTGGTGGGTGAGCGATACGAGTGCGGAGTGAGCGGCAGTTTCGGGTACACTGGAAAACACAGAATCCAGCTGGCTGGTCAGCTCCGTTACAGGGGTCCGAGGTTTTTTTCCCGATGTCTCCGTGCACGTACTACTATGCGTCTTAGCATTGGTAATAACTGCGGCAATCTCCTGATCGGCTTCACAAAACTGATCCTCCGACGCGAGATTCAGCAGCTCCTCCTTTAAGGCGCTGGGCAGTAACAATAAGTCCATGGTGTACTTATCTGCATTGGCCTCCACAAAACATTTAAACCTCTTTTTCACTTCCGGTTCTCGGCTTTGGGGTAAACTTTCGTTATTTTTAAAAAGTCTTACAAACTGCTGGATGTGACTCTGGGCCATGACCACTGGCTCTGTTCCTCCTTTAATACCGAGGTGCCCGATCTCCAACATGGCGACGTGGGCGGAAGTGTCCGTAATCAGATGGTCCAGGAACAAACTCTGAGCCCCCGCAAATATGCAATGCATCTCCTTGGGGTAGCTTTCCTTTATCTCCATCTCAGGTTCACAAAGGCCTTTAATATATTCCTGCAAAATACAAAACAAAAAAAGACTAAGATCCTCAGTAAAGGCAGTGGTGCGGTGAGAGGGAGGTATAAAATCTCAACCCTCCACAAGGTCAAAACAATCCGAGACGGAACGAGCAGCTTCACCTGCAATGAATGGAAGGCAGCACCTATGCAGAGCACAACAGTGGAAACGGCTGCCATCAGCTGCTGCCCTCTGCATAGCTGCAATTATAATATTGGCGAGAAATAAGGTATAAAAATCAGTTTGAAGAAGTAATAAAAAAGGATAAATGGAGCGAGCGTCAGCGGGACTCTCCGTCACTTCTCAGTATATCCTGGAGCTCGGCGTGGAGTTTCCCCGCGCTGTGACCCGACTCCGCACACTTCCCTCTGTCCGGCCGCAGAAATCCACAACAACTTCCTGTATAGCAGAAACTTCCTCATTGCCCTGGCTGGGATTTCCACACGTTATCAGGCACATTTCATATCTTGTGCTCAGACGACGTCCCAGCTAATGACTAATCAATCATTTGTTTATAGCCATTACATGAATCAGCACTGGGGAAGGACAAAGGGAAGATGGCGTCTTATAACTCAGTCCTCGGGGTCTTTTATAAATCAGTCCGGCACGGATTTACCGTAATATCGCTAATTCTTATCACTAATGTAAGCAGACAAAACCACATCAGTAAAGGTCCCAGCTCATGATCGTCGCCATACATCCCAAGCAGCGGTAAGCCACAACTGTTCCCTCTCCATACACATGCACGCTCAGCCAGGATCATCATACTCGTCTTCAGTAAGAAACGCAGCATAAGCCACTGCTACATCTATCTTCCCACTTACCCAGACCCCTCTCAGTCTGCCTACCAATCCCCTCTCTGTCCGCCTCCTCCTTCCCAGACCCCTCTCAGTCTGCCTACCAATCCCCTCTCTGTCCGCCTCCTCCTTCCCAGACCCCTCTCAGTCCCACGCCAACTCCCCTGCAGACCCCTAATCTGTCTGACTCCACCATCCAAATTTTTCTCCCAGACCAAATCGTGACAGTCCGCTGAATGTAACTCAAAGACCCCCAAAGTAGATGCTGGCTGCGCTTGTATGTCTTTGTTGTCCCCTCTTTACAGGTACGTAAGGCGAGGTGCGTTCTCAGCCCTAGATGACAGCGCCGCGTGTCATCATACACAGGCGTCCGAGCCTCTGCACCTGACATACAGGTTTGGTGAGACTCCAGCTTCCTCCGTGGGGAATTACGTCTTTAAGACATTCTGACACACGACGTAGAGAAGCTGCGGCTCTGAGACGGCTACTCATCATTTTATGGGGAATTTACAGTAATTTGCTGACACCTAAATGGGTTTCCTGCCAAAAAACAAATATATATATCTATATATATGACAGTTCTGTCTCCTCAAGACATCCCCCAATGAGGGCCCTGTCTCCGAGCCAGCACTGCTGAGTAATGTGCGGTGAACCCGGCCCATGCACATATCAGAGAAAGGGAGAAAGTCCCACATCAGTACCATGATCACCGGCAACAACCTGTGCAGCTAGTCCCACATCAGTACCATGATCACCCGCAACAACCTGTGCAGCTAGTCCCACATCAGTACCATGATCACCGGCAACAACCTGTGCAGCTAGTCCCACATCAGTACCATGATCACCCGCAACAACCTGTGCAGCTAGTCCCACATCAGTACCATGATCACGTGCAACAACCTGTGCAGCTAGTCCCACATCAGTACCATGATCACCGGCAACAACCTGTGCAGCTAGTCCCACATCAGTACCATGATCACCCGCAACAACCTGTGCAGCTAGTCCCACATCAGTACCATGATCACCGGCAACAACCTGTGCAGCTAGTCCCACATCAGTACCATGATCACCCGCAACAACCTGTGCAGCTAGTCCCACATCAGTACCATGATCACGTGCAACAACCTGTGCAGCTAGTCCCACATCAGTACCATGATCACCCGCAACAACCTGTGCAGCTAGTCCCACATCAGTACCATGATCACCCGCAACAACCTGTGCAGCTAGTCCCACATCAGTACCATGATCACCCGCAACAACCTGTGCAGCTAGTCCCACATCAGTACCATGATCACCCGCAACAACCTGTGCAGCTAGTCCCACATCAGTACCATGATCACCCGCAACAACCTGTGCAGCTAGTCCCACATCAGTACCATGATCACCCGCAACAACCTGTGCAGCTAGTCCCACATCAGTACCATGATCACCCGCAACAACCTGTGCAGCTAGTCCCACATCAGTACCATGATCACCCGCAACAACCTGTGCAGCTAGTCCCACATCAGTACCATGATCACCCGCAACAACCTGTGCAGCTAGTCCCACATCAGTACCATGATCACCCGCAACAACCTGTGCTAGTCCCACATCAGTACCATGATCACCGGCAACAACCTGTGCAGCTAGTCCCATATCAGAACCATGATCACCGGCAACAACCTGTGCAGCTAGTCCCACATCAGTACCATGATCACCTGCAACAGCCTGTGCAGCTAGTCCCACATCAGCACCATGATCACACGCAACCTGTGCAGCTAGTCCCATATCAGTACCATGATCACGTGCAACAACCTGGGCAGCTATGCTCGATCCACAATTAAGGGGACTAAGTGCAGACCCTTCACCAAATTACAGGCAGGGAAAGTGATTAGGAGTCGGACCCCTGACGTTACGAGCGTGCACAGACAGTCAAGACTTTCCCCGCTCCTTCCCCTGCCTGCATCGCACCTTGGCTTTGTGCACCGCTTGTCTTTTCCCTTTAAGTTGCAGCCAGATGCGTCCGGGGTTCTTTCCACTTCCTGCTTCTTCATAGTTAAATTTCTCCAAAGACCCGAGAACGGTGAATGTCACCGGGAACAACATCTGCACCCGGCAGCGGCTCCGCTGCAGTGAGCAGCCCAGTTCTCCAGGGGCGGTAAATTCGTCCACCACGTCTGCGCCGGGGGTCTCGTCTTCTGCCCTGCTCCGCGCGGCCACGTCAGCCATCCCTGGTGTTAGGATCAGTCCGGAATGACGCTCATTGTGGACGCTGCAGACCTGGGAGAGGAGCGAGAATGCAAACATCAGACTATGTCATCACCAGGAGACAATCATTACTTCTACAGCGGACAGGTGTGAGGGTCCAGCACCACTGGTTTAACCAGAGGGAGCGCACTGGGGTCCAGGGCCACTATGACACCCCGTGAGCGAAACGTGAACCCAAAAACATCTAATGTTAGGGAGATAACAAGGAAAGGGGCGATTTACCTTTTCAGATGGAAATTCCTACTGACAGGGGGCGGAAATCAGGAGAGTAGTGACGGTGGGGGGGCGGTACACGGCAGGGTAGTGACGGTGGGGGGGCGGTACACGGCAGGGTAGTGACGGTGGGGGGGCGGTACACGGCAGGGTAGTGACGGTGGGGGGGCGGTACACGGCAGGGTAGTGACGGTGGGGGGGCGGTACACGGCAGGGTAGTGACGGTGGGGGGGCGGTACACGGCAGGGTAGTGACGGTGGGGGGGCGGTACACGGCAGGGTAGTGACGGTGGGGGGGCGGTACACGGCAGGGTAGTGACGGTGGGGGGGCGGTACACGGCAGGGTAGTGACGGTGGGGGGGCGGTACACGGCAGGGTAGTGACGGTGGGGGGGCGGTACACGGCAGGGTAGTGACGGTGGGGGGGCGGTACACGGCAGGGTAGTGACGGTGGGGGGGCGGTACACGGCAGGGTAGTGACGGTGGGGGGGCGGTACACGGCAGGGTAGTGACGGTGGGGGGGCGGTACACGGCAGGGTAGTGACGGTGGGGGGGCGGTACACGGCAGGGTAGTGACGGTGGGGGGGCGGTACACGGCAGGGTAGTGACGGTGGGGGGGCGGTACACGGCAGGGTAGTGACGGTGGGGGGGGCGGTACACGGCAGGGTAGTGACGGTGGGGGGGGCGGTACACGGCAGGGTAGTGACGGTGGGGGGGGCGGTACACGGCAGGGTAGTGACGGTGGGGGGGCGGTACACGGCAGGGTAGTGACGGTGGGGGGGCGCTATACGGCAGGGTAGTGACGGTGGGGGGGCGCTATACGGCAGGGTAGTGACGGTGGGGGGGCGCTATACGGCAGGGTAGTGACGGTGGGGGGCGCTATACGGCAGGGTAGTGACGGTGGGGGGCGCTATACGGCAGGGTAGTGACGGTGGGGGGCGGTATACGGCAGGGTAGTGACGGTGGGGGGCGGTATACGGCAGGGTAGTGACGGTGGGGGGCGGTATACGGCAGGGTAGTGACGGTGGGGGGCGGTATACGGCAGGGTAGTGACGGTGGGGGGCGGTATACGGCAGGGTAGTGACGGTGGGGGGCGGTATACGGCAGGGTAGTGACGGTGGGGGGCGGTATACGGCAGGGTAGTGACGGTGGGGGGCGGTATACGGCAGGGTAGTGACGGTGGGGGGCGGTATACGGCAGGGTAGTGACGGTGGGGGGCGGTATACGGCAGGGTAGTGACGGTGGGGGGCGGTATACGGCAGGGTAGTGACGGTGGGGGGCGGTATACGGCAGGGTAGTGACGGTGGGGGGCGGTATACGGCAGGGTAGTGACGGTGGGGGGCGGTATACGGCAGGGTAGTGACGGTGGGGGGCGGTATACGGCAGGGTAGTGACGGTGGGGGGCGGTATACGGCAGGGTAGTGACGGTGGGGGGCGGTATACGGCAGGGTAGTGACGGTGGGGGGCGGTATACGGCAGGGTAGTGACGGTGGGGGGCGGTATACGGCAGGGTAGTGACGGGGGGGGGGCGGTATACGGCAGGGTAGTGACGGGGGGGCGGTATACGGCAGGGTAGTGACGGTGGGGGGCGGTATACGGCAGGGTAGTGACGGTGGGGGGCGGTATACGGCAGGGTAGTGACGGTGGGGGGCGGTATACGGCAGGGTAGTGACGGTGGGGGGCGGTATACGGCAGGGTAGTGACGGTGGGGGGCGGTATACGGCAGGGTAGTGACGGTGGGGGGCGGTATACGGCAGGGTAGTGACGGTGGGGGGCGGTATACGGCAGGGTAGTGACGGTGGGGGGCGGTATACGGCAGGGTAGTGACGGTGGGGGGCGGTATACGGCAGGGTAGTGACGGTGGGGGGCGGTATACGGCAGGGTAGTGACGGTGGGGGGCGGTATACGGCAGGGTAGTGACGGTGGGGGGCGGTATACGGCAGGGTAGTGACGGTGGGGGGCGGTATACGGCAGGGTAGTGACGGTGGGGGGCGGTATACGGCAGGGTAGTGACGGTGGGGGGCGGTATACGGCAGGGTAGTGACGGGGGGGGGGCGGTATACGGCAGGGTAGTGACGGGGGGGGGGGCGGTATACGGCAGGGTAGTGACGGGGGGGCGGTATACGGCAGGGTAGTGACGGTGGGGGGCGGTATATAGCAGGGTAGTGACGGTGGGGGGCGGTATACAGCAGGGTAGTGACGGGGGGGCGGTATATAGCAGGGTAGTGACGGTGGGGGGCGGTATACGGCAGCCGTATACCCGTGTGTACAGGCCCGGTGCTCACCAGTCCATGCAGCCGCCGGTGTCCGGGCTCCGCTCTCTCCTCAGTCTCCGCAGCACAAACAGAAAGTGTCTCAGCCCAACAGTTCTCGCTGGAGGAAGCACTTCCGGGTTTGCGGGTCACCGCTCCCGCCACTAGAGGCCGCACTGCCTCTTCCTCACAGCGGTGGGCTCCGACAAGATGGCGGCGCTCAGTGTTGTGCCAGTGCTGGTCTGTGACTACAACCCCCAGCATTGACTTCCTGGCATTTCCCAGCTGCTGGAGGGCACAGATTGCACACCACCACTGCAGTGAAGCAGAGCCATATGTGTCCAGTCATCACCTCCACCTCACCTGTGACTGGAGAAACTCCTGCTTCTATGTCAGGGTGACTTTCCAACGCTTCATGTATCAGGAAAGCCCCAGAGAATGATGGTCGCCATGTGTGAGACTTCAGCTGACTGGGGGTGACTGCCGGAGCTGACACGTCTGCTCCCCCCGGGCTCCGCGCTGCCCGGATCGTTTTTGAAACATCATTTTTTATTGATTTTGTAATGAAGTTGCATATTACAAGTTATAAACATTGCATTGAATTGTTACAAAGAACTTATTTAAACCTGCTTATCACCTAAGCCTGAACAGAAGCAAAAATAAACTTAAGGGGCCTTTACACATGGTGAGATCGCTAGCGCCTCACCCATTTTGTGACGCAGCAGCGATATCGCTATGTGTGATACCTCCGACCGGCTCCCCCGCTGGCCGTCGCTGATCGTGCAGCTCCATTTCTCGTCGGGCCTTTCCTGATAGCAGCGACGCGTGGACGCGGGCGGGAGGACGTCATCATCGCCGCGTCTGACAGGTAAGTAGCGACCCCTGCGATGTCGCTGGTGAGATCTGCCTGTGTAAAAAGAAGGAGGTATCCAGCTCCGGAGATAAAATCCAAAATCGTTATTCAAACAAATTAAAAGGTAATGAGCTGCTTGATAACCGGTGTGTACTGGAGGAAGGAACGTCCTAATGACTGGACGCGTTTCGAACACGTGTGGTGCTCTTAGTCCTCAGTTTCACAAGGAGCAGTCTTGCAAAAGTTAAAATACTCCCCAAACAGGTGGTAAACAAATGAAAATAATTGCTCCACTAAGAAAAGGTTAACACCCAGATAACATGGCAGAAAAGAAACACATCACACATTTAAGTTACGACGGTGCGTGATGGTACAGACAGTAGTCAATAGTGCAACATAAATTCCTTCTTTAAGTTCAAGCCCAAAGGTGCTCGGGTGCTTAATAAATCCAAAATGCTTCCCTATCCCGCAATGTTTCTACCCCGTCTCCACCGCGTATATTACCATGCACCCATTGCATCAACACTAAATTGTGCAGCTCGTCTATTGTGCAGGGTTACACAATGGTTGGATATCTGAATGACAGCGTGACGATGCTCTGTAATCCCGTCTATTAATCTTCTGACCGTGGAGCCCACGTAGAGCAATCTGCACGCTGAACGCTCCATTATGGAGACCACACAATCGGAGTTGCAATTTAGAAAACTCTTAACTTTGAACTTCTTTATAGTTTTTGAGCAAGAAAAAAACAGAGGTTTTTAGAACGTAGACATGTTTTACAAGGAGATTGCCCACATCTAAAAAACCCTGTGGTGGACGACCAAGTGGAAACAGTTTTCGTCTGAACAGCGCCATAGAAGCTGGGGGATAAAGAATTAGCTAAAGTCGGGGCACGTCTGGAGACCATTCTAATACCATCCTTCAATATAGTGTCCAGAATATCGTCATCTCTCAGAATCTTGAGATTTCGATGTCAGAAATTGACTTGAAATGACTCCTATATGTAAGAGCCAGGACCGGCTGTTCTGAACAAAAATTAGGGTCATTACTTTTAGATTCAATCTGACATTTGGAATTTGGTTCAACAGTCGGTGAGATGAGTTCCGCTCTGGATTTTTTATCTACTATACTGAAAGCACGATTTACAGTCCAATCAGGATATTTTCTATTTTTGAGACGTTTTTTCAATGTTCCTTTTTTCACTATCAAAAATTGTATTGTCACTGCAATTTCTTTTTGCTCTGATGACCTCACCCACTGGAATTGATTGGATCGTATGTGGTGGGTGGAAGCTGCGTGCGTGAAGTATGGTGTTGCCTGCGGTTTTTTGGCGATACGTACAACTGCTGATAGTGTTAAAAGGGATACCAGTCCAACACAAATCCAAAAAAGTAATACTTTTTTTTATCAAATGTATGGGTAAATTTGAGATTGAAAGGATTATTATTGATGTAAGATTGGATAAGGAAACTGAATCACCTTGCCACACTAGTATCAGGTCATCAATGTACCTAGAATACCATTTGATGTTAGTAAAAAATGGATTATCTGTGCAAAGACGTTCTGTTCTTCCCACCACGCCATAACTAGATGCGCTACTGACGGGGAGAATTTAGCTCCCATTGAAACTCCACTTTTCTGGAGAAAATTTTTTGTCAAGCAAGAAAAAATTGTGAGATAAAAGAAAAGCAAGCACTGAGATGATATACACCCGCAACTCCTCATTGTATGAACCATAGTTATACACATGAAACTGAACGGCGTGCAAAGCGATTCTATGGGGAATGGACGTATATAGGGCAACCACATCACAAGTTAGCCATGACCATTCTGGGTCCCACGATACCCCACTGACCATACTTAATACATCCTTGGAATCCTTCCAGGAGTTCTCTGAACTAGTGGCTGCAAAATTGTGTCAAGCCATTCTCCTAAGTGTTCACTGAAGGATCCTATTCCCGATACAATGGGACGCATGGGGGGTGGAAACATATTTTTGTGCGTTTTTGGTAATGCATGCAAGATCGGAATGACTGGATTTAATACATGCAAATACTCTACTTGTTTGTTAGTGAAACAACCCTGACTGAGTCCTTCATCAATCACACATTTACACATTTTTGAAAATGCTGCTGAGGGGTCTGATTCAGGAAAATAATAAATATCACTATCTAGTAACATGTTATGGATAGCAGTTGCATAATCAGATTTGTTGAGAACCACTACAGATCCGCCCTTATCCGACATCTTAATAATGATATTGGTATTTGTTTTCAATTTGATTAAAGCATTTCGTTCATCTTTTGACAAGTTATGTTTATAAGAACGAGAAGGAATCTCTGATGCGAGATTACGCAAATCCCGTTCAATATTGTCCTGGAAACGATCCATAGAATCAGTTCTGGTGTGTACCGGATAAAAGGAAGGATTTCTGGTCTTAAAGGTGGAAATCACATTGTCATGTCGGTAGTGTCCAGATCCTTAAGGGTTAACAATCCATTTTGTTCCAGAAAACGTTTTCCAGCAAACTCATTGGTGACACTAATCGGAGTTGGGACCTGTGTTCTCTCCTCTGTGAAAAAATGTTTTTTCACCGTCCGGTCCCTGACAAATTTATTAATGTCTTTTAAAATAGAAAAAATATTTAAATCTGTGTTTGTTGGAGCAAAAACCTCTGTTGTTTCTTGCTCAAAAAACTATAAAGAAGTTCAAAGTTAAGAGTTTTCTAAATTGTAACTCCGATTGTGTGGTCTCCATAATGGAGCGTTCAGCGTGCAGATTGCTCTACGTGGGCTCCACGGTCAGAAGATTAATAGACGGGATTACAGAGCATCGTCACGCTGTCATTCAGATATCCAACCATTGTGTAACCCTGCACAATAGACGAGCTGCACAATTTAGTGTTGAAGCAATAGGTGCATGGTAATATACGCGGTGGAGACGGGGTAGAAACATTGCGGGATAGGGAAGCATTTTGGATTTATTAAGCACCCGAGCACCTTTGGGCTTGAACTTAAAGAAGGAATTTATGTTGCACTATTGACTACTGTCTGTACCATCACGCACCGTCGTAACTTAAATGTGTGATGTGTTTCTTTTCTGCCATGTTATCTGGGTGTTAACCTTTTCTTAGTGGAGCAATTATTTTCATTTGTTTACCACCTGTTTGGGGAGTATTTTAACTTTTGCAAGACTGCTCCTTGTGAAACTGAGGACTAAGAGCACCACACGTGTTCGAAACGCGTCCAGTCATTAGGACGTTCCTTCCTCCAGTACACACCGGTTATCAAGCAGCTCATTACCTTTTAATTTGTTTCAATAAAGATTTTGGATTTTATCTCCGGAGCTGGATACCTCCTTCTTTTTTCACAAGGACCTGACGTCCAGCAGAGACGCTTCCTTGCTCGGATAGAACTACTCATGTGCGGTGTGGACATCACTATAAGGGTGAGCGGAATCTACTTTTTTCTATTCAGATCTGCCTGTGTGCAGCTCACGAGCGAGCACTTAGCGATGCACCAGCGATCCTGACCGGGTCATCATATCGTGGTCGGGATCGCTGGTGCATCGCTAAGTGTAAAGGGGCCTTTCACAAATATAAAATTCTCAAACCCACTTACGTCCACGTTTCCATAGATCCCATTGACTGAAATCAGACACCTTCTCCTCCATACAGCTCCTATAGCACAGTTTACCCCGATTACCACTCAAATCCTCTAGTAGACACCACTCCGAACCCACAAAGGCGCTCACTAAGTCTTGACTTTCTCTGCTGGTCAGTGATGTTTCTATTTTCTCCATTTTTACAAAAATGTTTTCGTCATTTTATCTTTATTTCTTTCTGTTTCTCTTTTTTCCAAAAATAAGACGGATGTTAAACCTTCCTTGACCTCTTTTATCCCTGGGAGTGTTTTAGCTAGCCAGTGTGGCAGAATTTGCCCCGATCATTTCTATGTATGTACACTGTGAGCCGTCACATGAGACCCTACTCGTCTCCGCGGCGCTCACCCATGGCTGCAGCCCGGTGACTGGGCATTACCCCTGTTACACCCGGCTCGCAGGATTCCTGGACATTCATCTTGTTCCTCCTCCAAAGAAGAAAATCCAGTTCTGGTGACATTTACATCTGTGCACAATAGATGATAAACACCGAATCTCCACGTTCCTGCATCATCTCGGGGGATGTGGAGACGATCTATAGACATGTCATAGTATCTCACTCCTGCCTGCCAGCCCATCCGCTCATGGGCCATTCTCTCCAGTGTGCCCCCCATTCACACCCGTGTTTCTGCTGCTACGGCTTCTTCCCATTCAGTTCCAGGAAATGTCTCTTATCATCTCCTGCCTTTCCCCCATTCTTGTACTTCTTACCCTTCTCCGTGTGCCTCCTGCCCTCTGGTCCCATGTACAAGGCCGGGGTCAGAGTTGCCAGAAACTCAGACGACTCTCGCCCGTCAATACCCAGCACTTGGGAAAACAAAATCCAAAGTTTATTAAAAAAAAACCCAGTGGTGTCTCCATTTTTCGTGATCTCGGGTTGGGTGAGGGCTTATTTTTGCGTGCCAAGCTAACGTTTTTAATGATACCATTTTGGTGCAGATATGTTCTTTTATTCGCCCGTTATTGCATTTTAATGCAATGTTGTGGTGACAAAAAAACCCCCGTAATTCTGGCATTTTTAATTTTTTCTCCCGCGATCATGTGATGGGGGTCACTGATGGGCAGATTTCTGGCACGATTGCCAGAATCACATGTTAAATGCTGCTTTCAGAGTTTGACAGAGGCATTTCACGGTGTAATAGCCGCAGGAGGATAGCAATTCCACCCGCGGCTGTTACGGGCACATGTCAGCTGTTCAAAATAGCTGACATGGGCTGGGAAAGATTCCCACATCAAAGGGGGAGACATGACATGCGCTGTACTAGTACGGTGCATGTTATGAAAAGGTTAATTATAAAATGAAGCCTTGTAGCCAATCCTAACAGCGTGTCATATCCTCACTGTCAGGATTCAGCTCTGCTCGCAGGTTCCAGCAGTCATCACATGGACACTTCTCACATATGGGATTTTCATACTTGTGGTCATGTGACAATGAGATTCTCTTCCTGCCTCTCAGATTTTCAGTTAACATGGAGACTGAGGCCGGAGTCACACTAACCTGCGCAAAATACGCTCCGTATTTTACATGCGTAATACGGATGAATGACCCCTAAACAGTGCTCCGCATGTCATCCGCAATCAAGGTGCGGTCGCGTATTTTGCGCATGTCAGCATCCATATGTAATCCGTATGCCGAGATTTTCTCGCAGGCTTGCAAAATGGACATTTAACGGTTTTGAGGCCTGCTATCTATTTAAATCATTAGCCTGCACCCTATTTATTGGCTCAGGAACAGGTGGCTGCCTCCATTCTGGCCATTTGTGACCTTGCTTTCACGAGGTGTGTTGAGGTTGTATGTGCAACATGGCAGACAGTCTGAGTTTCAACACAACTGACCGTGTTCTCTTCAACTGGGTTTTGTCACGGCGCTTTGGCCAACCATACCCAGTGATTGTGGATCCGCGGAGGAGGAGACGCATGTGGGTCCATCCACTTTTGAGGCAACGACTCACAGGAGGTCATTTTCAGCCCCTCTATTCTTCTCTGTGGGATCATCCGGAAAAATTCTACCAATACTGTCGCATGAGCCTTGCAACATTTGATCTACTCTTGGAGACAGTGCGCCCTGGGATCCTGGGATAAGGTTTCAGGACACAAGGCTGCGCAAAGCGATATCTGCAGAGGAGCGACTTCTACTCACATCACGGTATGTACTACACAACCATGTTCTCCATGTTCATGATGTGTTGCCCAAAGTATGTATTTTTGGCTTCTTGTCCTAAGTTTAATGCCCTCATCTTATTCCAGATATATATAAACTTACAGACCAGAATGTTATGTGTAATATGTACTGAATATCACGTAGTGATTGTGCGACCAAATATGTGTGTGTTAGTAGATCTGAATCACTAACAAGTTTGGTATGTATGGACCTGTTTTTTGGTTAATTTGTGCATTCTAGAATGTTCCATTTCTGTTGTTCTTCAGCTTCCTGGCCACTGGCCTGTCTTATGCCGCCCTCCACCATGAGTTCCTCATTGGAAGATCTACCATTTCTGGCATGGTCAGGTCGACATGTAGTGAAATCTGGACAAGATTCCATCAACTCGTCATGCCCCAACCCAGGATGGAAGACTGGTTGAGGATATCAAGGGACTTTGAGGAGGACTGCCAGTTTCCTAATTGTATTGGGGCCCTTGATGGCAAACATATCCGGGTGCGGAAGCCGCCGAACTCTGGCTCCCAATTCTTCAATTATAAACAATACTTTTCTGTTGTATTGTTGGCTCTGGTAGACCCTCAATACAAGTTTATAATTGTTGACATTGGGGCCTATGGAAGGACGGGAGACTCTAGAGTCTTCAATACTTCCATCATGGCTCGGCGGCTACATACCAACCAGTTGGATTTCCCACCACCATTCCAGCTACCAGGCTCCCCCGAACAATCAGTCCCTTATGTCCTTGTGGCAGATGAGGCCTTTCAGTTATCGCGCAATGTCATGAGGCCATATCCCCGGCGCAACCTGGACCACAGGCGCTGAATTTTTAACTTGCGCCTATCACGTGCTAGGCGACTGGTGGAGTGTTCCTTTGGGATTCTTTGTGCCAAATGGCGGGTCCTACAGTCTGCCACTCAGCTGAGTGAACAAAATGTTAATGAAGTTGTGAAAGCCTGTGTGGTTCTTCATAACTTCACCAGGATACATGATTGTTCCTCCTCTGCTGGTGTTGTGCGTGGGTCAGACAATGTACGTAGGGCGAGACCACCTATGAACCCTCAACGTAGACCGCTCTCTGGCCTCAAAGTGCGTGATATTTTCACTAATTACTTTATGGCACCTCAGGGGGAACCTTCTTGGCCAGAGCATGCTGTGTCTATGTTATAATTTTTTGGTTTACGTCTGTCTAAATATATATTTCTTCCCCTTCTGATTCTATGACTGTTTAATTGCCTTGGTAAGCGTATGTTAGTATGCTGACACCGTTTTTTTTTTAATTGAGACAGAGACGTAAAATGTAGTAGACAAATGTTTACTTTTGCTTTTTTTTTTTCTTTAAGCAAAACATATTATTGCCATATGAGAAATGTTGCGTTGGCCCAAATTGGCCTTTGTGCAGATGTGAAAATTGAGTAGAATAAACAGTTTCCAACATAGAAAACAAAGAAAATACCATTAGGCAATACCAAAATGGCAATATTATACATTTTGGTACGACAGGGGAGGAGAAGGCGGAAGACCAGCCTGTGTTTGCTGCTGGCTACTTTGCCCAACATCGCCCTGTGTGGGGCATACTGTTGCCCATGATGTGGGTAGTGTACTGCCTCCTGGGATTGGGCTTGGTACTGGCCAGAGTGATACTGGAGAAGGGCTTCTTGTTGGGTCGGGTAGGCCTGTGTCTCATACCCACCAATATAGCCATGTCGTCCCCAACCAGGTAGGGACCAGCCTCCAACACTGGGTGGGAACAAGTGGCCATATTGGTGGGGTTGGCTAGAGCCAGACATATGTGGCTGCTGTTGGGAAGGTTGGGTAGGGGGAGGAAGGGGGTGAGGTGTAGGCCCACGTATTTGAGGATCCTCAGAGCCTGCTTGAGCAAGCATGTGTGTGGTCTAAGGCACATTAGATTTCTGGGTGAAAGCTGCCACCTCTCCAGATATTCAAATAACTCATATGGAGTATTGGGGTGTGTGCTTGCATCAAGCAGGATCTGAAAACATCCTCGAATATGGAGCCTCACCTCACGGGAAAGGCCATGAAGATAAAGGGCCAGGCTGTGTGAGTATGCCTCCTCGCCATCATCATTATTCACTCTAGCCAGATAGTTGAGGACCCCTGTGTCCACATTGGTCCGGGTATCTTGGACAGGGATCTGGCGCCTTCTTCTTCCTCGCCGGGATGGTCCAGCAGGCTGTGGGGATCTCCGGATCTGGGCAGTTGGGCTGCTGCTCATGTTGCCCTGCTCCTCCTGTATGGCTGATGGTGCAGCAGCAGACGGTCCTGGTGGTGGGGTTTGTGGCACAGGCACTGGGTTTTCCTGTGAGGATTCTTCACTCATGCTTCTTGGAGGGGGAGAAGATGGGCCAGCCACCTCATCCCCTACAGACCCAGGATCTATGATGGGCTCGGTATCTGAGCCCGTTCCTCTCTCCGTAAGGTTGGACTGAGTTCTGTTATGAAATCGAACAGAGCAACAAAAAACAAAAATCAATTTTTTTTGTCCCTGTAAAGTATTTGTGTAATGTGGTGTGAGGTATCTACTTACGGTCTCAGAACCAGAATAGGAGCGAGGAAGGAGAGGCGATCATAATAGATGTATTTCCTCTTTAGGTGGCCCGCATCACCACTCCTGGACCGCTGCTGACGCTCCCGCCTGTATTGGTCGCGGATGCTGCGCCAGCGTCTCATCACATCTTCCACTGCAATGTGACAGGAAATATTCTCAATTTCATATATTTGATATATCACATTTGCTACCAGTAGCCTAGGCATGTGGCCTTCTGGGGTGTGCTTTCTACCCAGGGTGGCATATAGAATTGGGGCATCCAGGCCAGATACACAGGGTCACAGTAGTTCAGGTATCAAGTAACTACACTTACTAACTTGGTTGGCCAAGAGGATGAGGAGCTTGTGGCCGGGGCCAAATGATGGCAGTGTCAAACCATGGGGCACATCAAAATCTACCCGCCTCATGAGGAAAAAAGTACAAGCACAGGAAGTTTTCATTCATCCCATTGGATTGTCGGAGCCAAGTGTGGATCCAAAAGACCTCACAACGCAGTAATCTCCCACCGACCCAGCACTTCCCACAGCTGAGGGTTTGTGACGCCGTGCTCCCCCTGTGATGCCGTGCTCCCCCTGTGAAGCCGTGCTCCCTCTGTGACGTTGTGCTCCCACTGTGACGCCGTGCTCCCCGTGACGCCGTGCTCCCTCTGTGATGTTGTGCTCCCCCTGTGACGCCGCTTTCCCACTGTGATGCCGTGCTCCCACTGTGACGCCGTGCTCCCCGTGACGCCGTGCTCCCCCTGTGACGCCGTGCTCCCCCTGTGACGCCGTGCTCCCCCTGTGACGCCGCTCTCCCACTGTGACGCCGTGCTCCCCGTGATGTTGTGCTCCCACTGTGACGCCGTGCTCGCTCTGCGACGCCGTGCTCCCTGTGACGCCGTGCTCCCCCTGTGACGCCGTGCTCCCTCTGTGACGTTGTGCTCCCCCTGTGACGCCGTGCTCCCCCTGTGACGCTGCTCTCCCACTGTGACGCCGTGCTCCCACTGTGACGCCGTGCTCCCCGTGACGCCGTGCTCCCCCTGTGACGTTGTGCTCCCACTGTGACGCCGTGCTCGCACTGCGACGCCGTGCTCCCCCTGTGACGCCGTCCTCCCTCTGTGACGTTGTGCTCCCCCTGTGACGCCGTGCTCCCCCTGTGACGCCGTGCTCCTCCTGTGATGCCGTGCTCCCTCTGTGACGTTGTGCTCCCCCTGTGACGCCGTGCTCCCCCTGTGACGCCGTGCTCCCCCTGTGACGCCGTGCTCCTCCTGTGACGCCGTGCTCCTCCTGTGACGCCGTGCTCCCCCTGTGACGCCGTGCTCCCCCTGTGACGCCGTGCTCCCACTGTGATGCCGTGCTCCCTCTGTGACGTTGTGCTCCCCCTGTGACGCCGTGCTCCCCCTGTGACGCCGTGCTCCTCCTGTGACGCCGTGCTCCTCCTGTGACGCCGTGCTCCCCCTGTGACGCCGTGCTCCCTCTGTGACGTTGTGCTCCCCCTGTGACGCCGTGCTCCCACTGTGACGCCGTGCTCCCCCTGTGACGCCGTGCTCCTCCTGTGACGCCGTGCTCCTCCTGTGACGCCGTGCTCCCCCTGTGACGCCGTGCTCCCTCTGTGACGTTGTGCTCCCCCTGTGACGCCGTGCTCCCACTGTGACGCCGTGCTCCCCCTGTGACGTTGTGCTCCCACTGTGACGTTGTGCTCCCCCTGTGACGCCGTGCTCCCCCTGTGACGCCGTGCTCCCCCTGACGCCGTGCTCCTCCTGTGACGCCGTGCTCCTCCTGTGACGCCGTGCTCCCCCTGTGACGCCGTGCTCCCTCTGTGACGTTGTGCTCCCCCTGTGACGCCGTGCTCCCACTGTGACGCCGTGCTCCCCCTGTGACGTTGTGCTCCCACTGTGACGCCGTGCTCCCACTGTGACGCCGTGCTCCCCGTGACGTTGTGCTCCCACTGTGACGCCGTGCTCCCCGTGACGTTGTGCTCCCTCTGTGACGTTGTGCTCCCCCTGTGACGCCGTGCTCCCACTGTGACGCCGTGCTCCCCCTGTGACGTTGTGCTCCCACTGTGACGCCGTGCTCCCCGTGACGTTGTGCTCCCACTGTGACGCCATGCTCGCTCTGCGACGCCGTACTTTTCCTATGCCATGCTCCCCTGTGACGTCATGCTCTGTCTCTGACGCATGTAAAAATGCAGTTGAATTGTCCATTGCAAACTAGCAATTCTGTGCTAAAAAATGCAGCAAAAAGGCATAAAGGGGAAAACATATAAAAAACCCTTCAATAATCAGAGCTGATCGCTGTGGTGTCTTTTCTTGCAGTCGCCTGAAGAAGGAATCGCACCAAGAGGGAACTCTCCTCGTGCGCTGAGGACGTCACCTGTATTCATGTATCACAAAGTGACAAGCTAAGTATTTGCCCTCCTGATGACCGTCCTGCAGAGGCGAAACGCGTGGAGTTTATGTGGCACATACATGTTGTCTCTTTGATGGAGCCACATTGTGCTCAGTGTGAGGGTCTGCTCATGGTGTGGGTGCTGGCTCTGCCTGGGGGTACGGCTTGGGTAACACAGAGCATTGATGCTGTGGATAGCTTATGATACACGATAGATGATAGAATTCCAAAATATCAAGATTTACCACCTACATTTAGCAGATGTATAGGGGTATATGGGCTGCCACCCTCCGCTGGCAGGCAGGGCGGGCCCAGGCATCGGAGCAGGGTCAGGCCCTTTCTACCCAGTGCCTTTCCTATAATGGGATTGAGCTGACGGCACTGATTGGTAATTTTAGATTGATTAATAGTTATCTTTTAATATGGTGGAATAATTGTGAATTTGTGGATATTGCACACTCCCAAACTACTTTCTTGAACTGTGAATTAAACACATCATAAGTCACAACTACAGTGTGTGACCGCTGCAGCCAATCACTGAGCTCCTTGGTGATGCTTAGTAGATGGTATGAGCCCAGTGATTGGCTGCAGCAGTCACACGCTGTAGTTGTGATGTCACAAAGGCCAGTTCTGTGGTACAGAGGCCGTGCTGGGGTACACGGGCGGTGCTGCGGTACACAGGTAATGCTGGGGTACACAGGGCAGTTCTCGGGTACAGGGGGGCAGTGCTTGGGTACCGGGGGCAGTGCTGGGGTATAGGGGTCAGTGCTGGGGTACAGGGGTCAGTGCTGGGGTACAGGGGTCAGTGCTGGGGTACACAGGTAATGCTGGGGTACACTGGGCAGTTCTTGGGTACAGGGGGGCAGTACTTGGGCACCGGGGTCAGTGCTGGGGTACCGGGGGCAGTGCTGGGGTACAGGGGGCAGTGCTGGGGTACAGGGGGCAGTTCTCGGGTACAGGGGGGCAGTGCTGGGGTACAGGGGTCAGTGCTGGGGTACCGGGGGGCAGTGCTGGGGTACAGGGGGGCAGTGCTGGGGTAGACAGGTAGTGCTGGGGTACAGGGGGCAGTGCTGGGGTACAGGGGGGCAGTGCTGGGGTACAGGGGGGCAGTGCTGGGGCACCGGGGGGCAGTGCTGGGGTACAGGGGGCAGTTCTGGGGCACCGGGGGGCAGTGCTGGGGTACAGGGGGGCAGTGCTGGGGTACACAGGTAATGCTGGGGCACCGGGGGGCAGTGCTGGGGTACAGGGGGGCAGTGCTGGGGTACACAGGTAATGCTGGGGTACAGGGGGTCAGTGCTGGGGTACAGGGGGCAGTGCTGGGGCACCGGGGGGCAGTGCTGGGGTACAGGGGGGCAGTGCTGGGGTACAGGGGGGCAGTGCTGGGGCACCGGGGGGCAGTGCTGGGGTACACAGGTAATGCTGGGGTACAGGGGGTCAGTACTGGGGCACAGGGGGCAGTGCTGGGGTACACAGGTAATGCTGGGGTACAGGGGGTCAGTGCTGGGGTACAGGGGGGCAGTGCTGGGGTACAGGGGGGCAGTGCTGGGGTACACAGGTAATGCTGGGGTACAGGGGGTCAGTGCTGGGGTACAGGGGGGCAGTGCTGGGGTACAGGGGGGCAGTGCTGGGGCACAGGGGGCAGTGCTGGGGCACCGGGGGGCAGTGCTGGGGTACAGGGGGGCAGTGCTGGGGTACACAGGTAATGCTGGGGCACCGGGGGGCAGTGCTGGGGTACAGGGGGCAGTGCTGGGGTACAGGGGGGCAGTGCTGGGGTACAGGGGGGCAGTGCTGGGGTACACAGGTAATGCTGGGGTACAGGGGGGCAGTGCTGGGGTACACAGGTAATGCTGGGGTACAGGGGTTCAGTGCTGGGGCACAGGGGGCAGTGCTGGGGTACAGGGGGGCAGTGCTGGGGTACACAGGTAATGCTGGGGTACAGGGGGTCAGTGCTGGGGCACAGGGGGGCAGTGCTGGGGTACAGGGGGGCAGTGCTGGGGTGCAGGGGGCAGTGCTGGGGTACACAGGTAATGCTGGGGCACCGGGGGGCAGTGCTGGGGTACAGGGGGGCAGTGCTGGGGTACACAGGTAATGCTGGGGTACAGGGGGGCAGTGCTGGGGTACACAGGTAATGCTGGGGTACAGGGGGTCAGTGCTGGGGCACAGGGGGTAGTGCTGGGGTACAGGGGGGCAGTGCTGGGGTACACAGGTAATGCTGGGGTACAGGGGGGCAGTGCTGGGGCACAGGGGGCAGTGCTGGGGTACACAGGTAATGCTGGGGTACAGGGGGTCAGAGCTGGGGCACAGGGGGCAGTGCTGGGGTATTGGAGGCAGTTCTCGGGTACAGGGGGCAGTGCTGGGGTACAGGGGGGCAGTGCTGAGGTACAGGGGGGCAGTGCTGAGGTACAGGGGGGCAGTGCTGGGGTACAGGGGGGCAGTGCTGGGGTACAGGGGGGCAGTGCTGGGGTACAAGGGGGCAGTGCTGGGGTACAGGGGGCAGTGCTGGGGTACACAGGTAATGCTGGGGTACAGGGGGTCAGTGCTGGGGCACAGGGGGGCAGTGCTGGGGTACAGGGGGGCAGTGCTGGGGTACAGGCGGCAGTGCTGGGGTACACAGGTAATGCTGGGGCACCGGGGGGCAGTGCTGGGGTACAGGGGGGCAGTGCTGGGGTACAGGGAGGCAGTGCTGGGGTACAGGGGGGCAGTGCTGGGGTACACAGGTAATGCTGGGGTACAGGGGGGCAGTGCTGGGGTACACAGGTAATGCTGGGGTACAGGGGGTCAGTGCTGGGGCACAGGGGCAGTGCTGGGGTACACAGGTAATGCTGGGGTACAGGGGGTCAGTACTGGGGCACAGGGGGCAGTGCTGGGGTACAGAGGGGCAGTGCTGGGGCACAGGGGGCAGTGCTGGGGTATTGGAGGCAGTGCTGGGGTACAGGGGGCAGTGCTGGGGTACAGGGGGGCACTGCTGGGGTACCGGGGGGCAGTGCTGGGGTACAGGGGGGCAGTGCTGGGGTACAGGGGGGCAGTGCTGGGGTACAGGGGGGCAGTGCTGGGGTACACAGGTAATGGTGGGGTACAGGGGGTCAGAGCTGGGGCACAGGGGGCAGTGCTGGGGTATTGGAGGCAGTTCTCGGGTACAGGGGGCAGTGCTGGGGTACAGGGGGGCAGTGCTGAGGTACAGGGGGGCAGTGCTGGGGTACCGGGGGGCAGTGCTGGGGTACCGGGGGGCAGTGCTGGGGTACAGGGGGGCAGTGCTGGGGTACAGGGGGGCAGTGCTGGGGTACACAGGTAATGCTGGGGTACAGGGGGTCAGTGCTGGGGCACAGGGGGACAGTGCTGGGGTACAGGGGGGCAGTGCTGGGGTGCAGGGGGCAGTGCTGGGGTACACAGGTAATGCTGGGGCACCGGGGGGCAGTGCTGGGGTACAGGGGGGCAGTGCTGGGGTACAGGGGGCAGTGCTGGGGTACAGGGGGGCAGTGCTGGGGTACACAGGTAATGCTGGGGTACAGGGGGGCAGTGCTGGGGTACACAGGTAATGCTGGGGTACAGGGGGGCAGTGCTGGGGTACACAGGTAATGCTGGGGTACAGGGGGGCAGTGCTGGGGTACACAGGTAATGCTGGGGTACAGGGGGTCAGTGCTGGGGCACAGGGGGCAGTGCTGGGGTACAGAGGGGCAGTGCTGGGGCACAGGGGGGCAGTGCTGGGGTACACAGGTAATGCTGGGGTACAGGGGGTCAGTGCTGGGGTACAGGGGGGCAGTGCTGGGGTACAGGGGGGCAGTGCTGGGGCACCGGGGGGCAGTGCTGGGGTACAGGGGGGCAGTGCTGGGGTACAGGGGGCAGTGCTGGGGTACACAGGTAATGCTGGGGCACCGGAGGGCAGTGCTGGGGTACAGGGGGCAGTGCTGGGGTACACAGGTAATGCTGGGGTACAGGGGGTCAGTGCTGGGGTACAGGGGGCAGTGCTGGGGTACACAGGTAATGCTGGGGTACAGGGGGTCAGTGCTGGGGTACAGGGGGCAGTGCTGGGGCACCGGGGGGCAGTGCTGGGGTACAGGGGGGCAGTGCTGGGGTACACAGGTAATGCTGGGGTACAGGGGGGCAGTGCTGGGGTACAGGGGGCAGTGCTGGGGTACACAGGTAATGCTGGGGTACAGGGGGTCAGTGCTGGGGTACAGGGGGGCAGTGCTGGGGCACCGGGGGGCAGTGCTGGGGTACAGGGGGGCAGTGCTGGGGTACAGGGGGCAGTGCTGGGGTACACAGGTAATGCTGGGGCACCGGAGGGCAGTGCTGGGGTACAGGGGGCAGTGCTGGGGTACACAGGTAATGCTGGGGTACAGGGGGTCAGTGCTGGGGTACAGGGGGCAGTGCTGGGGTACACAGGTAATGCTGGGGTACAGGGGGTCAGTGCTGGGGTACAGGGGGCAGTGCTGGGGCACCGGGGGGCAGTGCTGGGGTACAGGGGGGCAGTGCTGGGGTACACAGGTAATGCTGGGGTACAGGGGGGCAGTGCTGGGGTACAGGGGGCAGTGCTGGGGTACACAGGTAATGCTGGGGTACAGGGGGTCAGTGCTGGGGCACAGGGGGCAGTGCTGGGGTACCGGGGGGGCAGTGCTGGGGCACAGGGGGCAGTGCTGGGGTACAGGGGGGCAGTGCTGGGGTACACAGGTAATGCTGGGGTACAGGGGGTCAGTGCTGGGGTACACAGGTAATGCTGGGGTACAGGGGGTCAGTGCTGGGGCACAGGGGGTCAGTGCTGGGGTACAGAGGGCAGTGCTGGGGTACAGAGGGCAGTGCTGGGGTACAGGGGGGCAGTGCTGGGGTACAGGGGTCAGTGCTGGGGTACCGGGGGGCAGTGCTGGGGTACAGGGGGGCAGTGCTGGGGTAGACAGGTAGTGCTGGGGTAGACAGGTAGTGCTGGGGCACCGGGGGGCAGTGCTGGGGTACAGGGGGGCAGTGCTGGGGCACCGGGGGGCAGTGCTGGGGCACCGGGGGGCAGTGCTGGGGTACAGGGGGGCAGTGCTGGGGTAGACAGGTAGTGCTGGGGTACAGGGGGCAGTGCTGGGGCACCGGGGGGCAGTGCTGGGGTACAGGGGGGCAGTGCTGGGGTACAGGGGGGCAGTGCTGGGGTAGACAGGTAGTGCTGGGGTACAGGGGGCAGTGCTGGGGCACCGGGGGGCAGTGCTGGGGTACAGGGGGGCAGTGCTGGGGTACCGGGGGGCAGTGCTGGGGTACAGGGGGGCAGTGCTGGGGTACAGGGGGGCAGTGCTGGGGTACAGGGGGCAGTGCTGGGGTACACAGGTAATGCTGGGGTACAGGGGGGCAGTGCTGGGGTACAGGGGGCAGTGCTGGGGCACCGGGGGGCAGTGCTGGGGTACAGGGGGGCAGTGCTGGGGTACAGGGGGGCAGTGCTGGGGTACAGGGGGGCAGTGCTGGGGTACAGGGGGCAGTGCTGGGGTACACAGGTAATGCTGGGGTACAGGGGGTCAGTGCTGGGGCACAGGGGGCAGTGCTGGGGTACCGGGGGGGCAGTGCTGGGGCACAGGGGGCAGTGCTGGGGTACAGGGGGGCAGTGCTGGGGTACAGGGGGGCAGTGCTGGGGTACACAGGTAATGCTGGGGTACAGGGGGTCAGTGCTGGGGTACACAGGTAATGCTGGGGTACAGGGGGTCAGTGCTGGGGCACAGGGGGTCAGTGCTGGGGTACAGAGGGCAGTGCTGGGGTACAGGGGGCAGTGCTGGGGTACAGGGGGGCAGTGCTGGGGTACAGGGGTCAGTGCTGGGGTACCGGGGGGCAGTGCTGGGGTACAGGGGGGCAGTGCTGGGGTACAGGGGGCAGTGCTGGGGTAGACAGGTAGTGCTGGGGTACAGGGGGCAGTGCTGGGGCACCGGGGGGCAGTGCTGGGGTACAGGGGGGCAGTGCTGGGGTACAGGGGGCAGTGCTGGGGTAGACAGGTAGTGCTGGGGTACAGGGGGCAGTGCTGGGGCACCGGGGGGCAGTGCTGGGGTACAGGGGGGCAGTGCTGGGGTACAGGGGGCAGTGCTGGGGTACCGGGGGTCAGTGCTGGGGTACAGGGGGGCAGTGCTGGGGCACAGGGGGCAGTGCTGGGGTACAGGGGGTCAGTGCTGGGGTACAGGGGGGCAGTGCTGGGGTACACAGGTAATGATGGGGTACAGGGGGGCAGTGCTGGGGTACAGGGGGCAGTGCTGGGGTACAGGGGGGCAGTGCTGGGGTACAGGGGGGCAGTGCTGGGGTACACAGGTAATGCTGGGGTACAGGGGGTCAGTGCTGGGGTACAGGGGGCAGTGCTGGGGTAGACAGGTAGTGCTGGGGTACAGGGGGCAGTGCTGGGGCACCGGGGGGCAGTGCTGGGGTACAGGGGGGCAGTGCTGGGGCACCGGGGGGCAGTGCTGGGGTACAGGGGGGCAGTGCTGGGGTACAGGGGGCAGTGCTGGGGTACCGGGGGTCAGTGCTGGGGTACCGGGGGTCAGTGCTGGGGTACAGGGGGGCAGTGCTGGGGCACAGGGGGCAGTGCTGGGGTACAGGGGGTCAGTGCTGGGGTACACAGGTAATGATGGGGTACAGGGGGGCAGTGCTGGGGTACAGGGGGCAGTGCTGGGGTACAGGGGGTCAGTGCTGGGGTACACAGGTAATGATGGGGTACAGGGGGGCAGTGCTGGGGTACAGGGGGCAGTGCTGGGGTACAGGGGGGCAGTGCTGGGGTACAGGGGGTCAGTGCTGGGGTACAGGGGGTCAGTGCTGGGGTACACAGGTAATGATGGGGTACAGGGGGTCAGTGCTGGGGTACAGGGGGCCAGTGCTGGGGTACAGGGGGGCAGTGCTGGGGTACAGGGGGGGAGTGCTGGGGTACACAGGTAATGCTGGGGTACAGGGGGTCAGTGCTGGGGTACAGGGGGGCAGTGCTGGGGTACACAGGTAATGATGGGGTACAGGGGGGCAGTGCTGGGGTACAGGGGGGCAGTGCTGTGGCACAGGGGGCAGTTCTCGGGTACCGGGGTAGTGAGGAGAGATAATTTTTAAAGAGTGAGGGTTAACTGCTGGAATACTGGACAGCCCCTTTAATAATGCGCTGTGTAAAGGGGTGTGGCCTATATGAACGGGGTGTGGCTAACAGCTGATGTTATTTAACCACTTACACGCTGAATCAATCTCTGAGAACATTTTGGAGGCGCACGGATGTCGCGCCCCGTGTTGTCAGGTTGCCATGGCAGCCGTCCCCGCCATCTTGGTGCTCCCATATTGCCGCGGGTAGCTCCCTGGCTCCTGCTGTACACTGCACCAGTGACGTAACGTGCAGCGGCCCGGAGACTAGTGGTCTGATCTGCGGCCCAGGCGCGGACGCTCAGCCCCACTGCCGCTGTCAATCACCGGGCGGCCCCGCCCACTGCACAGCTGATAAGTCCCGCCCCTGCAAACGTCACCGTGATTGATCAGGACAGGAACCAATGAGGTGGCGTATAACCCTGCGACTGTGTGACCACGCCCACTAGCGCCATTCTGCGCAGACAGACGCCTCTGCCGGCCAATCAGCAGGAGCGGCGGTCGCCATGGTTGCAGGCGGGGAGGATATCCGTTGCTAGGGGCGGAAGCGGCTGGCGGGGTTGTTGTCAGTGCAGATGAGAGGCGGCGGGATGACGATCTGCGGGACACGATAAAGCGGGCCGGCGGCATCAGCGAAGGACGGCAGCAGCGCATCGGAGGCGGGGGACATGAGATAGCGGAGGTAGGGCGTGTGCGGCGGGAGCGGCCCCGGGTCACAGGCCCAGACCTGCCGCTCCCCGGCCTGCTGGCACTGCTGTCACCAGCTGGCCAATCAGAGACCTGGTCCCACCCCCTGTGCAGCGAGCCCGCCAATCACAGGGCGAGCTGAGTGATTGACAGCAAGGAAGCGTCGTGTCCCAGAGAGCAGGGTGTGCGGGGCTGCTACTGATATAACCGCGGAGATGGCAGCCAGTGTGGAGATATATATAGTGTGTGTACTGTGTGTGTATATATAGTGTGTGTACTGTGTGTGTATATATAGTGTGTGTATATATAGTGTGTACTGTGTGTGTGTATATATAGTGTGTGTACTGTGTGTATATATAGTGTGTGTACTGTGTGTGTATATAGTGTGTGTACTGTGTGTGTATATATAGTGTGTGTATATATAGTGTGTACTGTGTGTGTATATAGTGTGTGTACTGTGTGTGTATATATAGTGTGTGTATATATAGTGTGTACTGTGTGTGTATATATAGTGTGTGTATATATAGTGTGTACTGTGTGTGTATATATAGTGTGTGTACTGTGTGTGTGTACTGTGTGTGTATATATAGTGTGTGTACTGTGTGTGTATATATAGTGTGTGTACTGTGTGTGTGTATATAGTGTGTGTACTGTGTGTGTGTATATAGTGTGTGTACTGTGTGTGTATATATAGTGTGTGTACTGTGTGTGTATATATAGTGTGTGTACTGTGTGTGTGTATATAGTGTGTGTACTGTGTGTGTGTATATAGTGTGTGTACTGTGTGTGTGTATATAGTGTGTGTACTGTGTGTGTGTATATAGTGTGTGTATATAGTGTGTGTACTGTGTGTGTATATATAGTGTGTGTACTGTGTGTGTGTATATAGTGTGTGTACTGTGTGTGTATATATAGTGTGTGTACTGTGTGTGTATATAGTGTGTGTACTGTGTGTGTATATAGTGTGTGTACTGTGTGTGTATATATAGTGTGTGTACTGTGTGTGTATATATAGTGTGTACTGTGTGTATATATAGTGTGTGTACTGTGTGTGTATATAGTGTGTGTACTGTGTGTGTGTATATAGTGTGTGTACTGTGTGTGTATATATAGTGTGTGTACTGTGTGTGTATATATAGTGTGTGTACTGTGTGTGTGTATATAGTGTGTGTACTGTGTGTGTGTATATAGTGTGTGTACTGTGTGTGTGTATATAGTGTGTGTACTGTGTGTGTGTATATAGTGTGTGTACTGTGTGTGTGTATATAGTGTGTGTACTGTGTGTGTGTATATAGTGTGTGTACTGTGTGTGTATATATAGTGTGTGTACTGTGTGTGTGTATATAGTGTGTGTACTGTGTGTGTGTATATAGTGTGTGTACTGTGTGTGTGTATATAGTGTGTGTACTGTGTGTGTATATATAGTGTGTGTACTGTGTGTGTATATATAGTGTGTGTATATATAGTGTGTGTACTGTGTGTGTATATATAGTGTGTGTACTGTGTGTGTATATATAGTGTGTACTGTGTGTGTGTATATAGTGTGTGTACTGTGTGTGTATATATAGTGTGTGTACTGTGTGTATATATAGTGTGTGTACTGTGTGTGTATATAGTGTGTGTACTGTGTGTATATATAGTGTGTGTACTGTGTGTGTATATATAGTGTGTACTGTGTGTGTATATATAGTGTGTGTACTGTGTGTGTATATATAGTGTGTGTACTGTGTGTGTATATATAGTGTGTGTACTGTGTGTATATATAGTGTGTACTGTGTGTGTATATATAGTGTGTGTACTGTGTGTGTATATATAGTGTGTGTACTGTGTGTATATATAGTGTGTGTACTGTGTGTGTATATATAGTGTGTGTACTGTGTGTGTATATATAGTGTGTGTACTGTGTGTGTGTATATAGTGTGTGTACTGTGTGTGTGTATATAGTGTGTGTACTGTGTGTGTGTATATAGTGTGTGTACTGTGTGTGTGTATATAGTGTGTGTACTGTGTGTGTGTATATAGTGTGTGTACTGTGTGTATATATAGTGTGTGTACTGTGTGTGTATATAGTGTGTGTACTGTGTGTGTATATATAGTGTGTGTACTGTGTGTGTATATATAGTGTGTGTACTGTGTGTGTATATATAGTGTGTGTACTGTGTGTGTGTATATAGTGTGTGTACTGTGTGTGTATATATAGTGTGTGTACTGTGTGTGTATATATAGTGTGTGTACTGTGTGTATATATAGTGTGTGTACTGTGTGTGTATATAGTGTGTGTACTGTGTGTGTATATATAGTGTGTGTACTGTGTGTGTGTATATAGTGTGTGTACTGTGTGTGTGTATATAGTGTGTGTACTGTGTGTGTATATATAGTGTGTGTACTGTGTGTGTATATATAGTGTGTGTACTGTGTGTGTATATATAGTGTGTGTACTGTGTGTGTGTATATAGTGTGTGTACTGTGTGTGTATATATAGTGTGTGTACTGTGTGTATATATAGTGTGTGTACTGTGTGTGTGTGTATATAGTGTGTGTACTGTGTGTGTGTATATAGTGTGTGTACTGTGTGTGTGTATATAGTGTGTGTACTGTGTGTGTATATATAGTGTGTGTACTGTGTGTGTATATATAGTGTGTGTACTGTGTGTGTATATATAGTGTGTGTACTGTGTGTATATATAGTGTGTGTACTGTGTGTGTATATAGTGTGTGTACTGTGTGTGTGTGTACTGTGTGTGTATATATAGTGTGTGTACTGTGTGTGTATATATAGTGTGTGTACTGTGTGTGTATATAGTGTGTGTATATATAGTGTGTGTACTGTGTGTATATATAGTGTGTGTACTGTGTGTGTATATAGTGTGTGTACTGTGTGTGTGTGTACTGTGTGTGTATATATAGTGTGTGTACTGTGTGTGTATATATAGTGTGTGTACTGTGTGTGTATATATAGTGTGTGTACTGTGTGTGTGTATATAGTGTGTGTACTGTGTGTGTATATATAGTGTGTGTACTGTGTGTGTATATATAGTGTGTGTACTGTGTGTGTATATATAGTGTGTGTACTGTGTGTGTATATAGTGTGTGTACTGTGTGTGTATATATAGTGTGTACTGTGTGTGTATATATAGTGTGTGTACTGTGTGTGTATATATAGTGTGTGTACTGTGTGTGTATATATAGTGTGTGTACTGTGTGTGTATATATAGTGTGTGTACTGTGTGTGTATATATAGTGTGTGTACTGTGTGTGTGTATATAGTGTGTGTACTGTGTGTGTGTATATAGTGTGTATATATATAGTGTGTGTACTGTGTGTGTATATATAGTGTGTGTACTGTGTGTGTGTATATAGTGTGTGTACTGTGTGTGTGTATATAGTGTGTGTACTGTGTGTGTGTATATAGTGTGTGTACTGTGTGTGTGTATATAGTGTGTGTACTGTGTGTGTGTATATAGTGTGTGTACTGTGTGTGTGTATATAGTGTGTGTACTGTGTGTGTGTATATAGTGTGTGTACTGTGTGTGTGTATATAGTGTGTGTACTGTGTGTGTG